>NW_012101366.1:140975-147773 GCF_000951045.1 Mandrillus leucophaeus | reverse complement strand
GATATGCCAAATATAGAGCTTAACTTCGCCTGTTTGAGAGACGGTGGTTCAGCTGACTTGTGGCTAAGAATTACAATTAACTGGTAGACAACCAATGGGACTATATATTTTCCTAGTTGGGGAGGCTTCAGAAGGCCAGATTTGAGTTGAGACTTGAAGGCTAGGGGTTTTCTTGACCTCTTTTGGGGTGGGGGGAAGTCTTTACAATAGACAGGAAAATAGATAATAAGGGGACTATTATGTGTTGTCTCATGGAGGACAATGTGGAAAAATATTGGGAGTAGTTAACAGTATTGAATGCTGTTGAGAAATTCAAATTAGATGAGAACTGAAAATGTCATTCTTGTCTTCTCAGTGTGTAGTCATTGATAATTTTCGTGAATGCTGTGTTGGTGGGGTAATGGGCCTGCAAATAACATTGAAGTGGGTACAGGATTGCTGGAGATGATGAAATGGCATCCTCAAGAAGACAATTCTTCCAAGTTTAACTGTGGATGAGAGACACATCAGATGGTATGTAGGGGGAGTGAAGGGTTAAATGAGGGTTTTCTAGTTTTGTTTTGGTTTAGTTCTTTAATGGGTGATACTGAGCAGCTTAGAGGGGTGGAGATAAACTATGTAGGGAACCTGAGGGAACAGTTAAGGAATGATAGATATTAAGATAGCGAAAGCAGGTGGGAATGAGTGCCAAAGCATAAATGGGAGATTAGGACTAATAGTTTAGATACTAACAGAAACAGCACTTCCAGTACTTTGCTGTTCAGAGTACTCCACAGCTTCTTATGAGAGTTATAAGAAATGCAGACTCTTTGGGTGTCCATATTAAATCAGACCCCGAAGTTCACAAGAACTCCCAGGTGATTCAAATGTACATAAAGTTGGAGGAGCAGTTCTCTACCATAGCTGGAGGAAAGAAGGATGGTGGGTGAAATGTAGTAGGCTACTAAATTTTGGATCAGAAAGATGAAGGAGATGGAACAAAGGGTATTCTAGCATGAGCTACAAAAGAACAACTGTGTTTTGTGGTTGATGATCTTTGTTTAATTTTAGAAGAGCATAAAGTAAAAGTGATCTGGGAAGTGACAACAGGGAAGTAGGTGGACATCCACTCTATATCCTGGATGTGTGATAAGAGAAAATAATTAGGCAGTATTTGGGAGAGCTTATAGGAAAGTGATAGCCTCAGTAAGCCAGCTTTCAGTTTAAGGAAAAAGATGGAGCAAATTCCCAAAGAAGACAGTGTACACTGGGAAAGTTTGATGTTTATGAATTAGCAATTGCAGAGGCAAAATCAACCATCTCTGTTTTCCCTTCTCTTTCATTTCTTCATTTATCTGTGCTTACTCAAAACGTGTAAATGTAAAAGAGTAATTTCTTCCTAGCTAGGAACTTGAAGGGTGAAAATTTTATATCAAAACATAATATATTGATTCTGTAGCTTATAACTCCTCTTCATAAAAGAGATGTACTAAATGCAATGAACCAATCTTAATTTAGAGATTTAAAAATATCCTACCCTTTTTAAAGTTGTTGGCTATTTGGTACAGTCATTTTCCACCTTATTTTGACTTTCATACCCTTATTTTTTATGTTTAACTTTAGGGTTATTTTCATTATCCAGAAGTCATATGCTGTATTATGTTACACAGTCTTAGTTAAGTAACAGATATTTGCATAATTAAGATTAAAATTGAATATCAATAAAATTCCCAGAATTCATTTTGATAGTAACTGAACTTACCTTAACAGTTTTGCTAGTATGTGAATAAAACTTGTATAGTGTAATGCCATTTAAAAAAATGAGCTGCCATTATCTAGAAACTTCCTGTACTGGCACTGTGGAACATGGTTCTCAAAGTATGGTTTGTGGCCATCTGTTAAGATTTAAAAATTTTTTTGTGAGCAGTTTTTTTTTTTTTTTTTGTAGTTACATGATTTTTTTTCTCATAACAATTAATTTGGCTATAAGAGTCAGTGAACATTTGATTACCTTATCCAAAGAACATCCTTTTAATCAATTGGGTTGATCTTACTTTCTGAGGTTTCAGATGCAGCTGTATGTGTATGGGTTTCTTTCTCCTGAGAAATAGTATGAGAAAAATGTTTTAGGAATGCTATTATAAATATCAGCTGTTCTTGAATAAAGGAAAATAATCAAAATGAATGCTCAACCTATTCTATCACAGTTCATTTCACTAAGCAAGATTTTAGCCCCATATAATATACCAGACACTGTGGGTTATGGTAGCGATATCAGACATGTTCTTTCCTCTTAGAGCTTCCATTCTAACGAGAGAGACAAGAATTAATCAGATAGTTACACAAATGAATGTATAATTACAACTGGAACAAGTACTGTGAAATGAATACTCTGAGATTGTATAATAGGTGGATTTGACTTGGTAAGGGGAGGTTACTATGCGGGAGCTTGAACTGAGTTTTGAGGCATGGGTAGGCATTTTATAGGTGAGCTGGGGAGGAAGGGGTATTTCATGCAGACTGAACATGTATCACTTTTTAATCTCCTCTTCAATTCTGCAGCTCCTTACTTCAGGCCCTCAGAATTATCTATTTCACTCATACTCTGCTTTTACAGTTTACAGCATACATTGTAGCTATATGAAGTATTTTACAGAGGATAGTCTATACTTCCTAAACTATGTACTGAGGCACCCCAGGAGCACCACAACAAACTTAGAGGGGCACTATCATGGAATATTTTAAATTTTCAAGGCCAACACAGTGACATCAGTTGGACAACATGCAAACCACTTTCTTGAGGTAGTTCAGAACTTCTACACATTAAATTGTACTTTATTCCTTTTGACAACATCATCATATCTTTGTGAGGCTGTGTTTTTGTAAATTGCTGTAATAAAACACAAGGACTATGGGAAAATTACTGTAGAACAGGAATGAGGGTAGTGGATTCCAAGTTTATTCCAAGATTTGAGAAGTTATAAAGTGCCCAACAGATGTGAACATCCCATTAAGAATGAAAAATGTTAATGTATATTACTTTTTAAATAGCTACTAAGTTGTTAGGATAGACAAACATAAGTTTGGATTTAACTGTTTAATAAATGGAACTGTTAGGTGTTTCTTTTAGCTTGCAACACCATGAAAAAATTACTGAGACACTAGGAATGCTGTGAACTGAGAAAGTTTGGGACCTTTGGCATAACTAAATCCTGCATTTAACAGGTGAGAAACTTCAGGCCCAGAGAGATCAAGTGCCGTGCTAATCATAGCCTAGAATCTGGGTCTTGTGACTTCTACTCCAGTCTAAAATGTATAACTTATCTCACTTTGAACTGTTCTGATTCATTTATTAAAAATAATCAGTTTACACATTGCTTGCTTTTACTCTTAACACCGAAGAACAGACATAGACATCTAAATGCTTAATGTCTTCTTCAGTTGCTTGGACACAACAGTGTCATAGAAGCCACAGAAAAGTAATTAATAGATAATGCTAATCTTAATTCTGACAAAGAAACTACAATATAGGAATAATTTGTTATTAGTCAGAATTTTTTTAATTCACTTATGGATAATGCTTTGTTGTAAAAAACATTTAGGTTTTTAACACGTGAAAGTACATTATTAAAATGTTAACATGCAGTAAGTTTGGATTTCGATATTTTTTCTTTCTGGCCCTTTAATTCTCACTAATTTAAAATTTGATTATGGGGAAAGTTATAAAAAAAGCTTTGTGTTTCACGTGCTAAGATTCATGTCTAATTTATTAAACATCTTATTAAAATATATATGTATAAATATCATTTTTACTAAAATCCATTTAACTTTGGAGATAAATATATTTGGAATCTATATAACAATACATACTTTCTGCATTTTAAATCATGATATAGAAGAAACTGAAATTAAGATAAAATACATTTATTTAACAGAAAATTATTAACTTGATAAGAACAGCTTAAGGAAAAGTAACTTATTGTAAAACGCTGACCTAAAATATATAATTTAGATTTGCTAAACTTCAAAAGGCTATCATTCTTATTCATATTAAGAAACAAAATGTATTCTTTACTGAAAATGTTTAACAAATTTAATTAATACGTGGACAGTGGTTCTCAACATTTGTTGTGTATTGTAGTCACTTGAGAACTGTAAAAATTACTGATCCTTGGCTCCACCACAAAAATTTTTATTTAATTTATCTAGGTTGTGTCCTGGAATTGAGATTTTATGGGTGATAGAGGTATTGTGGCTATGTAACAGAAGATCCTTATTCTCAGGAAATACATGCTGCAGCATTCATATATATATATGCATACACACATACACATACACACACACACATATACACAATTGTGAAAGGTATACTAACATTTATGGTATTCTTTCAACTTTGCCATGTGTTGAAAAATTGCACAATAGAAAGAAAATATGTGCAAAAATAAATAGCCATGTACTTCCAAGTTAAAAAATTGAGAGAAAAAATATCTGAAGCCTGATAAGTGTTTCCATGGGAGGTCAGGACGGAGACATATTAGGCACCTAACTTTTACGTAAGATGAAGCTTTAGACCTTGCTCTAAATCTTGATATTACAGGAAACAGATGGAAGATAAATTTAAAAAGATTCGAAGTTTCTGCACTTCTCCAGTTTAAAAACAAAGTTAGAATCCCAAATCTCCATTGTACAGCCTCTGTGGACTGAAGAATATGTGTAGTTAGTTGTGCATTTCAAGAATTTAGCTGATTTATCCTAACCACGAATTATTCATTTTGCTGTATTCACCAGTTACTTTACTAAGATGGTAATAGTTTCTAATGCCTTACTAATACCTTTTTGCTTGTTCTTATGCATCCACTTTCCTGTATATAATCGCTGACTTTTCTAAGACTTTCTAATGTATCAGTAGACAGGACTTATGTCTATAAGACTTACATGCTAAAATAATAGATTTTTTTAAAAAAACTTTTGGAACAAATGTTAACTTGTACTGCAAGTTAAATCTTTTCACATTAATACTATGCAAAACAGCTGCTATAAGTAATATTCTTAGGACTCTCCTCACTCAGATCCTATACCAAGCATCAGAAATACCTGCCATTACCTGATTGGTAAGTTGATGAAGGAGATCTGGTTACATAATTAATCAAGGGGATATAGCTGAGGGTGGAGTGTCCTGTAAAACAGAATGGTCTCCACCCTTCCCTCCTAAAGCAAGCTGTAGGAATTTTCCTTGTAAAACTTTAAACTTTAGTTGAGTGGTCTTCCTGCCTGAATGTAGATGGAGCTCCCATCTGCCTTCACAGAAGCAAGGGCTTCTGATGAAAATGAGTAGGAAGGATTCAATTTATTCCCAGATCTTGGACAAATCTCTTACATTCTTTTAATCCTGGCTTTTGGTTGAATTCATTCTGGTGATCTGAGTCTTTAAATAAAGAATTACATAAAGCAAATATGTTTCAGAGAAAAGCATGTGAATCGAATAATTATTTTGGGATACATTGGTATTTAAAGAAATACCAAGTAGATTATAATGTAAACAATCCCTATCTAAACTCTTCAGAAACTAGGGTTTTCAAATATTCATTACATATTTGTGTTGCATTTTTCCATATTATTATTTAAACACATTTTGTGAGTGGTCATATTTATGCCAGCTTTTTGTATAATTCTTTGAAGCAAATCTCCTCTATTAAAAGAAAGTCGACATACATCTATATTAGTAAAAACACCAATCTGTATCCTGCTAGAGTGCTTTGATTGTATATGTAAAGCAAATGAATGATATAAAATGCAAACTTTGATTTTTTTTAGTTACTCTTGAACAGTTCAGACAAATGTTAATTTCAGTAAGAACTGCATTAACAAGATGATGAGAAAAATGGAGGTCAGTATAGGGTAATTCAATCCCCCAGACCACTTTGTTTTAATTAATATTTGCCTATTTTAGGATACAAAAAGGTTGACATTCTGATAGAATTTTCTCACATCTTTATAAACATGCCCTACATGAAATATTAATAAAAGAAATAGCCTCACATACAACAGTTTATTCTTAAAAAGTTTGTTCATACTGAAGGTATTAGCCAATTATGAAGTAGGTCGTGGTTTTAGGCACACACTCAGTCCTTCTAAAAGAAATGTCATTATCAGTCGAGCTAAAGGTGATTTTTTTTCAATAATAATAAATAGTACTTAATAGCTGTAGCTTAATAGCCCTTTTCGTACCTTTTAGTATCTGCTCAACAAGATGAGGAAAATACATCAGTACACAAAGTGAAATACACTTCTCAAAACTGAGCACTTTATGTCATTACATCTTTAGGGTCGGGTCTCTAAGTGGCAATTTAAGTTTTATTTGGAAACTATACTGCTCAGTAGATGACTAGAATAATAATGGTTAATTTGGTAATAAACAATAGCATTGAGCCAGTAATTTCTGAGTTCTATATTACTATATGTTATGCTCAGAAAAAATAGATGGTAAATATCTGTCACCATGAAATTAACACTTAATTTTTCATATTTTTTCTGCACATCCTTTTAATTAATAGTCAAAAAATAAGAAAACAAAAACAGAAAAGGAGTGTCAAATGTTGTTATTTTCCAATTAGCTCTTACTAGAGTCATGTACACCTCATTATTTTACCTAAAGAATAATGAAAAGCACTATCTTTGACATTGAAATATATGTCCAACATAAGTCTGTTTAAAAAGCAAGTGTTTAAAAAAGAATGTACACACACACACACACATATATATATTAAATAATATATATAATTATGTATATATAAAGTCATTATAAAGGTGCCTTCA
>NW_012101366.1:136533-139220 GCF_000951045.1 Mandrillus leucophaeus | reverse complement strand
AGTGTCCTGTAAAACAGAATGGTCTCCACCCTTCCCTCCTAAAGCAAGCTGTAGGAATTTTCCTTGTAAAACTTTAAACTTTAGTTGAGTGGTCTTCCTGCCTGAATGTAGATGGAGCTCCCATCTGCCTTCACAGAAGCAAGGGCTTCTGATGAAAATGAGTAGGAAGGATTCAATTTATTCCCAGATCTTGGACAAATCTCTTACATTCTTTTAATCCTGGCTTTTGGTTGAATTCATTCTGGTGATCTGAGTCTTTAAATAAAGAATTACATAAAGCAAATATGTTTCAGAGAAAAGCATGTGAATCGAATAATTATTTTGGGATACATTGGTATTTAAAGAAATACCAAGTAGATTATAATGTAAACAATCCCTATCTAAACTCTTCAGAAACTAGGGTTTTCAAATATTCATTACATATTTGTGTTGCATTTTTCCATATTATTATTTAAACACATTTTGTGAGTGGTCATATTTATGCCAGCTTTTTGTATAATTCTTTGAAGCAAATCTCCTCTATTAAAAGAAAGTCGACATACATCTATATTAGTAAAAACACCAATCTGTATCCTGCTAGAGTGCTTTGATTGTATATGTAAAGCAAATGAATGATATAAAATGCAAACTTTGATTTTTTTTAGTTACTCTTGAACAGTTCAGACAAATGTTAATTTCAGTAAGAACTGCATTAACAAGATGATGAGAAAAATGGAGGTCAGTATAGGGTAATTCAATCCCCCAGACCACTTTGTTTTAATTAATATTTGCCTATTTTAGGATACAAAAAGGTTGACATTCTGATAGAATTTTCTCACATCTTTATAAACATGCCCTACATGAAATATTAATAAAAGAAATAGCCTCACATACAACAGTTTATTCTTAAAAAGTTTGTTCATACTGAAGGTATTAGCCAATTATGAAGTAGGTCGTGGTTTTAGGCACACACTCAGTCCTTCTAAAAGAAATGTCATTATCAGTCGAGCTAAAGGTGATTTTTTTTCAATAATAATAAATAGTACTTAATAGCTGTAGCTTAATAGCCCTTTTCGTACCTTTTAGTATCTGCTCAACAAGATGAGGAAAATACATCAGTACACAAAGTGAAATACACTTCTCAAAACTGAGCACTTTATGTCATTACATCTTTAGGGTCGGGTCTCTAAGTGGCAATTTAAGTTTTATTTGGAAACTATACTGCTCAGTAGATGACTAGAATAATAATGGTTAATTTGGTAATAAACAATAGCATTGAGCCAGTAATTTCTGAGTTCTATATTACTATATGTTATGCTCAGAAAAAATAGATGGTAAATATCTGTCACCATGAAATTAACACTTAATTTTTCATATTTTTTCTGCACATCCTTTTAATTAATAGTCAAAAAATAAGAAAACAAAAACAGAAAAGGAGTGTCAAATGTTGTTATTTTCCAATTAGCTCTTACTAGAGTCATGTACACCTCATTATTTTACCTAAAGAATAATGAAAAGCACTATCTTTGACATTGAAATATATGTCCAACATAAGTCTGTTTAAAAAGCAAGTGTTTAAAAAAGAATGTACACACACACACACACATATATATATTAAATAATATATATAATTATGTATATATAAAGTCATTATAAAGGTGCCTTCAACTTCTGTAGTTTACAACTTATGGTCTTTGGTAATTTCTTTTTGTTTGTTTTTGTTTTGTTTTGTTTTGTTTTTTGAGATGTAATCTCAGTCTATCACTCAGGCTGGAGTGCAGTGGCACAATCTCAGCTCACTGCAACCTCCGCCTCCCGGGTTCAAGTGATTCTCCAGCCTCAGTCTTCCGAGTAGCTGGGAGTACAGGCACACGCCACCACACCCAGCTAATTTTTGTAATTTTAGTAGAGACGGAGTTTCACCGTATTGGTCAGGCTGATCCCGAACTCCTGACCTCAGGTGATCCACCTGCCTCAGCCCCACAAAATGCAGGGACTACAGGCGTGAACCACCATGCCCAGCCTGGTCATTTCTTATAGGATACTAAATATATGGGATTACCGAGATAGGGATGTATTTTTTAAGTTCTACTCTCTAGCCCACTTACCAAATAATACTGCTGACTTTAATGTGAAAGATCCTTCAACAAAAAAGAATATGCTATCACAATTTTTAATTATTTTTGTTTCTAATTTGAATGAATTTAGAAGTTAAACTGAACTTATTATTTTAGTTTCCTATGTAAAAAGCAAAGGAAAAAGCCTTATTGTGCGATCTGTCTCTCTAATATACCCCTCAACATTTTTATGTGTGTATATTATATATAGAGGTGTTTGTGTGTGTACACACAGAGAGAGAGTGCATAATGACTTTCAGGAGTGAAAAGAGTCTTTTACAAAAGATGGGTTCCAATGACAAATAAAAATGTTCAGAAAAAATCTCAGGATCAATTGTTTTCTCTAGCAAGCACCCCAAACTTCTCTCGAGGTTAATCACAGCCTTCACTGCTTTCTATGCTGAACACAATAGTTGTCTTTGATTTAAAAATATGTCAACTCTTACAAAGTTAACGTTCTGTATCTGATTAATATGTGGAGATAAATAATCTGTGAAACTGATGTAATCTAACCTACACAAGACTCAGATAACTTCTTTATTTGATCCTTAAAAACCACATACATTGTTTATTTTATATATATATATATAT
>NW_012101366.1:96689-136155 GCF_000951045.1 Mandrillus leucophaeus | reverse complement strand
ATCTCCTGACCTCGTGATCGGCCCGCCTCAGCCTCCCAAAGTGCTGGGATTACAGGCGTGAGCCACCGCGCCTGGCCTATTATATTTTTTTTTATATGCTCTTAGCACAAAACTACTAGATCCTCTTGATCTAACAACTTTTGGACAATAATTATTTCCTTGTTTAAAGAGCACAATCAAATCTCTTCTAACTATAATAATGATATCTACCTTTTATTTATATGAATTTAATCACCTCTTTAATTTTAACACAGTATTGTTGCTTAAGTCTAATCAGAAGTGTTAGGTAGTAATTTATATTTTTCTCTTATGGTATATGTTAGGAATTTTTGTACTTAGGTCATTGTATGTGCATTTTAAAATATGTTCCCCAAATTACTTTAAAGTGCATTTGAAATGAAAGTGATGATTTAATTGAATATTAATGAGATATTACTGAGGCATTATATTTTTTCATTTTGTCCAAATATTTTATTTGCACAGTTCCTGTTTTTAATTTTAATATTAAAGTACAAATCTGGGAATATTTGCTTCAGAGAGCTTTCATTCTACTTTTCTTTTATGTGTAATTAGAATTCAAGAGGATTTAACATCCGAAATCTTTCCTTTTTTAATGTTTTTCTGTATATGGTCAACAGAAAACAAAATAAAGATAAGGTGCAAATATTGCCGTATTGGTAGGTTTTACCCCAAAGAAGAAAAAAACACTAATGCAGTCTCTAATAATGTCCTTTCCCCCATTTTAATAAGAAGGTTTGTGTTGTTCTGACATTAAATGGATTAAGCAGCAAGCCTGCTGAGAAAAATACTCGAAGGTATTAAACCCTAGCAGTGTTGGTTTAACTGTAATTACTGTAAAATAAGATTAAGTCTGAGTTTGGAAGAAGAACTAGGTTTGACATAAGACTAAAAGGTAACGATGTTCACAGATGCCTGAATTAATGCTTCAGTGAAAAATATAATTAGCACAAGATTTGAAAATATGTCTCCTTTGGCAAATGTCTTCAGAGAGTAATCAGTGCTGTAGACTGATGTAGTGGAAAGAGCACTGGGCAAGTGGCCAAAATCTTTGAATTCAAGTTTGTTGCTCTAGCACTCACAAGTTCTGTGACCTTGGATAAGAAATTTGTAAAATCTTTGAATCTCAGTATGGTGGATATGGCCAACTGGCAACCATTTGCACTTTTTCATACTGTGTATTTCTATACTACAGCAGCTGGAAAGCTAAAAACTGCATTCTCCCAGATTCCTGTGCCATTAAACTTCTAAATGTAAATAAGTTTCATCCAATTAGATGCACTTGTTGAAATTTGGAGGCAAAAGTCAAGTGGAGGTCATCTTCCTGCTGCGTCCATTGTTTTCTGCTAATAAGTGAGATGTGAAAACATGATTTTTCTGTGATGGGTTCCAGCATCCGAGTTCTAGGGTCTGAGAGGCTGTAGGGGTGTGAGCAGTAGTGGCTCCCTGATCTCTTAATTGTAGCTACAGTGGTATGATTTTGAAGTCAATAAATTTTGTAGTGACTTCTGGAGTCCCCACTTTTCTGATTGAAGCAAAGGTCATTTTTCTCTAATAAGTCAGTTCTATAGTGTTCTGGAAACATTTCTGAATTCCCAGCCTAGAGCCTCTCTCTCTAGTCTTTTCAAAGATTTAGTAAGCATGTTATTCCCTGTTTTAAATCCCTGTTTACTTAAAATACCTGAAACTTACTCTGTTTCCTGTACTAAAACCTAACTCACACACGTTCGAATTTCATTCATACCTTACGAAGTCTTTGAGAGAATTAAACCATATTAAGCATATTTAATATTGCTTCCTCTTTTGAAAGATAGGTATTCATGATATGAAAAGCCACCATCAAAATTGTCTCATGGCATTCTCTTGTCATTAATTTTGCTCAGCTAATATAGTCTAAACACAGTTTGTGAAGTATTAGTTCTCCTGGGCAAATAATGCAGAAGAAACAATTGCATATTCAGTTGGTATCTAGATTTTATAAATCTCCAGTTCTAAGAATGTCTGTGAGTTTTATGATACCTTTCCTATAAATGAATAGTTTTCACTTCAATTTACATTTTACTAGTATTTTTACTTTTTTTGCAGTGGTCATAATTAGAAGCACTATGGCTAATTCTGTAAGTGGAAGTGGAATGACACAATGCCATGTCTGGCAAGATTTGAGCAGATTTGGAAAAATGTTGCTCTGTCCTTTGATCTTATACTTTCTAAAGGAATAAAATAATTCTCCTCCCCCTTTTCAATGAATTTCTTTTTAGAAATGTGTGTTGTTGTATCTATGGAGTCAAGAGACTTTTTCACCTTTAAACTAGCCCACATATTCAGCCCCTATTAAGGCACCAGTGTGCTTCATATCAGTTATTTCTTGACTTGATTCGTTGCCCTCCTGTTTCAGCCTGGCTTTTGGATCTTGTCTCCATTTCTGTCTATGGCTTCTTCTTTGGCTTTTTGATTTGTAATCAGTCTTTTATTCTGCTTCTCCTAAAAGGGCTCATTCCACTGATATTTTTTTCCTTGAGACTTTCTTAGGAGGTGTGTGTGTGTGTGTGTGTGTGTGTGTGTGTGTGTGTCTGTGTGTCTGTGTCTCCTAAGAAAGTTCCCTAAAATATTTATGTGTATATATACTTTAGTTTTCATCCCTCAGGACTTAAATTCACTTGAACCTTGACTATGAAAACACCCTTCAGTTTTTCCTCAACAGGTGAACTCAGAAAACAGGAGAATTACACTAAGTACTCATTACTTTGCTAGATAATTTTATATATTGGACAGAATAAACTACATCAAAATTTCCAGTGCTCTGTGCATGAAAGCTTATTCATTTACTTCCACATGTATAAAATTACATCATATGATGGAATAAAGTTTTCATCTGTCATTTGTTTTTATTTATTTTTGAGACAGGGTCTTGCTCTGTCACCTGGGTTGGAGTGCAGTGGCACAGCTACAGCTCACTGTGGTCTCAACCTCATGAGCTCTGTCACTGAGAAAACTTGGACGTGACCAAATAAATAATATAAAATAATATGAAAGTAATTTTTAAGATGTTTAACCTCAACAGTACAATATTGAAGTATATAAATTCAAGTTAACTATATAAATTTAGTTCAGTTCAATGCACATTGGTTAAGCACTTAAGATTTCACCAGCCTATTCTTCAATTACATGAGAAACGTGGCTTATTGATTAAATGTCATAAACAATACAAGATATAAGTTATTGTGAAGAACATATGGCACAAACAAGTACTTCACAAGATGGATCTTATAGAATGGGTACAATTTAAGTAAGTGATGAGTAGGTTTTATAATTAAACATGATAAAGTGAGAAGTATGAGTCTGACATTGAGGAAACGAAGAAAATTAGTCTGATTGAAGTGGAAGGTATGTGTTAGGGAATGGGGAAAATACAACTAGATAAGCAAAGTTAGGTTAGTTGATGGGGTATCTTAGGATTGATACTTAAAATTGATGTGATGAACAAGGAGAAATTATGGGTTCTTGAGAAGGAAACTTACGTGTATTTAGAAAAGAGTATTCAGAACAGTTTGTGGGTAGTATTTAAGATGGGATGGGGAAATTGGAGGTAAATCTAAAAATCAGGAACTATTTCATTAAGGTTAGAATTAATAAAGAAATGATAGGTGGAGAATGCGCAACATAGTGAGACTCTATCTCTATGAAAAATAAACAAATAGCTGGGTTTGGTGGCGTGTTCCTGTAGTCCCAGCTACTTGGGAAACTGAGGTAGAAGGATCACTTTATTTTGTGTTTTCTGCTGACCATATGCAGAAAAACATTTAAAAATGATTTGGTTTTCTGTTCTTGTGATAGTTTGCTGAGAATGATGGTTTCCATGGTCTCACTCATAGGTGGGAATTGAACAATGAGAACACTTGGACACAGGAAGGGGAACATCACACACCGGGGCCTGTTGTGGGGTTGGGTGAGAGGGGAGGGATAGCATTAGGAGATATACCTAATGTGAATGACGAGTTAATGGGTGCAGCACACCAACATGGCACATGTATACATATGTAACAAACCTGCACGTTGTGCACATGTACCTTAGAACATAAAGTATAATTTAAAAAAAAAAGTATTTGGGATGTCAAATCCTCTTGAATTTTAATTACACATAAAACAAAAGTAGAATGAAAACTCTATGAAGAAAACATTCTTAGATATGTACATTAATATTAAAAATATGAACTATGCAAATAAAATATATCTTTTCTTTTTTTCCCTTCTTTTCCCAGTGTTGTGAACTACATGTCATGGGATAACCAAAATTAAACCTGAAATCTCAGAAGAAACAAATTGTTTGAAGAAATTGGATGTGATTTTTTACAATTTTTCATTCAACTAAAACTTTGTGAACTGTTTTGTGATTTTGGTCTTCTCTAAATTTTAATCTTTGGCATTTACTTCCAAAGTATCCCCCGCTAAACTTCATAACATTTATTGTGTCTCTTCATCATTAAACTTTGATGAATTTACAGAGTGTCTTTTAAAATTATATTCTTGAGAAAGCTAAGTTCCCAAAAAATCCCACCACCTCAGGAACAGAATTTTCTAAAATTGTTGTACCTACCTAACTTACCTATTTTTGTCTAGAGTCAACTTGTCCTCAAAACAAAATTAATATTGTATTCCCCTTTGGACAAGGACACATTAAACATTTAGTGCAGCATGCACATTTTTCAGGGATGTAGAATCATAAACAGTTATTTATATACACTTCTTATGACATAGAGTGACTTTTACAATGTGCTGTGCTATTTAAAGGTATATGTTCACCACTACATATTGTACCTGTGAAAACATTATAGGTTAGCTTTGATAATTTAAAATATTTTTGCTACAGCCAGTAGCTCTATTAATGATGATATGAAACTCTTGACATCTTTGTTATTGTGATTACATTGTATTTTTTCATATCTATTATGTGATATAGCAACCAACATATTAGTCATAATAATAATTTGGTAAGGAGTTCACACAGTTATTGGATGGAGTGCTGTGTCCATCCCTAGGTGTTTGTTATTGTAGTGATACTTATAAGAAGCACAGCTTGGTGTACCTACATTAGCGCAAATTTCACTTGTCAGGAAAATGTGGATAAAGTGGTCCTTTTGATTCATTAGCCCTATAGGAAGTATTTTGAAAACAATATTTTAACAGACTTGTATCCTCTTTCCATATCTCATATAAACTGTAATTATTTTTATTTCCCCCAAATGAATGAAAGCCATCTTTACCATTCAATCCTTTAAAAAAATAATAAGAATTAGTATTTATCGAATACAGGTCCTGTGCACTTTACATACTTACTTTAATTTAGTCTTACAACAATGCTATGTAAAAAAGTACGTTTTTAAAAACTGAAATAAAATTTATGTACCATAACATTTATCACTTTAGTGTTCAGTTCAGTGGTTTTTAGTATATTCACAAGATTATGAAGCTATCAGTACTAATTCCAGAATATTTTCATCATCCCAAAAAGCTGCTCCATACTTACTAGCAGTCACTACCCATTCCTCCTTCTGCCAGCTATTAGAAAATGTTGATCTATTTTCTGCTTCTATGGATTTGCATATTCTGGAAATTTCATATAAATAGGCTCATACAAGGCTGGATGGGGTGGCTCATGCCTGTAATCCCAGCACTTTGGGAGGCCAAGGTGGGCAGATCACTTGAGGTCAGGAAGAAACCCTGCCTCTACTAAAAATACAAACATTAGCAGGGCATGGTGGCGGGCACCTGTAATCCCAGCTACTCAGGAGGCTGAAGCAGGGGAATCACTTGAACCTGGGAGGCAGAGGTTGCAGTGAGCCAAGATTGCACCACTGCACTCCAGCCTGGGTGACAGAGGGAGACTCCATCTCAAAAAAAAGGCAGGGGTGGGAGGCTTACACAATATACGGTCTTTTTTGATTAGCTTCATTCACTTACCATAATGTTTTTGGTTCATCTATGTTATAGCATTTTTTATGCCTGAATAATATTTCATTGTGCAGATATACCACATTTGTCTATTCTTTTCATCAGTTAATGGGCAATTGGGTTGTTTCTATTTTGGGCTATTTTGAATAATGCTGCTATGAATATTTGTATACAAGTTTTTATGAGAACATATGTTTTCATTTCTCTTAAGTGTATATCTAGAAAAATTACTGTATTATATGATAACTATATGTTTAACTTTTTGAAGAACTGCCGCACTGTTTTCCAAGTGGCTGTACCTTTTTATGTTCCCATCAGCAACATATGAAAGTCCAAATTTTTCTACATCTTTGCCAGCATTTGTTATTGTTGTTCTTTTTATTGTAGCCACCTTAGTGGGGATAAAGTGATATTTCATTCTGGTTTTGATTTCCATAATATGAGCATGTTTTCCTGTGTTTATTGGCCATTTTTTATTGTCTTTGGAGGTATGTTTATTCAAACTCTTAGCTCATTTTTAAATTTGGTTATTTTATTGTTGAGTTGTAGGAGTTATTTATATATTCTGGATACTAGACTCTTAGATACATGATTTGCAAATATTTTCTCCCATTGTGTGGGTTTTTTTTATACTCGAGAGTGTAATTCTTTATATCGACAGTGTTCTTTGATGCACAAAAGTTTTTATTTTGATAAAGTCCAATTTATGTAATTTCTGTAATTGCTTATGCTTTTTATCACTGCTTGTACTTTTATCATTGTTTGTCCAATTTGTCTAATTTTTTTAAAATCATCGCTTGTTCTTTCACCAATTTTATGTCCTATTTAAGAGACCATTGTCAAATCTGAGGTTATAAAAATTTATCTCTATATTGTCTTTTAAGAGTTTTGTCAAAGTTCTGGTTATTACATTTAGATATTTCATCCACTTTGTGTTAATTTTTGTGAATTTTGTGAGGTAAGGGTACAACTTCATTCTTTTTCATCTGGATATCCAGTTGTCCCAGCACTTTTGCTGAAAAGACTGTTGTTTCTCCCATTGAATTACGTTGGTACCCCTCTCCAATATTAATCATTGCCATCTTCTTCTTGAACAGACTGTCATGGGTTTTCTCATACCTCTTCCAAGTATTTTCTTTTTTTTTTTTTAATTATTATGACTTTTCTGAAATCTCATTTCTTACACAAATATTCTTTTACCAAGCAAGCAGGTTAGAAAATATCATCTTATTCATAGCCCCATATAATAGTTTCCCCTCTATATATGTGTCAGTTGGTCAAACATTTGAAGAGTTAAAGTCAAACTTCTAGAAAACAATGTAAAATGTATACATAAAAATCTAAAAGCTATCCATATTTTGTGGAGCATTTATGTAATATTACTTAAATGATATTTATGTATACAGAAAATGGCCATATCAAAGATATGTTATATTGAGGTTTTCTGTCCTATAAAGATGCTCGACATCAAAGGCAGATAAAGCTTGAACACTATTCACTATACAAACACTTACCGAATACCCTGCCATATGTTCTAGGCAATGCACTATCATCACTGGTGCTAGAGAAACATAACATAGCTCCTGTCCCCAAGGGACTTATCTGGGAATGGAGAAAGATCAGTAAACAAATGATTACATTCAAGCCCTGTGGTAAGGGCATAAGTGTTATAGGAGAACAGGGAGGCACATTCACTAATTTTGCCTCAGTGAATTACTTAGAAGGTGACACTCATTTGAATAGGTTATGAAAATAAAATAATTATCCTAAGAAGACAAGAGGGACAAATGAATTTCCAGCCTACAGGATGACAAAGACTATGGACTTGGTTATTGAGGCCACTGGTAATTGTAGAGGATTTTTAAGTAGTAGGTGATCCTGTGCTTACCATAGTGTAAATGTTATTGCAATGACCTGCTTCCAACCATGAACCACTAAAAGAAGTACATAGTGATAAAAACTTGGACCCTAGAGACAGAAAAAATCAATTCAAATTTGGTCTTCCCAACTAAATTATTACATAATTTTAAGCAGGTTATATAATTTCTCTAAACCTCAGTTTCCTTATCTGTAAATCTCACAGATTTGTTGGGAGAATTAAATGGGATGCGATTTTTAAGGTAAAATCTGTAGCACAATTCCTAGAGCATACTATGTGCTCAGTAAAGGATAAAAACATCTTTGAGGCAGACTGCTTTTTCTTTCCAATGTCAAATCCAATGAATTGGCCTCCAGTCATTATTTTGGAATGACGTAATGAGGTTAAGGGGTCAGTCCAGTAGCATTTAGAAATACAGATCTAGAACTTAAGAGTGATTCTGAGTGGTAGCTGTTGTCCATAATCAGGATATCATCTAAATGGGAAATGAAGCTCTCACCGTTGTAGAGATTGAACACATAGCAAATAATAAAAGAAAAATATTGTTGAAGAGGGAATATTGAACAGAAAGCAACTTTTAATGGAGCAGTCTTTCATGGGTTTTTTGATGCACATACCTTTGTAAAAAATATTAAAACTATACTATTCCCAAGGAAAATATACATATATTTTACATGTTTTATATGTAGTGTTAAGGGTTCATGGACACCATAAACTCATCCTAAGAATCTCTGATTTAAGAAATGAGAAAATAATGAATTAAAAAAAAAAACACAAACACCACCACCACAAAAAAAAAACGAGCCTTGGAAGGAGAAGGAAAAAAAGTCTATACTGCAACATATATAAACTTAGGTTATTTCTGTGGTGAATGTTTAAGAACCTAGGATCATTGCTGGTGATGTGGAATAGGAAATCAAGGACAATAATTGTTCATAGTTTGGATGGAGATTCTTATTTATCCATAAATCTGAGTTCAAACTAAATATCTGGCAGCCTTACATCGGGCAAGGAAAATCCTCTTGCAGTGATGACAATTTTATGGTCAAATATTTCATGGATTTCCTCCAAGTATACCAGTCAAATACTGAGAGTAGACATTAGACAAAGCATATTGTTATTCATATTGTCTTTCAAATACATGTTTCTCATCACCATTGAAATGGCAATTCCAAAGAATACTCAGGGAATGATTTTTTTCTAATTCTCAGAAGTTTGTAAGAAAATCCTATAATTAGTTATAGCATTATATATAGTGGTAGAAAAATCTTCCTGAAATGTACAAATTTCTTTCTTTCTGATTTAAAAATGTTTTCTATATTTTATAACCTCAATGTTTTTGCTTCTTTTTAAAAGACATACAAAGAAAGGATATAGAGCTTTAGAGTTATATTTCTATCTAGTTCCTATTGATGCAGTAAGGTTATTCTTATTGACTTATTGGATTATTCTTATCTCTTTGAGCCAGAATGCTTTGGAATTAACCAGTTCAATCTTTTAAGGGAAGTACCAAATTACTCATCTTACTTTAACTAATAGTAAAGTCATCATGGGGACTAAAGGTGAATCTGATATTTGTTCTACACTTTATAAACATCTAAAACTAATTAGTCTAGGGAGATTAATTGGGGTGAGGAATAGGCTAGACGCAGGTTTGTGTGTGTGTTCTTGTATATTTCAATAATTGTACAATCACCTATTATGAACCTATTGTGTCCTGGGAAATATGTTAGATATTAAGAAAACAAAGATGAATTAGATACTTCCCTTTTCTACAAAAACTCAATCTAGTTGAGGAGTCAGCATACAGATAATTGCAATGCACAGAGGATAAAGGGTTTAGCTTCCTTGGAGTTGGGGGGATTCAGTGATGTCTTGGAAATGTCAAAGAAAAAGTGACACCTGAGAGAAAATTTGAAAGATGAAATGTAAATATACCTGAAAAATATGAATGGGGAAGATAATTCAGGTAAAAGGAATAGCATGTTCAAAGGCGTGATGGCATAATTCCACATGGTATGTTCTTTGAATGACAAGTATTGTTATGGTATAAAAAGTGGAAGAGAAGATAAATGGGTGCCAAGTATGCTGCCTTTCATGAACAAATTCCTGTGAGTGTGTAGGTAGCCACTTGAAAGCCATGGTTGAATCATGAGATTTCTGAAGCTATATCATTATTCCATGTGAAAGCTTGGTTGTGATTAATTTGTGGTATCTGTCTTAAGCTTGTGGTTGAGAAGAAGCAGAAATTATTTTTTATCATCTTTATTGTAGGGGATTCATTGGCAGATGAAAATGAAAAAATAGGCTGGAAGCAAACTGTGGGAAGACATCTTAGTGTCTGTGAGGTCCATGGATTTTCATTGAGTAGTTTTCAATGAGTGTTTTGTTATACAAACGATATTTGGTAAAATAACTCATAAAAATGTGGAAATGAAGGGGAAAAGGTAAAACCAGTAGGGAGGTTATTATAATACAAAAATAAAGGTCTGAACTAAAGGAGTACAGATGAAGAAGGAGAGAATAGGATTGATTTGGCAAGTATTTTGTGGGTAAAATAAATAGTCTTTGATACTCAACTGATATGGAAGGTAAAGTTTTCTAAGATACCTCCCATGTTTCCTTGTCAATGATTGGGCAGATAATGATGCCATTAAGAGAGAGGGAATTCAGAAGTATATGTATATATATGGGGGAGTGAGTTTGGTTTTGGACATACTGAGTACAAATTGTCTGCTGAACCTGACAATAAAGGTATCCAAGAGGTATTTAGAAAATGACTCTAAAGGCTAAGGAGAGAAAGAAAAGTCAGAGATATACTTGGAGTGATCAACATATCACTGGTAATTAATTGTAATTTGCACAGCAGATGCACTAAAGAGGCCAACGGGTCATCCAGACAAGTATTTACCTCATGAGAGTCAACTGTGCGCATCTCTTCCCAACACTGTGATTGGTTATGTCATGTTGATAACTTGAAATTGGACATAGTATGTACATTTACACCCCTGAAGTCTCAGGTACTACAAACTAAACCTTCCCATCTCTCATTCTGCAGCACTGTTAAGCATTTACCAACTAGTCTAATATGGAAAACAGGTGAACATGGAACTGGTTTGTTTGACTCAGGGATGAGAGATACTCAGGTCCTGATCACTTGTCTTTAACTTTCCTTAGGGAGTACTAATTTGGGAGTCATTGTTCTAAACAAAGTGAAGTATAACTGTCCTGTTTTCTCTTTTACCCTTGTGAACGAGGAAACTCAGGGTTAAAGTCTATGTCTTCTTATACATTTCTGTGTCGTAGGATCTTTTAATAAAGATTTTCTCCTTTTACTTTTGTATATCATTAGCCCATCTGTGCTTACAGTGCAAACTGCCTCAAATCTGTTAAGTTGATTACATGTACATTAATAACTCAGCCTCTCAATTTGATGAAAATAGACTTTCCTTTACCATTTACCCAACAATTTAAGGCTTTCCCCAGTCCTCTGCTGCAGCTTTCCATTAAGTACATGCTCAGCAGGAACTAGGGAATGACGTAGGGCAAACAAACCTCTCTACATCTTTAATAGTCACAGGTGGATTCTGGCATCAGAAATGAAAATATAATGGATGTAATAAATGAAATAGATGATAATAATAAATAATAGATCAAATAAATGAGAATATAACATATAATTAAAATGCAAAATTATTTGTAGATTCTGAATTTGTGGAATAAATTTATGGATTCTGAATTTGTGGAATAAAATGAATATCTAGGGAATTGTGTGCCTTTTAAAAAAATACATTATGAGAAAAATATTTGCACATTCCAGTTTATACCCAAAACCAACAGATGACACATATAATCCAAAGCTAATGAAACTGATGACAGATACATCTATTTAAGACTATGGATTGTGGCTCCCAGACAGCTGGAGAATGCTTTACTGGAACCGTTGCTAAATACAGTACTGTATTTAGCATATTATATGTCCCATATTGACATTACAACAATTGGTAAAACTATGTACATCATGAAGCATGAGCTAAGAAAACGAACCATGGCAATTTCCCAAAGCTAGATTTGTAAAGGGCACGTAAGTGATGTTTGATAAAATAAATACTAACCTGCAAAGTCAACTGTGTGACAATAAACCTTGGAACTTTCCAATTCTCTTTAAATTGATATATACATTCGCAACAGGCACTGATCTGTAAAGTGGAAAAAAAAAATATAAAAAGTTAATCTCTTCAGCCTTAAGAATATTCAACTCTACAATTTTTTGTTAAAAACCAAACATTTGCTAGACACCATATTAAGGTTCAAGGTTTATAAGGGAAACAATACATCAAGATAATATATATACCTTCCATGAGAAGAAGAATAAAAAAGCAAGAATGCCAGAATTTAATTTAGTATTATTATTCATTCTATACCTATTGTGATGCTCTTAGGACATATCTAAAGACCAGTGGTCTCTCTCTTACCTTTAACTCTTCTCTCTAAATGCTATGGTTATTCAAGCCTTTGTTAAAGGACAGGTGCTAAATTCTGCCTATTTTAGGAAGTAGTAGACTAGTCCAGGTGTGCTTGAAGCACCATTTATTATTTCCTGGCTTTCTGCTTCTGGGATATGGCAAACACTAAAATATTGTTAACCAATCAAAATTCAAGGACTAAAATTCATGACCCTCAAGTATCCCAAATTAGATTTATCATGATTCTTGATTCATCATACATTTCATCATTGGTTCATGAGACTCACTGGAAGTTCTTCCTCAGGTGAAACCCTACAGTCCCCAGCAAATTAGGGAGACTGATCACCCTGAGTCATATCCTCAAATCCTTCATTTTTAAAAATTTAAGCTTAGAGGCCAGGCGCGGTGGCTCACGCCTGTAATTCCAGCACTTGGGAGGCCGAGATGGGGGATCACCTGAGGTTGGGAGTTCAAGACCAGCCTGACCAACAGGAGAAACCCCATCTCTACTAAAAATACAAAAATAGCCAGGCATGCTGGCGTATGCCTGTAATTTCAGCTACTCAGGAGGCTGACTCAGAAGACTCACTTGAACCCAGGAGGCAGAGGTTGTGGTAAGCTCAGGTCACGCCATTGCACTCCAGCCTGGGCAACAAGAGCAAAACTCTGTCTCAAAAAAAAAAAAAATTATGCTTAGAGTCTATAGCTTAATTTCATCCCTAATATTACCATTTCATCCCTAATATTACTGGGTTCTCAATACATGTCACATTCTCTTCTTTTCTTTGTCTTTTTTGTTTCCTTATTCTGGAGAATGAGATCTTGCTATATTGTCCAGGCAAGTCTCAAACTCCTGGGCTCCAGCTATCTTCCTACCTCTCCCTCCCTGAGAGCTAGGATTATAGGCATGAGGCACCACACCTGGCACATGTCACATTCTCTTCTAACACTTCAGGTAGATACTATTGTTAACCCCACTTTACTAAATAAAGAAACTGAGCACTGAGATTCTAAGTAACTAGCCACAGGTTTCACAGTTAGGGTAGATTCCAGAGTCCACATTTTAAAGCACTTTGACTGGGGCCTGGAAACAAATAAAACATCAGTGTATTCATTAATGTGTCTGCTTGTTTTCACTGGCAAAACAAACGTGTATGTTGTGGCTGGCATTGTTAGATTGAAATAGAGTAGTATATTTCTAATGTTAACAGAGTTTTAGTGTAGCTATCATTTTAAATAATATGACCATGTTTAAACTGTCATTAATTGAATAATGTAGCCCATTGCAAAATTGTAATAAATAGTATGATTTTTTCAGCTACCTTATAGAGCAAAGAAGTAGAAGCTTATTGGAAACACGTATTCTAGGCTTTAAGATTAATGCTTATAATTTTTGGATTGGGGCTTTAGAAGAAAGTATAATATTTTCATGATATTAGGACTAGTTCTAATTTTATAGCTTGTATCTCGTTTGCCTTTGCCCTGCTAAAGATCATTATCTTTTTTTTCTTTAAATGTACTTACATCTATGTTGAGACCATTTGTCATCCTATACTTCTTCCTGTGATGGTTTATTTAATGCCCCTCTGTTTCAGTAGACTGTATGCTCCTCAGGGAAAGGATCCTATTTGTTGTGCTCAGCATTTTATTATCAGTGCCTGACACAGGGTCTGGTATATAGTGGGCACCCAATAAATATTTGTTAAATAAAATAATGCCTGAGGAACTGAATTAATGGACAAACATATAGAAGTTTTAAAAGCATTGAGTCAGAAGTGAAAACATATAGCTGCCAGGAATTTAAAAAACAGAATTTAAAGTTTTAGAAGTATAAATTAATGCAATAAAATGATTTGGAATGTAAAATTAATGTTATTTTATTATTGCAGTTAACATTTATTGGGTACTTACTATGTGACAAATTCTGCGTTAAATGCATTTAAAAAATTTTAATCCTAATAAAAATAATCTATGAAGCAGCTGCTATTATTGGCCACAATTTTAGGTATGAGGAAATGAGCCTTTGAGAGATTAAGCAACTTTATTATGATCTCACTGCCAACAAGTAGTGGAACTGAGATAGTAATGCTAATACCACGTGCTTCTACAGAACTCTGTACTTCCCTCATTATACTCCTCAAACTTCTTCGTAATTGTTTGTCCAGTATCTGTCCTCCCCACTCTATGAAGGCACAGTCTGGGTCTATTAGATTTAACATTTTATTCTCAGAACCAAACAAAAAACCTGGTATCCAATGGTAGTAGCTCAAGAATATTTGTCAAACAATATTTGCCAAATGAAGACAGAGAATAAATAAGCTTATGAAACAACAGGACTTAAAAATTATGTAGAAAAATGAAGGATTGCTAACATTCTTCAAGGGTTACAACATAGATGCCTATTCCCTGAGATGATTACCCACAGTTGGCTTTTAAAGAGACTGCAGCTAGAAAGCACACAGAATGATACATGTCTTTGGCACAGAAGCCAGCCTCTCCAAGTACAGCAGCCAAGGGCTCTATCTTGTTGGAAGCTGTGCTGCATGAAGGGAAGTAACTCTCTGGCAAAATCTAGAAATGACAACTAGAGATTTTGAATTAATACTTCATAAGAGTGAGGATGACATTGGCACGAGGACATTATTAAATAAACTGTCACTGCAGTGGGACGTTTCTCTCCACCTTCTTTATTCCCTGTGGAACTGCTCTTAACCCAAATAAGAATGAACAAAAGACATAGTGCAGCTGCTATAGGCTGTACCGATACCACCCTTTTGTAACAGAGCACAGCCTTGGGCACATGATGCTTAATTTAGAGAGAATTCAAGTTAGAAGCAGATGAAAACTAACAGTTATATCAGATGGAACTGCTTAATATATTCAGGAACACTTAATATACTTAATCAAGTGAAAGTTGGCACTGCAAGTTTTTTGTACAGATCACTTATGAGTAGGTTTATCTGGAGGAAGACAAACCAGGGCATGATGGTGAGTGGATAGATGGATGGATGGATGGATGGGTGGGTGAATGGATGCAGGTAATGACAACAGATATAGAAATGAAGGCATTTACCAAGAAAACAAAGAATAAATAATACAGTTGAATACTCCTTTCTTCAAATCATTTTAAAGTAGGAGTAAAGATGACTATATGTTTGACGTATAACAAAAGAGAAATTTCTAGTGTTAGTTTTTTAAAATGGTATATTGGAGAGGAGCACAATTTAGTCAGTATGACCATGACTTTGGCTTTAGACATAAGTTAGCATATGGCAAAGATCTAAGAGAATGGTGGAATTATAAGATTAGAATGTTCATAAGCGATCAGGAATAAAGACCAAGATTTGGGGATCATTAACATTGACATGGTCATTGAAGCCATCAGCATAGATAAATTTGCCAAGAGAAGAGAGCAATAAGACCAGTAAGCTTTAGAAATACCCACAGAAAAGAGACAAGAGGATAAGTTATAATTAGAGGAGTGGTCAGTGTTGGTTGGAAAGTTTGTTGTTCAGGATGATAAAAGCCAAATTATGGAAGAGTTTCAAGAAGGGCATTAGTTAAACTTATGTAATATGACCAAGGAATCAAGAGGGAGAATATTAAGAAAAGACATTTGAATTCGTCTAAAAGGAAAGTCCCTGACATGCAGAATATTGGCATATGGAAAGCAGCCAAAAAGCAGATTAAACAGTGAGAAAGTTAAAGGAGGTGGTAAGCATACACCACTTATTTTAAGGACTTTGGGTATAAAAGGAAGGAAAGAAGTATAATGGTGGGAAATGTTAGGGGCATTAGGTTAACAAAATAAAAGGATATTGATATAATAAAGAAGAATCTAATCTTCTTGAGTTCTAACCTACTCCCTCATAGTAAATTAGTAGCCGTGGGAGGCTCAGAAACTCTGTGAGGGCACTAGAGTATTGTTCCCTGCATTGTAGTTGTGATGCCTCACAAAGCATAGAGGCTGTTAATCATAGCTTTAGGAAAACCACTTCCTGTCATATTGGAGAGACTCTCTAGGAAATAAAGATACCATTATATGAGACAGAAGTGGCAGTGTCTGCTTTTCTAGAAGGAATACATATTTAAAGATAACTGTCAAATCAGTTTACAGAAAGTTAATCTGCTCTTATCAGATTTTAAGACACTGGGCCATTCCTGTTCATCTTTATGCCTCGATTTCTTCATTTGAAAAATGAGTTTAGAGTTTATGTTAGTCTATTCTATGTTGCTATAAAGGAGTACCTGAGGCTAATGTATAAAGAAAGGAGGATTATTTTCCTTATAGTTCTACCTACTGTATTAGAAGCATGGCACCAGCATCTGCATCTGGTACAGGCCTCAGATTACCTCCACTCATTGTGGAAGGTGAAGGGGAGCCTGAGCGCAAGAAATCACATGGTGAGAGAGGAAACAAGAGAAGAAGGGAGGTACCATGCTCTTTTTAACAAGCAACTCTCCAAGAACTAAGAAGTGAGAACTAAGAACTAAGAACTCTCTAAGAACTAAGAAAGTGAGAATTTATTCACCCCTGAGGGACGGCATTAATCTATTCATGACCCAAACACCTCCTACCAGGCCCCACCTCCCAACACCACCACACTGGAGATCAAATTTCAACAAGAGATTTTGGGGAGACAAACCAACCATATCCAAACTACAGCAGAATTGATAACCCATAAGGAAACTTTCAGCTTTCAAAATCTGTGTTCTCTGATTCTTTCCTTCTCAGACGGTACTACCTGTAAAGAAAGAAAGGGTAACTATAATATAAAATGCAATTATACAATTAAGAATGAACAAAGGCAACTTCCTTCTTCTTTTTATCTTCTTTTTTCTCTCCATTTTCCTTCATTTTTTTACCCTTTAGTTTAAAACTAATGCATCTTGAAAACTTTTTCATGGATCTTATGAATTATGAATGCTAATACTTCATGGATCTTATGAATGCTAAAGGTGTGAAAATTTCTACAAAATAGTCATTGACTTTTTCTATACTTTACCTATTATGTAGCTCCCAGGATCCTTGTAAATAGTATTATTATTAGAAATAGCATAAGAAAAGTAGTAATAATAAGACCTATCATAATAGTGCTAATTCCTTTGACCTAATTACTTTTTGAAAACAGAATGCATATTATTGAGATGGATTCTTTCATCTGTAGGCTTCTTTAAAATTCATTTGTGAGGGTGTAAGAATTCTGTCCTCCATAGCCCTGTGTCGTGTAAACCTTTAATGATGCATGTTGTAATTGTTAGGACCTAAAATACAGAATGTTTTCATTCTATTCAGCACACATTTTTTGAGGGGATATTATTGTAAGATTTGAGATATCAAAATGAAGACAAGGCATTTACCTACAGGAGCTAAGTATCTAACTGGGAAGGGGAATGGCCATATTTATAATAACTATCATCCAGAAGCTAATTTACAACTTAAAATGTGCTTTCACCATCATTCTCCTTTGACCTTGACTGTTGCTCTGTAAAGTATATATGCTTCCTAGTTTCCTATTTATAGATGATGAAATCAAGGAAGAGAGAGGGAAAGTGACTTGTACCAAGTCAAAGTTGGTGAATGATGGACTAAACCCCGAATTTCCCATTAAAAATATCACGTTTGTTCTATTTTGTATGGAGGCAGCAGGATGCAAGAAATGTTTAGACACTTGCAGTTAGAGTATATTGGAGGTGAAGTTGTTAGTGGCAGTGGGGGGCACATTGTAAACAGGAGGTAAGGCTGGAAAGCAAAGTAGGAACCACACACTAGAGAATCCCAACCACAAGAGTTTACATGCTATTATTTATGGGCCAGTTGATAATTGAAGGATGTTGAGCAGGGGAAAGATCAGATCACATTTGTGTTTTCTGAAAGGAGTACTGATGGCTAGAGATGGGCTGGTGAGAAGAGTAAGAGACTGGGAGCCAGGGTGTAGCTCTTACTGTCTGATCTAAGAGGGTGACAAGCATGAGCAGCACAGAGGCAGAAGGCTTGGAAAGGAAAGGGATAATGTTAGATGTGGTTTCTTTAACCCAGTTTTGGATTTATTGGATTGTTATGAGGTCTAGATTCAGGCCACATGTCATAGTGTCTACTTCTCAGTCTGTAAAGAAAATATTTAATCTTTCAAAAAAATCATTTCTGGTTATAAATCTACTTGGCAATTCCAAGTAATTAACTTGTTCAGCAAGCTTTAGTAATACCACATTCCTGATTTTTCTTTCTGACAATATTTTTAAGCTCTCTCTGTACCAGGTCAGGATATGAAATCAGCCTGTTAGTTTGATTTCTTTAATTTCTGTCTCATCATAGTTTGCTGCATCCTTCAAAACAGAAGTAATAAGAGTGATATCAGGAAGATGGTGGAGTAGGAGATACTAGCTTTTGTTCCCCCACAGAAACAACAGACAGCTATTCGCAAATGAAAATAGCCCTAGAAGGGCTTAATAGTACAAATAAAAACCTGCAGGAACATAGTGAAGTAAAAAACAGATAATAATAGCACAGAAAGGATTGCTGGAGAGAGCAGTATACCTGAGACATCTGAAGATGGCTAGTAACAAAGAAAATCAGGGACTACCAATGTCAGCCATGCATCAGGTGCCACTGCAGTCCACAGTGGCCTGCTCTTCAGAGGACCTAGAAGCTTTTGCCATTAAAGACCTCAGTAGCCCCTGCCACAGCCATGGATTCCCCATAGCTTTGGCAATGGAGGTTCCCTTAGTGTTTATCTGTGTGGATCACAGTGGCCTGCTCCACAGAGGATGCCTTAGCTTTTGCCACTAAGGTAACCAATAACCATTCACACTGTGCACCTCCCAGGAGAGGAAGCTGCTTGCCCAATCCTCTAGCCAAGAAGGAGCCACTCTTCTGCTACTCTAGGATTGGGGCTATCACTGCCCTACCAACCCCATGCATACCCTGAACCCTAGAGCTGTGGCCATTGTGTGCATACCCTCATTACAGAACCTAACTCTATGGCTATATCACACATGTACATTTTCACACACCAAAGCCACTGCTGCTGTGGGCCAGCTGGCACTCCAGACCTTAGAGCTACTGTTGCTCTATACCCTGGCTCCGTGGCTTCTCTCTGAGTTCCTGCATCATAGACACCACAGCCACTGCTAGAGCAGGTATGTGCATAGGTATATTGTTCCATACCTTGAAACAACAGTCTGCAGTCTGCTTGCATATCCAGACTGGATCCAGACAAGGATCCATGGAGCTGGGATGCTCCAGATCCCAGCTCCATGGCCACACTGAGCACCTATTCCTAGGGACACCAGAGCCACTGCCATATTAGGCTTATTTGTACCCAAGACCCTTGAGCTGTGGTTGCTCTGTGCATGCCAACTCTCTGAACCCCAGCTCTGTGGCAGCGTTATGAGCACATGTGCCAAGGACAGCAAGTCACTGCCACAGCAGGAACATCCACATTCTGAACTCTAGAGCTGCTGTAGTTCTGCAAATGCCTGTTTTCTTGACCCTAGCTCCCTAGCTGCTCCATAAACACCCAAGCCTCACACAGTATTACCAGTGCTGCTGCAGGGGCCCTGGAAACCCATGCCACCAACTGTCACAGACTCTGGAGCTGCAGTTCCTACATGCATGTCTACATTCTAGACCCCAACTCTGTGACACTCCATAGCAACCATGCATCAGATACTGATACCACTGCCCCATGAGCGTCCGTGAGCCACCCTTGGCACCCAGAGTGATCCCCTTGGCCACAACTTTATCTGGGGGAGAAAAAGAGATCAAGTGGACCCCAACATCCTTTATCATCAAGGATCCCAACAGTCCTTGCCACCACTGCAGACACCCAGAACTTTGGCTGTTGAGGACCACTGCAACCTTTGCTGATGCTCACTGCAGCTGACAGACCCGCACAGATACTGTGCCTTCAGCAAACCTGGAATTGTCACACCCCACCTACATGGCATTCTTGCACCCACCTCCATGTGAAGGTGTTTTTCACCAAAACCAGTCTGTAAAGTCTAGAAGAGGTGACTGCTCCATCAAATGAGCAGACATCAATGCAAGGAACAAGAAACATGAAAAAAACAAGGAAGCATGACATCAACAAAGGTATACAATAATTTTCTAATAACTTATCCCAAAGAAATGGATGTCTATGAGTTACCAAATAATTCAAAATAATTATTTTAAGAAAATTTGGTGGGCTACAAGAGAACAGATAGAAAACTGAACAAATCAGAAAAACAATACATGAACAAAACTAAAAGGTCAATAAAGACATAGAAATCATGAAGAAGAACCAAACAGAAATTCTGGAACTGAAGAATACAATGAATGAAATGAAAAATGCAATAGAAAGTGTCAATAGCAAACTTGATCAAGCAGAGGACAGAATCTGCGAACTCGAAGACAGTCATTTGAAATTATCCAATTGAAGGAATAAAAAGTAAAATGTGAAGAAAGCCTCAGGGATTTGTAGGACACCAGCAAGTGGTATGATGCACACATTATGAGAATAGCAGAAGGAGAAGAGAAAATGAGAAAGGGGCAGAAACTTTCTTTAAAGAAATAATGGCTCAAAATATCCCATATTTGGTAAGAAATATAGATATCCAGGAATATAAAGCTCAAAAGTTTATAAGCAGTTTCAAACCAAAGAGGTCTTCAATGACACATAATCTGTCAAAAGTAAAAGAGAATTTTGAAAGCAGAAAGAGAAAAACAACCTTGTGACATACAAAGGAATCTAACGGTGTCAGCATATTTCTCAGCAGAAACCTAGCAGGCCATAAGAGTGTGGGATAATATATTCAAAGTGCTAAAAGGAAACAGAAACAAAAACAAAAGCAAACCTTGCCAACCTAGAATACTTTATCCAGCAAAGCTGTCCTATGGAAATGAATGAAGGATAAAGACTCTCCCAGACAAACAAAAGTGAGGGAGTTTATCACCATTAGAACTGCCTTACAAAAAAATCTACAGGGAGTTCTTCACACTGAAATAAAATGCTGCTAATTATGATAACATGAAATCATATGAAAGCATAAAAATTACTGGCAAAGATACATACATAGTCACATTCAGAATGTTCTTATACTGTAAAGATGGTGAGTAAATCACTTTAAAGTATAAAGATTAAAAGGCAAAAGCATTCAAAGTAATAATGACACAATAATTTGTTAATGGATACACAATATAAAAAGATGTAAACTGTGACATCAAAAAACATAAAATGTGGTAGGGTGGGGACTAAAGGGTAGGGTTGTTTCGTGCAATCAAAGTTATTATCAGCTTACAATAAACTGGTGCTACTATAAAAAAGTGTTATATAAGTCTCATGATAATCACAAAGAAAAATATCTATGGTAGATACACAAAGGATAAAGAAAAAAGAATCAAAGCCTACCACTATACAACATTATAAAATCACAAAGGAACACAGAGAAGAGGAATAGGACAAAATCTGCAAAACATTCCAAAAACAACAAAATGCCAATAGATTTAAATAGTTCTTACCTATCAAAAATTACTTTAAATATAAATAGATTAAGTTAATCAACAAAAGAGTGGTCTAATGAATTTTAACAAATAAGACCCATTTATATACTGATTAAGGAGACTTACCTCACCTTTAAAGACACCTATAGGCTGAAAGCGAAGAGATGGAAAAAGATTCCTTGCAAATGGAAACCAAAGGAGAAGAGGGAAGCTATATTTATTCAGGCAAAATAGAATGTAAGTAAAAAACTGTTACAAGAGACAATGAGTATCTTTATGTAATGATAAAGAAGTCAATTCTTTAAGAGAATATAACAATTGTAAATTTATGTGCATCTAACATTGGAGCATCTAAATATATAAAGCACATTGTATTTGTTCTCATGCTTCTGATAAAGACATACCTGAGACTGGGCAATTTACAAAATAAAGAGGTTTAATTGACTTACAGTTCCATGTGGCTGGAGAGGCCTCACAATCATGGCAGAAGGCAAGGAGGAGCAAGTCATGACTTATATGGATGGCAGCAGGCAAAGACAGAGAGCTTGTACAGGGGAATTCCTCTTTATAAAACCATCAGATCTTGTGAGACTTACTCACTATCACAAGTACAGCCCAGGAAAGAATTGCCCCCATGATTCAATTACCTCCCACCAGGTCCATCCCACAATACATGGGAATTCAAGATGAGATTTGGGTGGGGACATAGCCAAACCATATCATGTATATTAGCAGATCTGAAGGGGGAAATAAACAGCAACACAATAATAGTAGAGGCCTTCAGTACCTCATTTTCAACAATGGACACATCATCTAGATAGAAAATCAATAAGGAAACATTGGGTTTTGAACTATACTTTAGACAAAATGGACCTAATAGACATAAACAGAACATTCTATCTAACAGTAGCAAACACACATTCTTCTCAAGTGCCCACAGAACATTCTCCAGGATAAATCATACGTTAGGCTACAAAACAAGTCTTAACAAATTTGTGAAAATTGAATTACATCAAGTATCTTTTCTGACTGCAGTGGTTTGAAAGTAGAAATCAATAATAGGAGAAAAACTGGAAAATGTACAATTATGTGGAATTTAAACAACAAACTACCAAACAATCAATTGGTCAAAGAAGATCAAAAGGGAAAATATTTAAAAATTTCCGAATGAATGAAAATGGAAATACAACATACCAAAGCTATGGTATGCATCGAAAGCATTTTTAAGATGATATTTGTAGCAATAAATACCTACATGAAGACAAATAAATACCTCAAATATTCTAATTTTACACCCATGGAACTACAAAAAGAAGAACAAACTAAACCTAAAGTTAACTGAAGGAAGGATATAATGAAGATCAGAGCAGAAGTAAATGAAATAGAGACTAGAAAAACAATAGAAAGATCAACAAAACAGTTGGTTTTTTGAAAATAAAAAATTTCAAAACCTTTAGATGAATTAAAAAAGAGAAAAGAATAAAAGAAATAAAAGAAAATAAAAAATGAAAAAGGAGGCAGACAACTGATACCACAGAAATACGAAGGATCATAAGTGACTACTATGAACAATTATGTCAACAAATTGGATAACCTAGAAGCAGTGGATAAATATTTAGAAATGTACTACCTATGAAGATTGAATCATGACAAAATAGAAAATCTGAACATACCAATAACAAGTAAGGACACTGAATAAGTAAGCAATATGACCCAAAAAAGAAAGTCTAGGAACAGATGGTTTCACTGTAGAATTCTACCAAACATCTAAGAAAAAAATTTTAAAAAAATAATTTCAACTTCTGTATTAGATTCAGGCAGTACATGTGCAAGTTTGTTATATCTACCAAATATTTAAAAAAGAATTAATACCAAGTCTTCTGAAACTATTACAAAAAATTGCAGATGAATAAATATTTTCAAACTCATTTTATGATGCCAGCCTTACCCTAATAACACGACCAGACAAGGACACTATTAGAAATTATTAGTTCAATATTCTTTATGAACTTTGAAGCACAAATCCTTAGAAAAATACTAGTGAACTGAATTTAACAGTACACTGAAAGGATCATACAGCATGACCAGTGGAATTTACCCCTGGGATGCAAGGATGGTTCAATATATGCAGATTAATAAGTGTAGCACACCACATTAACAAACTGAAGGATAAAAATAATATAATTGCATTTATAGATGCAAAAAAAGTATTGTATAGAATTCAACATTTTTTCATGGTAAAAACACTCAACAAATTAGGTATAAAAGGAATATAACAAGGCCATACATGACAAGTCCACAGCTAACATCATACTTAATGGTAAAACGCTGACAGCATTTCTCCTAAAATCAGGAACCTGAGACAAGGGTGCCTACTCTCACTACTTTCTGTTCAGTATAGTACTGGAAGTCCTACTAGAGCAATCCAGCAAGAAAAACAAATAAAAGATATTCAAAGAGAAAATGAAAAATCAGAATTATCTCTGTTTGAAAATTACATGACCTTACATAGAGAAAACCTTTAAGACTCCACCCCCCAAATTTAAAACTAATAAACTAATTCAGTAAAGTTGCAGGATACAAAATCAACATACAAAATTAGTTGCATTTCTATATGCTAACAATGAACTATGTGAAAATAACAGAACATTTACAATAGCATCAAAAAATAAAATACTTAGGAATATATTTAACCTAGGATGTGAAAGTTCTGTATGCTGAAAATTATAAAATATTGATGACAGATATTAAAGAAGACACAAAATGGAAATATATTCTGCATTCCTGGGTTGGAAGAATTAATATTGTTAAAATGTCCATACTACCCAAAGGTATCTACAGATCCAGTACAATCCCTATTAAAACCCAATGGCATTTTTCACAGAAACAGAAAAAACAATTCTGAAAGTCACATGGAACCACAAATATCTCTGAGGAGCTAAAGCAATCTTGAGAAAGAAGCAGAAGGTTGGAGGCATCACATTTCCTGATTCCAAATTACGTGACAAACCTATAGTAACCAAAATAGTATGATACTGACATAAAAACAGACACAAACCAATGGAATGGAATAGTGAGCTCAGAAATAAACCCTTGCATGTATGGTCAATTAATTTTCAATAAATGTTAGGGAAACTGTATATCCACATGCAAAAAGAAAAATTGGACCCTTATCTTATACCATACACAAAAATAACCTCAAAATGGACTAAAGACTTAAATATAATACTGAAAACCATAAAACTCCTAGAAGAAAGTAGAAGGAAACAGCTCCTTGACATTGGTCTTGGCAATTATTTTTTTGGATTTGACAATGAAAACACGGGCAACAAAAGCAAAAATAACCAACTGGGACTACATCAAAATAAAAAGTTTCTGCATAGACAAGTAAACAATCAACAAAATAAAAGGATAACCAACAGAATCATTGGAAATATTTGCTATCCATATATGCAATTAGGGGTTAATATCCAAAATATATTGGCAACTAATACAACTCAGTAGCAAAAATCCAAATAATCCAAAATGGGCAAAGGACCTCAATAGACATTTTTTCCAAAGAAGGCATACAAATGGCCAAAGGACCAAAAAAGACATAAAAATGAGCAAAGGACCTCAATAGACTTTTTTTTTTCCAAAGAAGACATACAAATGGCTAATAGATACTATATATGCAAGTGTGCTCAACATCACTAATCGTCAAGAAAATCATAGAATACAAATGCAAATCAAAACCACAATGAGATATCACCTCATCCCTGATAAGTGTTGATAAGGATATGGGAAAAGTGAACCCTGGTATACTGTTAATAGGAATATAAATTGGTATAGCCATTATGGGAAACAGTATGGAGGTTCCTCAAAAAATTAGGAAAGAATTGCTGTATAATCCAGCAATCCCACTGTGGGTATATATCCAAGGGAAATAAAATCACTATCTTCAAGAAACATCTGCAAACCCCTTCACCACAGCATTATTCAGTTAGACTTTTTCCGAATCTTGGCTATTGTGACCAGAGACCAACAACAAAGCAAATGTCTCCCAAATGAAAGATAATTCAGAGGGACAGCTTTCATCTTTCTTTGCTTCAGAGAATGCGACCTAAGAGAGTAGTGTCATTAGTATTAAAAACTTATTTTGTTTGGTATTTGTGGGGTCGGGGCAGGGATAGTTGGTATACTAGTTTTCTATTGCCGTAGTATCAAATTCCAAAAATATAATGGCTTAAGCAAGACATATTTATTATCTTATAATTCTATAGGTTAGAAGTCCAACACAAGTTTCACTGGGCTAAAATTAAAGTGTCAGCAGAGCTGCATTTCTTTTTGGAGGCTCCAGGGGAAGATGCATTTTCTTGCCTTTTCCAGCTTTTAAAGCTGCTCACATTCTTTGGTTCATGGTCCCCTTCATCCATCATTAAAGTCAGCAATAGTCATATCCTAGTCCATTGTTGCTACTACAGCAAAATACTGGGTATTTTGTAAATTATAAATAATTGATTTTTTTTTCTCACAGTTCTGGAGGTTGGAAAGTCCTAAATTAAGATGCCAGCAGATTTAGCATCTGGTGAGGACTTGCATCTTCTGCTTCCAAGACAGCACCTTCTTCCTGTATTCTCACATGACAGAAGAGATTGAAGGACTATGCAGCTCTCTGAAGCCTCTTTTATAAGGACATTAATCCCATTTATCCTGGAGACAGAGCCCTGGTGTTGTAATCACTTCCTCAAAGGCCGTACATCTTAAGACCATCACAATGAAGATCAAGTTTCAAAATGAATTTTGAAGGGACACAAACATAAAACCCATAACAGTTGGGTTGAATCCTTCTCAAGTTGCATCTTTCTGGCCATTCTTCTGTTGTCACGTCTCTCTTTCTGGCCAGAAAGTCAGGGAAGTTTCTCTGCTTTTAAAGATTGGGCTCTTGCAGATAATCCAAGATAATCTCCCTGTTTTCAAGTCAGATGATAAACAACTTTAATTCTACTTGCAACCTTAATAACCTTTTGCCATGTAACATAATATAGTCATATAGTGACAAGTTCCTGGGATTAGGTCATGAACATCTTTGGGAGGTCAACAACCATGAGAAATAGGTGTTATAGTGAAAAGCTAGACAAAAAAGGCGATAGATTATTGAGATCAAGAAGAAAGTTGATCAACATTAAAAAAAAAAAAAAAAAGAGAGAGCAAAGAATTTTCTTCCAAATGAGAGCATGATTATTTATTTTTCAGTATTTTGTCTAAGTACACTTCAGGAAGAAGTAATATATATTAACTCTCCACAGCTCACAGGTGCTTTTGCATGTTTGATGTCTCAGTCCAGACTGGGTTGTTCCTATCTCAATGCCCGGCCTGTCAAAGAGAATAAAAGTTAGCCTTGGAAAGTTGTGGGCCAAATTACCAGTAATACTTTGACTTGGGTGGATACAGGCCTCTCCCAGCATTATGCATGGTAGACTGTTCCCCAAAGTCACCTCAGCTGTTTAGGTTGAAGATCTTCATACTCCTTGTTGTTTCACAGGTATGAAGTGTAGAGCATAGGCTATGAGGACTTGGCTGTGGTGGACCAATTCTATGGGCATGGATTGCTGTTTTCTGCAGGCAGATGGTTTCAAAATATGATGACAGTTATGCCAGAGGAACTGGGGGGCTGTAGAATCCCTCTGGTGGAGCACTAGAGTTGTAAGGGATGAAGCTGACCTCAATCTTGGACATTGGCAGACTGGCTGGGGCTGGGTCCTCTGAAGCTCTGCTTGTTATCTTGGGTGCTGGTTTGCTATGAAAGGGATTCTACCACCTCATGTTTGGCAGGCCTAAACTCAGAATGTTCCAGCTGGGCTAACACAATCTGGGTATAGATGAAACAGGACTAAAGCAAGCTGTAGTGCTAGGAGGGGTCCTGGAGATCCCTGAGCATTCACCAATTAGTTACTTAACTGGAAGTTCTTCTATTTCCAGGAAAACGAATAGGGCAAATAAAGCAGATATTATACCAACCAATATAGAATTGTTTATGAATTAACAACTGGACATACCAGTTGTATTACAGCCTTGATTTTGGCTCAAGCAAAGCATTGGGCATTTTTTCTTTCCAAATCCCCAAACCCAAAGAACACTCTTACTCTCCTTTTCCTATTTACAGGAAAAGGAATAGGGCAAATATGGCAGCAGCAGCTATTATACCAACCAGTATAGAATTGCTTATAATTTAACAACTGAACATATCAGCTGTCATACAGCCTTGATTTTGGCTCAAACAAAGCAGTGGACATTTTTTTCTTTCCAAATCTCAAAAGGCAGAGCATTTTTACTCTCCTCTTCCTAGGAAAATCGAACTTTCCATACTATATTTCCCATTTTGATGCTGCCCTTGATGATTCTAAAAGGATTTCCTGTTCTTATCCCATGAAAAATCAGCATTTTTCTCATTAAAGATAAAATATATATCTTTACTCTTTGGCAAGGTATGCCCTCTATATCATGCTCATCAAGATGTTTCATGAGAGGTGTACTGGGTTCAAAATGTGTTTACCAAGTTGAGTCCAAACTCCTCTAAAGATCAGAGCCCCCAAAGAGTAGCATGGGGTGAAACTGATATCTGGTTTTTTAAAACTTTCATATGAATTGCTATGATGATCACTAGCAGATTTATTCATCCTCAATTGACTGATATTCCCAAAGACACTCTCCTAAATTTAAAATCTCCAATTCTCTTCAATTTTCCTATAAAACAAAAAACCCTGATAACAGTAACATATGTATGACCATTCAGAGCTATTATATCTACTGGTTGACAAAATAGGAGAACATTGTGAGGAACAGTGACAAAATCCTAGAAGCTGTAGAAATACCTAGGAAATAGATTGAGGAAAAGAAGTGTTGGATGAAAATATCAGAGGTACATACAAGATGGCTTTCTCCTGAGTCCCTTGAAGTCAGTATTCATTCAATACATTTTTGTTTTGTTTTGGTTTTGGTTTTTGGCTTCTTTTGAGACGGAGTCTCATTCTGTCATCCAGGCTGGAGTGCAATGGCATGATCTCGACTCACTGCAACCTCCATCTCCTGGGTTCAAGTGATTCTCCTGCCTCAGCCTCCCAAGTAGCTGGGATTACAGGAGCCCACCACCATGCCTAGCTAATTTTTTATTTTTAGTAGAGATAGGGTTTCACCATGTTGGCCAGTTTGCTCTCAAACTCCTGACCTCAGGTGATCTGCCCACCTTAGCCTCCCAAGGTGCTGGGATTACAGGCGTGAGCCATTACACCTGGCCAGTTCAATAGATTTTTATGAAGCTGCTAAGTCAGACATCATAGTGTATGCTAGAAATACAAATAGGACAGCAGAGATTATTCTAGAGATACGAGGTTTACTGATGAGCAGTTGGTGATACAAGTGATGATTTAAAAAAAATAGTGGGAATGGAAAGGTTTAGCAGAGGAAATGACTAGTCAAGATTTTGTGGGCTTAAGTATATAATGTTTGTATTTGCACAGAACCATTTTATACCCACATCCTCTTTCTAATGATGCATAATCTTATGCCAAAGCTGAGCATCAATCATTAAGATTGAAATGTCTAGACTAGACCGATATTCTCAAGGTTCTTGGCAGAATGACTCACTTGGGTATGAAACCACATACACACACATAAAACAATCACACTATGGAGTCCAGGGTGATAGTCTGGTATTTCTTGACATTTACAACCTTAGAAATGAGTAACTGCTGAATGGCGAGTTGCTATACATGGTAATCTGATAGAACAGTAGGGAAAATGTACAATAATTAAAATGGATTTATGTCTATAACTTCTAACTTAAATATTCTTTCCCACTGATATGACTGGTACTTAGAGTCAAAACTGTGCCAACTTCTTTTTTATTTGATGAAATCACATAATTGAATTTTTGAGCCACCTTCTCATAAGCTATCCATATACACTCTCAAATTTTTCCTTTTGACAAAAATATATTTATATTTCCATTGTTTAAAAACAACTGGTGTAGAATCAACTCTACTAGAAAGAGTTTCGAAAAAAAATGAAACATGCATTCTGTAAATGTTCATAGGGCTTGTTTCACAATGAAAAATTCAATAGGTAAATATAATCAAACAAGATCAGGAAAATAAAATTCTCTTTCACTTTGCAGATAATTCTGAGCAGTGTTCTACAAAGAGGTACAGTGTGGATTGTAAATGGTAGAACCAGCATCTTGGAAGGCAAATATTTGGATTAAAATCAGCATTGTGAGCCGAACTGGTCATAAAGAAAATAAAATAACACAATGGAGTTCAAAGAGGGTATTTAAATGCTAGTATATTTGATTCAAAACTTTTACAAACCCAATTAGCTTTTCTTTTTAAGATCCAGAAATTAATATGAACTGCTTAATAATTAAAAGTAAACATATTTTTATAACATTAGAAAACTAAGGATTGTAACATTAATTACCAAGAAAGAATCTACAAACACGGAAAAATTAATGAAAAGAAAGGGCATTAGAAGTTCAAAAATCAAACAAACTTCAGTTTTCTCTTAAGGAAAATTTCATAGAGCACAGGAGGATAATCTATATATTTTTCCAGTTAGAGAAAGAATAGAGTTCTAGGGGGATAGGTATACTATATGGACATAATATTTTGAGAAATGTAATGTGCTTATTATGTTTTTTATGTTTCTTTGTGAATATTTTTTCCCATAGTCAGACTTGGGAATTTAGTAGAAATTAGGTGAATTTCAACAAAAACACAGAGAAGGAAAGATATTCTCAAAGCCAGTGCGCAGACAGTGAAAACTATATATCTGAGAGGATTTTCTAAATTCCCTTATTTTCCCCTTTAAAACTTCTAGAAGCTGGCCTAGCAAGATTAATCATAGAGTTTTGTGGAAAAGAGGTTCTAGTCAAAAAGGAAGAAGGAAAATCTTGTGCGGTTGGTCCCAAGAGTTGAATGGAAGAGAAAGGGAATGGCAGATTGAGGAAGCCGGAGAGACACTTGTGTCTAGATCTCCTCTTTCCAGGCTGAAGTCCTCATGGGAGAAGATGTGTGACATGGAATGAGATGCCCCCAAAGACTCTCATATTTGGCTGGCCCAACAGAGCAGATCAACTTGGTGGTGGAGAGTAGACTGAAAGAAGGCCTGAGTGTGGCTTCCTCCTGTAATCTGCCTCCTGCGTGTCAGAGATAGGGCTCACAAGTGCCTATGTGCCCTGAGGGAGACAGGTGGAAGTAAATTGAGAGTCAGGCTGGTCTAGGGAACTCTCAAGTCAGGGCTCAGGGGCTGTGTAGCTAAATGGTTGTGAGGCTTAAGGAGGGGCTGAATCAACAGGAAGACAACTGTGTCCTGACCAAGTCCAGAATGTCCACACCCTGAGTTCCCCCAGCTTACACTTTCTCAGCAGGTGCCAGAACACTGCACAGATGCTCCCCTGCCACTTGGCCCATACAGCAGACCAGGGCACCACTGGTTTGTGCTGCTGCACAGCACAAACAGATAACGGCTGAAGAAGAGGGCCTCTAAGATACTGCTCATTTTACCAGGGACTAATACTCTAATGGATTTAGTTTTTCCAATGGGACTATATTTTAGATTTTTTCCTTTTTTGTTGTCTCTACCCTGTAGGTGTACGTAATGGAGACAATCTGACTGGTACAGAGAAATGAAGAGACAACATTTTCTTTCCAAATCTGAGTGGAGATGTGAGTAAATTTGTAACTCTATTACAGACGTTTTGTCATTATTCACATCTTCAGAGGTTTCTAATCTTTTTCTAAAGACCCAGATTATCTTTGCCCACTTCCCTAATAAGAATCTCTTTTCCAGGATCCCATGACACACTTCCCTTTGTCGTTTTTTCTCTCTCTCCAGAATGTCTTGTTTTGCATGTTTTTATCCTCAGATCTTTAAACGTAGCCACATCTAAGGCTCAATATTTGGCGCACACATTAATTCTTTCTGTTTGGCATTTTGTTACCTGAGAAATAATTTGATACACACCCATAGTATTTTACAGATAATTGTGTCATAACCAGCTTATTATATTGCTTATAATTTTGCATTGGACAAGTGTTTTGCCTTTGTCCTTAAGTGAGTTCATGTATGAATGGTTGATCTATACTGACTATATCTAACTGTTTCAAGAACACTGACTGTCATCAGAAGGACATTGCTCAATGCTCTATATACAGTAAGTTTTAACATAACTAGCATTGACTGTATATATTCTATATGATTGATAAATACAAAGGGGAAGAGAGCATGATCCTGTTCTCAAGAAACCTTCAGTTCAGCAGAGGGAACAGACCCAACCAGGCAGAGGTTAAGTGCTATAATAGAGTATAAAAAGAAGGAAACACTTATTTTTATGTGATGAGGAAGACTCTCATAAGAAAATGGCAAATAAGTTGGGCCTTGCAGGATGAACAAACTTTGGAAAAGATACTGAGCAGAGAGAACCATATGTGCAAAGGCATCTCTAAAAATCTTTTTCCTTCTGTTTTTATCAGTAATGAACTGTAATGTTAAATCAATCCATTTAATTATAATATAAATGTATCAGCATTGTATACCAACACATGGGATATGACATTTGTAGTAAAAATACAACTCCAATTCCAAGCTTAAGGAACATTTCCACTATTATAGCATTTTTTTCATTGAGATGAAATTCACATACAATTAATCATTTAAAGTGTACAATTCAATGGCATCAGTATATTCACAATGTTGTACAACCACTACCCATCTTTCTCATTTTGAAACTGTCACAGCGTTTAAGAAGAAAGACCAAAATTATCTGAATAATCATATACTCATACAATTTAAACTCTTATTATTGTTTTGTTTCCCCCACTATTAATTGTTCTATGCTAGAGAAAGTACAAATGTTATTTATCAGAAACTGTCTAAATTAATTTGTAGTTTCAGGACTCTATACCTTCCAATTATTTCAACCAATTCAATCAAAATTCAATTTTCAGTTTTTAATAACTTTTTTAGACAGTATGTCCATAAAGTTTAGGTTACTAGATGCACATTAAGAATTCTTATCCATGGCATCCTGGTGCAATGGAATATTATTCAGCCTCAAAAAGAAAGGAAATTCTGACATATGGCTACAACACGGATGAAACTTGAGGATAATATGCTAAGTGAAACAAGACAGCCACAAAAGGAAAAAATATTGTCTGATTCCACTTATATGAAGTACCTAGACTAGTCAAATTCATGAGACAGATGTCTCAGCATCACCTGATAATGCTATTGGCCATTCTCCCTTCCTTGAACGCTTTCCACCCTAGCCTTAACACCATGTCCTGTTTTTGTCCTCTATTTTCCCTTCTCTTCAGGGACTTCCCTTCTACCTATCCCATAGACATTGGTGTGCCCAGGACTTTTCTTCCTCGTGTCTCCTTATTTTTCCACATACATAGCTACTTCTAGCACCAATATCCTTTGACAGAAATCTGCATCTTTAGCCCAGGTTTCTCTCCTAAACCATGACATGTACAAGTTCAGTGCTTCTTGGACATCTCTACTTGAAAGTCCTATAAACACCTCACATTCAAACACTGAATCTGAACTACTCTTCTCTTTTTCCACGTCTTCTTCTATCTTACAGTTTAAGTCAGGAATTAGAAGTTATTATAAATGAGCTAAAGATGAGAAAGTCCATAGAAGTTACTCATACCTGACAAGATAAGTTTTATGAGCATGCATTGTTACTGCCATTAACAAACCAAAAATAGCCTTAGCAAACTCATATTTCTCAGCTCTCAATTTCACATGCAGATAAAATAAGACCTTACAATTTCATTTGACATTCTGTCTGCAAGTTCCAGATTAGGATAATTGATTCATATGGTTTTCTAAGTACTAACCATTTTGCATTTCAATGAGACTCTGATAAGAAATAATTTGATCAATATGGTCTATGCATAATCTTTGTCTGTGTGTTGACAGTAAACTGAAGTCATGGTTGAGTGCTGGCACATAGACATTGGTAGAAATTTTAAATATACATTAGCCCCAGGAAAATGTTTTTATGCCTGAATTTTAAGTAGCAGAATTTTACGTTTGGAAGTTATTTTGCTTAACAGAAGTAGCACCAAATGTATTCAGGAGAAGTGGTGACTCTTGACTATGCTGACAGTGTTGAACATTTGTCATGACTACCTTGTTTTATATGACTTTTTTCCTCCATATATTAGGCAATGTTTACAAGGAGGTGAACAGTGCACCAGCAGATGTTTTGACTCGTAGAAAGCATGACTTGATTCTGTAAGGTCTTGAGTAAAAGTTTTAAACGATGAGTTGAACTTTGGCCTGTGAAACATGCATGAATTGTTCGGAATCTTGGTCCTAAATGTCTCATTGCACAGGCTGGGTTGGCGCTGCAAAGGTATGGTCAGATTTATAAACAACTCAAGGCAGATCATTGGCAAATCAACGTTGAAGTTTCACATTATTATATTTTCATTTTATTTTGCATTTGTGTTTTGAAAGCTGCCTTTAGTCTTTGAACTTATCTGCTCTGGTTATGAACAGTGGATATGTTCAGCATGAAATGTTGAAAAAGTTCTCACCAAACAAGTGCAGCAGTTTTATTCAGAATTTGCTGAAGGGCATAACACTGTAAAACAGAAAATGAACCACTCATTTGCTGTCATCAAAAATGAAGAAATGGCTCTAGGCAGTAGCCAAAGAGTTCTTTTGAACTTGAGAAGTTCACTGATTTGGCAGTGAGGAGGATCTTGTTTGTCTTGCTTGTTCTGAAAAACTATTTATCCTCAAATAATTCCAGTAAGATACAAGGAGAAAATCATCAATCTCATTTTTTCCAAATATCTCCTTATGACATTATTATATTTAATATAACTTCCAAAATATGGCCTTGGATTTTTATAGAGATCTTGATATATGCTGTGTCTTTCCACTTAAAATAGATTATTCCTTTAACCTAATGCTGCAAATAAAAAAATACATAATGATTTCATAATAAAATCAAACTGAGAAAAATGAATGCGTTGTTATGGAATGCTAACTAGGCTATTGAGGAACAAAAAATTAGCATTTTAATTTTTTTATTACACTGAAATATTTATGTAATGTAAGCCTTTATGCTAATGTGCTTTGTAATTTGATAAACTATTGATCATCTCTACCCCCACCTAGTTCAAGTCATCATTATCTCATACTCTGGTAATTTCAATAGCACCATAATTTATCTCTCTGCCACCCTGAGATCTGATCTCTACCCAGCCTAGAGCAATTTTTTTTCTTTTTTTTTGAGACAGAGTCTGGCTCTGTCGCACAGGCTGGAGTGCAGTGGCGCAATCTCCACTCACTGCAAGCTCTGCCTCCCCGGTTCAGGCCATTCTCCTGCCTCAGCCTCCCGAGTAGCTGGGACTACAGGCACCCGCTACCATGCCCGGCTAATTTCTTGTATTTTTAGTAGAGACGGGGTTTCACTGTGTTAGCCAGGATGGTCTCGATCTCCTGACCTCGTGATCCGCCCGCCTCGGCCTCCCAAAGTGCTGGGATTACAGGTGTGAGCCACCGCGCCCGGCCCCAATTATTTTTAAAACACATTTCAGATCTTGAATCTGTTCCCTAAAACTGCTAGTGGTTTTGCATCTCACTCACTCTTTAAACGGACTACACTGTGAGATGTGACCCATGGCCACCAAACTGCCACAGCTTCCCTCCTAATGCTGCTTTAGCTGCTCTCATTTCCTTGCTGTTCTGTGAACACCTCAGATCCAGAATCCCATCAGGGTCTTAGTCCTTATTCTACCCTCTTCTGGAATATCTAGATAGCCATATCTTCTGTCACGTTTTTGCCAAAATAAATATCTCTTTCTTGGTGCCCCTTCCAGCACCAATGCATCTAAAATAGCAACTCTCTCTTTCTCCCAACCATCTTCAGTCTCTAACCCTCCATTCTGCTTTTTCCTTCACAGGAATTCTTATCCCTCATGTTCCCTATACTTATTTGTGGATTTTTAATTTGTTTTGTTTTTGGTCCATTTCTTTCCAGTAGAAAGTAAGATATGTGAGGACAGGGACTTTGCTTTTTTGCTGTTGTATCCCAGTACCTAAAATACTTCCTGGCCCATAGTAGGTGCTCAATATATATTTCTGGTATGAATAAATACAAGAATGAGAATGAAGCTAAAATTATCCATAAAAGAACTGGTTTCTACTAAAATTAATCTCATCAAGTTAATATATATCTCTGATACTTCATTAGTAATGTCAATTTTGATCAATCAATTCCTAGTTTTCCATTTACTTTCAGATATGAGTAGATTGCCAGAGAAAAGAAGGTACCAAGGCACAACTGAACATATTTATGAGCATAAGAATTCTATTAGATTTGCAGTTTTTCAGTATTTATTCAGTATCATTACATGAATTTTGGCAAATGTATAGGTTCATATAAAATAGGATACAGAAAAGTTCTGCCACCCCAAAAATCCTTTTCATGCTATCCCCTTAGAGTCATGTTTCTCCCTTCTTCCTTCCCTGAAAACCACTGATCTGTTCTCCATCACCCTATTTTATATTTGAGAATGTCATATAATATAATCATATATTATATAACCTTTCGAACTGGCTTTTTCTACTCAGTATAATGCCTTGAGAGTTAACCATGTTGTTGAATGTCCATTCCTTTTTATTGGTGAATAGTATTCCATTGTATGTGTGAATAACTCTTTGTCCATTCACCCAGTGAAGGACATATTGGCTGATTCCAGTTTTGGCAATTATAAAAACAGTTGCTATAAATATTCATATACATGTTTTCATGTGACTGTAAGTTTTCAGTTCTTGAGGGTAAATACTATGAGTGGGATTGCTGAGTCATATGGCAATGCACGTTTAACTTCGTAAGAAACTTACAAATTCTTTTCCAAAGTGGCAGCATCACTTTGTACTCACACCAGCAATGTATGGGCTGCTTCACGTCCTCACCAACACTTGATATAGTCAGAAATTTTTATTTTAGCCATTTTAATATGTGTGTGGTGATAACTCATCTTGGTTTTGATTTATATTTTCCCAACGGCTAATTCATATGAATTTCAATTCGTATCTTCCACCATACATGAAAATTAACTTTAAATAGATCATAGACCTAAATGTTAAATTGAAAATTGTAAAAGTTCCTGAAGACAACATGGGAGAAAATCTTTGTGATCCTGGGTTAGGCAGAGATGTATTAGCTGTAGTACCAAAACTATACTCCATAAAATAAAAATATAATAAATTGGACTTCCTCAAACTTAAAAAGTCTACTCTTCTAAAGACACTATTAAAAGAATGAAAAGACAAGAAGTGGGGAAGAAGAAGGGAAACCAGCAAAAGAACCCAAATGAGTGAAGAGTGTGATAGGAGAAACCAAGGAGAATGTGGTGTCTTGGGAGCCAACTAAAGAAATAGTGTCAAGGAGGAAGGAATGATCCACAGGGTCATAGCTTCAGTTGAGGAGTGATTCTTTTATTTTGAATCAGGGAATAAACAGAGACAAATGTCTCCAGATGCTGCCAGCTCTGATCAGAGTTGTCTTCCTAGTCATGACTCAGCCATTCCATCAAGGTAGGAGGTACCATACCAGTTTGGCCCTATATCTGGTGAGATAAACTTAAACTTGGTGCCATTGACTTCATATGTGGTGTATGAGGGATTGAATTTAGGTTTATATGCACTTATATTTCAGTCACTATTACACTTCCATTCATTCATCCATTCATTCATTCATTATTTATTGAGGGCCTTCTCTGGGACCAACATTGAGCGTACACTAGTGATTTAAAATAGGCCTAGTTTCTGAGTGAATATGGAATGTAGGGAATGGAGACGATGACAAACATTAATCAAATAGTCACACTGGGTGAAACAATTATGGTTCTCTCTACTGCATAACAAGAATGAAAAGTTCATTACTGCTCCTCTAGTCATAATATTATGGAAACTGTATCTGGAATTAATCTGTTGTCATCAATGTCATGTTTTTATCAATTAGCACCTCATACTGTGAATGTGATCTGGGTGTGAACAGACTGTGTGTTTGAATCCATCTTTCTAAGATTTTTTTAATGTCATTTCACAAATTGAAGTTGCCATCCACCTTAATTCCATTCTCAGACACCAAATATATCTTCCCTTTGTATTTGATTCTCATTTAGAATAAATAAGCCAAATGTAAATGTAAAAACCAGCAAAAAATTAATTATGAATAACTGGGATGAATCAGAAACGTAAGTGGAATTTGTGTAATACAAATGTGTACAGGTTTTGCCAGCTCTGGGAAACTGCATGATAGACTGGATTAAGAAAATGTGGCACATATATACCATGGAATACTATGCAGCCATAAAAAAGGATGAGTTCATGTCCTTTGCAAGGACATGGATGAAGCTAGAAACCATCATTCTCAGCAAACTATCACAAGGGCAGAAAATCAAGCACCGCATGTTCTCACTCATAGGTGGGAATTGAACAATGAGATCACTGAGACACAAGGTGGGGAACATCACACACCGGGCCTGTGGAGGGGTGGAGGGCTGGGGGAGGGATAGCATTAGGAGAAATACCTAATGTAAATGATGAGTTGATGGGTGCAACAAACCAACAAGGCACTTGTATACCTATGTATCAAACCTGCACGTTGTACACATGTACCCTAGAACTTAAAGTATAAAAAAAAGTACTGAAACAACAACAACAACAACAACAACAACAACATTGGCAATAGAGATGGAAAATAAAGATGCTTTTGAACAAAAATAAGTATATTTGTAGTACATTCTATTTCTGCAAATGTGTCTCCATATAGACACATATTTATTGCTAGACATGGCATGTTTTTGCTATGAGCATTTTTCACAGAGACTATAACAGTTAAAAGCAGAGATTCTGAAGCTAAAATGCTTGGGCTCCCAGTTTGTCTGACTACCAGTTGTGCTAACTTGAGCAAATTGTTTAATCTCTCTGTGCCTCAGTTTTTCTATTTGTATAGAATACATATTTGTGCTTACTTTAAAAGTTATGAAGTTTAAATGTTAATATATATATAGTATGTGTGTGTATGTGTGTGTGTGTGAGAGAGAGAGAGAGAGAGAAAGTGTGTGTGTGTACATGAGTGAGCACTCCTAGGCTATAGGCTCTGGAGTTAGATAATTTGAGTGAATCCTGATGTCACTATTACTATCTGTATGACCTTGGGTAGTCTAATTAACCTCTCTATACCGATTTGCAAAACAGGACTCATAATGACAGTATTCATTCTTCCTAGAATGGCCATGAAATAGCACATGTAAACCAATTAGCATGTACAACGAATATTAGCTCCCATTTTATGACTGGTAGTGATGTGTTTCCAAGTATATAGATGAAATTTAGATCTTTTTCTTGTGACCATGTAAATGGAATGTAATCATTATTTACTTTGTATTCAGCAGATGAAATGAGCGAAAGGATAAAAGGGAGGGGGCAGGGAGGAAAAATATACAGGAAGGAAAAATATAGTAATGTAAGTTTGCCTAATTCTAGCAATTCTAGATGAATTTGGCAACTCAGATAATTTCCCGGAGATAATACCTTAAATTCAATAAGAACATAGAACATGCATATTGACTGACTTTTAAGGTTACGAGAGTA
>NW_012101366.1:90938-96639 GCF_000951045.1 Mandrillus leucophaeus | reverse complement strand
AAGAATGAAAAGTTCATTACTGCTCCTCTAGTCATAATATTATGGAAACTGTATCTGGAATTAATCTGTTGTCATCAATGTCATGTTTTTATCAATTAGCACCTCATACTGTGAATGTGATCTGGGTGTGAACAGACTGTGTGTTTGAATCCATCTTTCTAAGATTTTTTTAATGTCATTTCACAAATTGAAGTTGCCATCCACCTTAATTCCATTCTCAGACACCAAATATATCTTCCCTTTGTATTTGATTCTCATTTAGAATAAATAAGCCAAATGTAAATGTAAAAACCAGCAAAAAATTAATTATGAATAACTGGGATGAATCAGAAACGTAAGTGGAATTTGTGTAATACAAATGTGTACAGGTTTTGCCAGCTCTGGGAAACTGCATGATAGACTGGATTAAGAAAATGTGGCACATATATACCATGGAATACTATGCAGCCATAAAAAAGGATGAGTTCATGTCCTTTGCAAGGACATGGATGAAGCTAGAAACCATCATTCTCAGCAAACTATCACAAGGGCAGAAAATCAAGCACCGCATGTTCTCACTCATAGGTGGGAATTGAACAATGAGATCACTGAGACACAAGGTGGGGAACATCACACACCGGGCCTGTGGAGGGGTGGAGGGCTGGGGGAGGGATAGCATTAGGAGAAATACCTAATGTAAATGATGAGTTGATGGGTGCAACAAACCAACAAGGCACTTGTATACCTATGTATCAAACCTGCACGTTGTACACATGTACCCTAGAACTTAAAGTATAAAAAAAAGTACTGAAACAACAACAACAACAACAACAACAACAACATTGGCAATAGAGATGGAAAATAAAGATGCTTTTGAACAAAAATAAGTATATTTGTAGTACATTCTATTTCTGCAAATGTGTCTCCATATAGACACATATTTATTGCTAGACATGGCATGTTTTTGCTATGAGCATTTTTCACAGAGACTATAACAGTTAAAAGCAGAGATTCTGAAGCTAAAATGCTTGGGCTCCCAGTTTGTCTGACTACCAGTTGTGCTAACTTGAGCAAATTGTTTAATCTCTCTGTGCCTCAGTTTTTCTATTTGTATAGAATACATATTTGTGCTTACTTTAAAAGTTATGAAGTTTAAATGTTAATATATATATAGTATGTGTGTGTATGTGTGTGTGTGTGAGAGAGAGAGAGAGAGAGAAAGTGTGTGTGTGTACATGAGTGAGCACTCCTAGGCTATAGGCTCTGGAGTTAGATAATTTGAGTGAATCCTGATGTCACTATTACTATCTGTATGACCTTGGGTAGTCTAATTAACCTCTCTATACCGATTTGCAAAACAGGACTCATAATGACAGTATTCATTCTTCCTAGAATGGCCATGAAATAGCACATGTAAACCAATTAGCATGTACAACGAATATTAGCTCCCATTTTATGACTGGTAGTGATGTGTTTCCAAGTATATAGATGAAATTTAGATCTTTTTCTTGTGACCATGTAAATGGAATGTAATCATTATTTACTTTGTATTCAGCAGATGAAATGAGCGAAAGGATAAAAGGGAGGGGGCAGGGAGGAAAAATATACAGGAAGGAAAAATATAGTAATGTAAGTTTGCCTAATTCTAGCAATTCTAGATGAATTTGGCAACTCAGATAATTTCCCGGAGATAATACCTTAAATTCAATAAGAACATAGAACATGCATATTGACTGACTTTTAAGGTTACGAGAGTAAGTGAATGGCTTGTCATCAATTGATTTTCTATCTCTTAATCAAATTAGGGGATAAACTAGTCTTTGCTATACATAAAACTAATTTATCATTGAAGAGATACTAAATACATCAGCACTTTGGATCAGGTGGCCGTTGGTAACAAATGCATACCAACAGAGTATCTAGATAATTGAGCTGGATTAGTGAGCTAATAGCCATAAGTATGTAGGTGAAAAAAAATGTACGTTTTTTATGCTCTGGGATGAGTTTGTAAGATAAATGTATCGGGCTGAGAAGCCAATGCAGCTTATAAACTAGCTGGCAAGCAGCCATAGCCAAAGAGCAAAGACCAGGCCCATTGAGCATTTACAGGACTGGGTTACAAGTAGCTACAGGCTTGGTCAGGAATGGTGGCTCACACCTGTAGTCCCAGCACTTTGGGAGTCTGAGGCAGGAAGACCACTTTAAACCAGGAGTTTGAGACCAGTCTGGGCAATAAGGGAAGACCCCATCTCTACTAAATTTTTTTTTTAATTAGCTGGGTGTGGTGGCATGCACCTGTAGTCCCTGCTGCTCACTTGGGAAACTGAGGTGGGAGGATCACTTGAGCCTGGAAAGTTAAGGATGCAGTGAGCTATGACTGTGCCACTGCACTCCTTCCTGGACAATACAGCAAGACCCTGTGTCTAAACAAACACACAACAGCCAAATAGCTACAGGCTCCGTGTTTAATAACCATAAGAATCAAAAGATAATCTACTGTATAAAGAACATGGAAAGGTATAAAAATAGGCACATAGACCAGTGGAAGAGAATAGAGAACCCAGAAATAAAGCCAAATACTTACAGCCAACTGATCTTCGACAAAACAAAACAAAAAAAGTAAAGTGGGGAAAGGACACCCTATTCAAATGTTCAAATTGTGTGGTATAATTGGCAAGCCATATGTAGAAGAATGAAACTGGATCCTTATCTCTCACCGTATACAAAAATTAACTCAAGGTGGATCAAAGACTTAAATCTAAGACCTGAAACCATAAAGATTCTAGAAGATAACATTGAAAAAACTCTTCTAGACATTGGCTTAGGCAAAGAGTTCATGACCAAGAACTCAAAAGCAAACACAAGAAAAACAAAGATAAATGGATGGGACTTAATTAAACTAAAATGCTTCTGCATGGCAAAAGAAATAATCAGCAAAGTAAACAGACAACCCACAGGGTGGGAGAAAATTTTCACAAACTATGCATTAGACAAAGGATTACTATCCAGGCTCTACAAGGAACTCAATCCAAGTAACAAGATAAAAACAATCCCATAAAGAAGTGGGCTAAGGACATGAATATACAATTCTCAAAAGAAGTTCCACAGCAGCCTTTCTCCTCAAAACAAGGTGAATTTAACCATTATAAGAGGATGTGATTGTGCCTAAGATAGTTTGCTTTCACACTAAAAATTAACCTGGAGATAAAAGAAAAAGATCATGTTCTTTGACTTTGATGGCTGAGACTGTATTTTGATTTTTGTCTTCATTTTCATGACTATAATTTAAGGCAGGTAAATGTTTTACACAAGTAGAAATTGAAAACCTATTTCACTTAATACAGATTCATAATATTTACTAATTAAAAATCAAAGGCAAGGTTTTCTGTTTCTCTTTAAAAGAATAAAGGTAGATATAAGTATACAACTTTTAATAAAAACCTTAAATAGAGTTTTTTCCTTAGAGTTTTTAATATGTTATTAACAAGGTTTTATTATTTGGCAGTTGATTGCTATTACTTCTAATCTAGGATTTACTCTTAAAATGAAAGCTTTTTTTTTTCTTTTTTTTTTGAGATGGAGTCTCGCTCTATTGCCCAGGCTAGAGCGCAGTGGAGCAATCTCGGCTCACTGCAACCTCTGCCTCCCAGGTTGAAGCAATTCTCCTGCCTCAGCCTCTCCAGTAGTTGGGACTACAGGTACTTGCCACCATGCCCAGCTAATGATTTTTGTATTTTTAGTAGCGATGGGGTTTCACCATGTTGTCCAGGATGGTCTCGATCTCTTGACCTCATTATCTGCCCACCTGGGCCTCCCAAAGCGCTGGGATTACAAGCATGAGCCACCGCACCTGGCCAAAATGAAAGGATTTTTTTTTTCCAACCAATAAAACTTACAAATTAAATCTAATATGTATACTTAATTTGTATATGCTAACACAACCATTTAGGCAAGGGTTAAGGTAGTGAGTTAAGCAAATTTCTAGTAAAAATCAGTAAATACAGTCACAATCTATCTCCACCACTTAGGACCGCAAAAATTCTTTACAGGTATCATGAATTATTTGCAGAATATTCTTTCTTTAAGGACAATGTCACATCAGCAACTCCTGGGTCACATGTACTTGACCAATTATTGAATAACGTACAAGAACTGATTAGTTCTAAGTGGGAAACAGACCAATATAGCTTTATGGCTAAGGTTAAAAAGTGAGTATTCAATTCAAATAAAATATTAAGATTTCTGGACCTTCACAAACTTTTGAACTCCCCATGGCTTGCCAAATTTAGTTAAATTTTAATTGAAATGTAAATATTTTTCATCTTAGAACAAAAAAGAAAATGAATCGAAATGTTTTCAAAGCAGGCAGAAAGTATTCTGTGTAATGTTTTGTTAGATACACATTGATAGGGAACAAATACTGCTCTGCCTGATAACTTCATATATCCCATATACTTTACTTGCTAATGGTATTATTCAGTGGTCTAACAGGTAATTCTTAAAACTTGGTAGTGAAAAGGTCATGGTGTTAACAAGATTAAATTCATAACCAATCATCTTTAGAAATGTGAATGAAAAGGAGAAACAGAAAGTCTGTGCGCTGCAAAAATAGAGTTTCTAGCTCCCTAAAACCCTTTGAGCTGAAAGGTGATAATCAAAACATAAAAGAAAAATAAAATGTCTGCAAAATTGGGTTTTGTGTGAAACATTTACCTTAGTTAAATTAGCAGAATTCTGTATTAAGTTGGTGTAAGAAAGGATATGAGTGTGCACGAATGTTTTTGTTAGAAGCAGCATAATTTGCCAGAGATTATGAGTCCCACAGTTGAACTTCACACCATCTGACCAATTCTTCCTTTCCCAGACACTGAGAAATATCTTTTTCAGTCCAATAGATATCCTTACCCATTTAGGGCTTCATGTTTGATCAAGGCTACAAGAGGGAACTGTTAATATTTTTTAAAAAAACATTACAATCCATTGGACCTTGAGTATAATTAGAAGCAGCCTTTTTTCTAGAGCCTAGAAATAAAAATATTAATAATGTGAGCCGGCGTGTTGGGTTCCAGTCTCAACTGATTATTGTTCTTCTCTTTCTCAAAGGAGTATTAAGTCTTTTTGGAAGACTAGAGGACATTACATGGATAATATTTTCTCCAGGTCACACGTTAAGGATCCATGTTTATAGGAATGAAATATTGCGCACTATTTCATCTCTGGTCACCCAGTATGATCTCTGTAGTCTACATGGCTTTTCTATTTTCTGAGAATAAACATTTCATCTCCCAAGTATCCAAGGGATACAAGGATAATAAGGCTATATAGCAAATTAAATAACTAAAGAAAATGTAAATTTTTATGTTAGCAAAGACTGAAAAAAGTATGCTTAGAATAGATTCAAAATAAGACCATTACATACTGTGTAGAAAAACAAAACTTTTTCTTCTGCTTTTACACCACAGCAATCAACACAGAAAACTTCTTTCACCCAATGTGTGGAAATGTCTCCCAACCAACAGGCAAGCAATCAGTTTTCTAGTGGATACCAGCTGGATGTCTTCTAATCCGATTCAATTCTGATGTCATCTTCCAAGAGATAGTGTCAGATCCCACAAGACTGCCGAGCGTCAGACACCAATCACGGGTCCAGGCCTCTGAACTTCTGACCTACCAGCTTCCTGTTGGGGTTCCCACAACCCCCTCTTTTTTTTTTTTTTTTTTT
>NW_012101366.1:86910-89176 GCF_000951045.1 Mandrillus leucophaeus | reverse complement strand
CAGAGCAAGACTCTGCCTCAAAAACAGAAAAAAAAAAAACTTAGAAAGGTTAAAAATAAAAGAACTAAGCAACCATTCTAACAGTCTAAAAAAAAAGAACAAAAATAAATCGAAGAAAGGAATCAAGAAAGGTAAATATGACAATTAATGAATAAATTAAAATATTCATTGAAATAATTTGGAAAAAATGAATTCATTAATAGGTCATATAAAATAAATCAACCTTTGAAAATTAGGATTAAGACCAAATAAAGTATGGATTTTAAAAATTAATAAATAAGAGGAATATCTTTATATATTTCAAAACTACTAAAATTGTCAAAAGAAGAACTGGAAAACTTAATGAAAAAATAGTAACAGACATCGAGATATATACTTTATTTTCTAACTGGCTGTTACTGATGTGAATAAAAGCTGCAGTTTATTATATGTTGAGCCTATGATTCGATTAATTTGTTAAACTTCCAAAAGAACAGGAAAACCTAAATAGAGAAAAAATAATAGACATTGAAGTGGTATTAAAGTAATGATTTTCCCTACCTTTCAGCCCCCAGCAAGGCTCCAGACTCAGATTTTTTATGATCAAGTATTTTTTGTTGTTGTCATTTTGTCATGAGACAGTGACTCACTCTGTCACCCAGAACAGAGTGTGCAGTAGCACAATCAGAGCTCACTGCAGCCTCGGCCTCCCAGGCTCAAGGAATCCTCCCACCTCTGCCTTTCAAGTAGCTGGGACCATAGGCATGTGCCACCATGCCTGGCTAATTTTTGTATATTTTTTGTAAAGATGGGGTTTTGCCATGTTGCCCAGGCTGGTCTCCAACTCCTGGGCTCAAGGAGTCTGCCTGAGCCTTCCAAAGTGCTGGAATTACAGGCGTGAGCCACTGCATTAAAGTTTCTATCTTCAACAGGATTACTATGGATACAAAATGTATACTAAAATGGTAACACATTGAAAACAGCAATTAAAAATAATAGCATAATGAAGTATGGATTTATCTTGGGAATATAAAGATAGCTCAACATTAGAAATCTTTCTGTGGAATTCACTACATTAATATATTTAGGGAGGGAAATCCATTTAATCATCTCACCTGATTTTGGAAAGGCATTCTGAAGAAAATATGTTTATTACAATTAAAACAATTTTGTGAAAAAAAATATATTTGTCTTCATAAAAGAATCTACCAAGAATAAGCACTATCCTTAATAGTGAGATATTATTTTTGTTTAGAGCTACTTGCTTAGGTCCAAAAAGAGGCAGGTACAAGCTTGTTCACTGCACCATCTTCTTTCTAACAATCAAGAACTGGAAGAGAATTAAATGTCTATGTATAGAGAGATTGCTAGATGATGCAATATCGGATATAATGCAGCAAAAGAAAAAGAAAGAAGGCAAGTTAAAAGAAAGAAGGCACGGTTAAGCAAAAACAATCAGATTTCTGGTCTCACAGTAAGTGTATTATTATACCATTTATATAAAAGAAGAACACAAAATAACACTATTTATTTTCATTGTTAACTATTGATTGTTACGAATTCATAGAACAAAAAGTGTATAAGTATCAACACTAACGTGGTAGCAATTATTGGCTCTGTGAAGGGGGATTGGAATTTAGGGTTATTGTCAAAGGTACAGTGATCTTGTTTGTAGTATTTAAATTTTAAATAAGAAGGATGTATAAAAATAGATAAATTATAGGTAGGTAGAGAGTGAGGAAAATGAGCATCATGGGGAAAAGTTGGTCAATCTCGTTTACACTCTCCACAAAGGAAATGACAAATATGAAAAAGATAACATGTTGTTAGAAGCAAAGCAGCTGTCTGATTTGACAGCTATGGAAAAGAATTGTTTTACCAGTTCAGCTGAATCCCACAGAATGAAGTTTTCATTACATATTTTAGTAAAACGAAATGTTTCTAAAATATTTCAAAGGCTAAATTATTTCACTTAGAAATAGTTAAATGAAACAAGCACAATGTAGATTATAAATCGTAATGTTTAAACCATGCTATTTCTACATTATTCCATGAGTCAAATTATTCAGATATTCTGCTTTGTAATTTATTATTTATTTATTTATTTATTTATGCGACGGTTTCTCTTGTTCTGTCGCCTAGGCTGGAGTGCAATGGCATGATCTCAGCTCACTGCAACCTCCGCCTCCCAGGTTCAGGTTCAGGCCATTCTCCTGACTCAGCCTACCTAGTAGCTGTGATTACAGGCATCCGCCACTATGCCCAGCTAATTTTTGCTTTTTTTTTT
>NW_012101366.1:82267-84830 GCF_000951045.1 Mandrillus leucophaeus | reverse complement strand
TCAGACACCAATCACGGGTCCAGGCCTCTGAACTTCTGACCTACCAGCTTCCTGTTGGGGTTCCCACAACCCCCTCTTTTTTTTTTTTTTTTTTTTTTTTGAGACGGAGTTTCGTTCTTGTTGCCCAGGCTGGAGTGCAATGGCGGGATCTTGGCTCACAGCAGCCTCTGCCTCCTGGGTTCAAGCCATTCTCCTGCCTCAGCCTCCGGAGTAGATGGGATTACAGGCATGCACCACCACACCCGGCTAATTTTGTATTTTTAGTAGAGATGGGGTTTCTCCATGTTGGTCAGGCTGGTCTCGAACTCTGGACCTCAGGTGATCCACCCGCCTCGGCCTCCCAAAGTGCTGGGATTATAGGCGTGAGCCACCGTGCCTGGCCCAACCCCCTCTTTAAGCATGGTCAATTTGCTAGAGTAGCTCACAAAACTCAGGGAAACACATTTACCCATTTATTACAAAGGATATTTTAAAGGATATAAATAAAAAGACAGATAAAGTAATCCATAGTGTGAGGTTTGAAAAGATACCAAGTGCAGGAACTTCCATTCCCGTGGAGTTAGGGTGCTCCCACCCTACTGTAGATGAGTTCTTGTTCACCTTCCTGTAAGCTGCTTTGTGTGCAGCCATCCAAGCTCTCTGTACCCCATCCTCTTTGGGCCTCTTATGGAGATTTCACTGGATGGGCATGATTGAAGACTGAGCAACCATGTAGAAATGTGATGGAACAAAAGGGATAGAGCTGATGCTAATAGACGCAGAGGGGAAACCCAGAAAGGCCTATCTGTTCAGAGTCTTCTTGTGTAGTCTCACTGTGTAGCATTCCTTCCAGGTATGGGCAGGACCTCTTCTGAAATGAAGGTCTTATGACCTGCAATCAGACAAGGTAGGTCAGAGAATTTCTTTATGGCCAACTCTAAGACAGAAAGGTTGGGGGAAATTAGAGTAGATTTTAGTTTCTGTGGCTTGTCTTGGGGAGAAAAAGGAGAAGGTGAAAGGAGGGAGTGAGAGGCAGAGAGAGATTCTATTTTCTGAGGCCTAAAGTGCCCCAATATTACAACAAAATACTATCTTTTACCATTATTGCTCTGAAACTATTCTGAAGCTGCTTCAGGAACCAAGAACAAAGGCCAAATACTTTAACAAAATATATGCTCATTGTTTAATCAGTTAGGAAATAACAAGGGCTATGGGAATTATAAGCCAGGAACTGTGGATGAAAGCTTATATCTATCTGTATCTAATACATATATGTATGTATGTGTATATGTGTGTGTGTATATATATATATGGATATCATAATGTATTTCTCAAAACCTGTGATATGTAGAGAAAGTAATACTCAGGAAAGTTTGTCAACTTAAATGCATTTATTAAAACTTGAGGCTGTGTGCGGTGGCTCACGCCTGTAATCCCAGCACTTTGGGAGGCTGAGGCGAGTGGATCACAAGGTCAGGAGTCCAAGACCAGCCTGGCCATCTCCACTAAAATACAAAAATTAGCCAAGCGTGATGGCAGGTGTCTGTAATTCCAGCTACTCGAGAGACTGAGGCACAGAACTGCTTGAACCCGGGAGGCAGAGTTTGCAGTGAGCTGAGATCGCGCCACTGCACTCTAGCCTGGGCAACAGAGCAAGACTCTGCCTCAAAAACAGAAAAAAAAAAAACTTAGAAAGGTTAAAAATAAAAGAACTAAGCAACCATTCTAACAGTCTAAAAAAAAAGAACAAAAATAAATCGAAGAAAGGAATCAAGAAAGGTAAATATGACAATTAATGAATAAATTAAAATATTCATTGAAATAATTTGGAAAAAATGAATTCATTAATAGGTCATATAAAATAAATCAACCTTTGAAAATTAGGATTAAGACCAAATAAAGTATGGATTTTAAAAATTAATAAATAAGAGGAATATCTTTATATATTTCAAAACTACTAAAATTGTCAAAAGAAGAACTGGAAAACTTAATGAAAAAATAGTAACAGACATCGAGATATATACTTTATTTTCTAACTGGCTGTTACTGATGTGAATAAAAGCTGCAGTTTATTATATGTTGAGCCTATGATTCGATTAATTTGTTAAACTTCCAAAAGAACAGGAAAACCTAAATAGAGAAAAAATAATAGACATTGAAGTGGTATTAAAGTAATGATTTTCCCTACCTTTCAGCCCCCAGCAAGGCTCCAGACTCAGATTTTTTATGATCAAGTATTTTTTGTTGTTGTCATTTTGTCATGAGACAGTGACTCACTCTGTCACCCAGAACAGAGTGTGCAGTAGCACAATCAGAGCTCACTGCAGCCTCGGCCTCCCAGGCTCAAGGAATCCTCCCACCTCTGCCTTTCAAGTAGCTGGGACCATAGGCATGTGCCACCATGCCTGGCTAATTTTTGTATATTTTTTGTAAAGATGGGGTTTTGCCATGTTGCCCAGGCTGGTCTCCAACTCCTGGGCTCAAGGAGTCTGCCTGAGCCTTCCAAAGTGCTGGAATTACAGGCGTGAGCCACTGCATTAAAGTTTCTATCTTCAACAGGATTACTATGGATACAAAATGTATA
>NW_012101366.1:55249-80732 GCF_000951045.1 Mandrillus leucophaeus | reverse complement strand
TAATGTTAACCCATGGTTCATATTGTTTCAAGTGTATTAGTATCCAAATAAGTTCTAGGAATTTCTCTACTTGAAAATAGTCAAAGTTGGCCGTGTGGGATTCAAAAGCCATATTAACCAAGGTCACTGGAATGGTCCTAAGAAAACAGTGTTCTGAAAAATAAACACATAGACCAACCTTGCGTGCATTTTTTTAACTACATGCTCGTGTGTGCATGCGTGTGTGTTTTAACTGTGGTTAATAATTTTGTACATGTCCTATTTTGGTCTCCCTACCTCCTAAGAAGATAGAAATAAAGAGAAATAGGAAAATAAAAAGTGACTCTGACTTATACCTTAAATTTTATTACAAGTAATGCCAGTAAATATTTTTTAAAAGATAGTTAATGCTGCTGGGTTTAGTGAGAAGACCAATTTGACAATATAGGTCAAGAAACTTAACAAATCTACAAATGATTGATCACACTGGATCTATATCTAGGGATTTTAATCTAAAAAACCAATAGTGACTAGAAAAAGATAAATATTCTAGGATGTTCGTTATAGTATTATTTATAACATTGAAAGCCAACTGAAAGTTCAGCAATAGGGTACTTTTTATTAAACAAACTATGATATATCTGGATGATAGATTATTTGTCATTCTATAAGATGTTTTTGAGGATTAATTTATGACATGGGGAGATGCTTATGTTTAATGAAAAAGATACAGAATAGTATTTACAATAATGAATGCACACCCACACAAATAGATAAATATATAGAATATATATATACATGTATATGCATATATATACACCTAGATTACATATTATATACTATATATAATTTTGAAGATAGATTACACACACACACACACACACACACACACGCACTTGGAAGAAATAATTGCGAAGTGATTCCTGAGATAAAATCAATGTACTTTAATTTCCCCTAGCCTATGTTCATCATTCAGTCTAATGAGTTCTTTGACACTAGGCGCTGCAAAAGGGAAAAGTCTCATTATTGTGTAAAATGAAAAAATGAGAGAACAATTAAGAGTGGTCTAATCATCTCTACGTCTAATTTCCTATCCCTGGTTCCCAGCAGAAGATTCTTCAAATCAGCATATTCTTATTTGAGTGGATATGGATAGACTCCTCTTGTTAGAAGACTCGGCGGCTGCTGGTACTTAGTTTTCAATGTCTTTGCTTGTTCTTAGAGTTGAAGTGAAGAAGGTGTTGTGTGCTCTGAGCCCCTGAAGCACAAGTCTCACACTGTCTAGTGGAGGGTGGTTCTAAGGTCTGTAAGTTCAGTACTGCCTTGAAAAGCAGGTTATAACCTATAGGCCTCTAAGTCTGAGAGTTGGAGAGATAGAAGGTAGAGGAAAATATGATGTTGATCATTATGAAAAACTGGGTCTCAGATGATATGAATGAACAATATTCCCTGCCATGGTCTTGTTATGGACTGGGGCCCAGCTGGGACCCTGTCAGGCCCAAAAGCATCACCACCCACCATGGGAGCCTCTGCCCATCAGAACAAGGCTCATTCCTTGAGGGTCTCTTTCTCTTAAAGCTGTTACTTCCAAAGTGAGGCAGGACCTTATCTCTTATTGACACAACTACTCAGAGAGATAAGATTTAGCAATATTTGAAATCAAAACACTTATCTGGCAATACTGTTCTGACCACAACAATTTTTGCTGATCAATTGTAACTTTTAAGCCAAAGCATGCCTGTTACTATCTGAACTGAGTATCAGTGTGACCTCTGCTGCCGCTGTCTTTTTTTCTAAACTGAATCTGCTGCCTGCTTTATTTAACCTCATTTCACAAAGGTTAGATAACCACAAACAGAACTTGGGAAACAAACCTGCTTCAGGAATAGACCAACATATTAATAACATCCACTTTTAGGTTTCCCGATTGTGAGTGAACTTTATTTTTAATTTCTGTTATTTATTCCACAATTTTTAATATGAGTAGTACTTTTATGCCAAAAGGAAAAAAAGAAAGGGACATACAACCACGTGAATCTTGGGTAGTGTTGACCTTTGTCTAAGCTATTTTAACTACATTTGAACCAAATCAAGAATTTTACTGATAGGAACAAAAATCTATGTAGAGTGAGCATCAAAATGAAAAAAAGAAAACCCAATATTGTTGGTAATTTATCTCTCTATGGTTGATATTTATTTTTTCATAATACAGTGTCACCAAATTCTGTGAAATGGCCTCAAGGGTCAGTATCCTAAGACCTCTGTTTCTGCCTCGTCTTTTCTACTCTCTCTTGCTTGAATCTTTCCAAATGAGCCCTATGGAAAGTCACCCTTCTGCCTCCCAGTCTAGCAGCTCATATCACTCTGTGCATTCCTTCCACAGCATCCATCATAAAGGATGTGACTACTCACTTATTTTATTTCTCCTTATACCAGGAGGTATAAGCCCCATGTGGAGTACTTTTAAAGGGTGTGCTTTTTCTTTTTTTTTTTTTAATTAATTTATTATTACTATTATACTTTAAGTTCTAGGGTACATGTGCATAATGTGCAGGTTTGTTACATATGTATACTTGTGCCATGTTGCTGTGCTGCACCCATCAACTCGTCAGCACCCATCAACTCGTCATTTACATCAGGTTTAACTCCCAGTGCAATCCCTCCCCCCTCCCCCCTCCCCATGATAGGCCCCGGTGTGTGATGTTCCCCTTCCCGAGTCCAAGTGATCTCATTGTTCAGTTCCCACCTATGAGTGAGAACATGCGGTGTTTGGTTTTCTGTTCTTGTGATAGTTTGCTGAGAATGATGGTTTCCAGCTGCATCCATGTCCCTACAAAGGACACAAACTCATCCTTTTTTATGGCTGCATAGTATTCCATGGGGTATATGTGCCACATTTTCTTAAGGGTGTGCTTTTTCTACAGCACCATTTCTCACATGAGATAGATATTTATAGACTCAATGATTAAATAAATTATATATCCATGTTTATACCTTTGCTAGTTTTATTTCACAACCAGACATTAGCATAGTGCTCAATGTGTTGCCCTGTTATTGAGATGATTGATTCATTTTCCAGTAATATCAAGTAAATAGCAACATTTATTTTTATTCCACATGTGAACCAAAAACACATTTTTTGAAAATGGATAAAAAATACATTTGGATTATTTTGTTTTCACATAATTTTACATTTCTGCATCCTAGGACATTTTAGACTCCAGCTGGAATGGAACTGAAAGTACTGAAATACTATGAGAAAAACTATTCCTGTATAATTTCCAATCTAATTTTGCAAAATAAGTATGTTTGGAAAGGTTGTAGAGAATATGAAAGGGATTTTAGATGTGAATGCCATAAATATCTTAGAACTAGTCCAAAAATTGATCTCAAAAAGCTACTAAATTCTTCTTCCTTTCACGTTATACAAAATATATTGCATATGCTCTACTCTTTTAAAAAATATTCAAAGTAGTAATAAAAGCAAACCATTACATGTAGTGTGGAGTACTGGCGATTGAAGTAATTTTTTTTTCCCCTCTTCAGAGTGATTGTTGGCTGGTCCTGGGTCGTACAGCTAGGCAGAACCAGAATTTGAACACAATCTGGTTTCAGAAGATTTTTCCTAACTCCCTTTGCTACAATGCTTCTTTAAAATACCTGTAATGGGTGAGAAGTATTAGATGGGCTAAGCCCATTCTCATTTATACACTATACACAGGCATCTAGGAGTGAGGGGACAATGGAGTTAGATTTACAAAAAGGCTTGGGATAAAATTCTTAACTCCGTCTCTGAAACTGCTACTAATGTAACTTGTTTCTTCAACTCTAAAATGGAGATACAAGTCCTTAATTACTGTGTTTTTGTGAGAATTAAGTAATGAAATGGTTCAAGTCTGTTGCATAATTCTGAAAATCTTAAAGAACTGTGTGACTACTCATGTTGTCAAGTGTAGCCTGCACAGACCTCCTTACTCCCTCAGTGAATAATGGAGCTCATGAAATCATTTAGGCAGATCTTGGATATCAAGTATTTGGTACTGCTGATCTCATATAAGAAAGAGAGATTCTCCTCATTTCTTTTACACTCAAATATTCAGTTCAACAAATTTATCAAGTGCACTCAAGAAGTATAGAAAGTGGCAGGAGGAAAAGGTATGATCATTGTTCTCAAAAGTCTTGGACGAGAAAGGAAATGGGATACATCTCACCAAAAGCAAAGCAGATTATGACATGTGTGCTATGAAGGGAAAAAAAATTGTGGGCTGGGTGCAGTGGTTCACGCCTGTAATCACAGAACTTGGGAAGGCCAAGGTGGGCGGATCACTTGAGGCAGGAGTTCGAGACCAACCTAATCAACATGGCGAAACCCCGTTCCTACTAAAAATACAAAAATTAGCCAGGTATGAGAGCGCATGCCTGTAATCCCAGCTACTCAGGAGTCTGAGGCTCGAGAATCACTCGAACCCGGGAGGCAGATGTTGCAATGAGCCGAGATTGTACCACTGCACTCTCCCCTGGGCAAGACAGCAAGACTCAGTCTCAAAAAAAAAAAAAAAAAAAAAAAAAAAATTGTGAGTTCAGAAGAAGAAGGAGCCCTTTTGGGTTGGAGAGATTAGGAAAGAAGACTTGATGTATGAATATTAGGACAAAAAAAAGGGAGCAACAAATACGAAGAAATTAGATTCTGTCTGATTCATTTCAAACTTTCATTGAACATCCATTTTTTCCAATACACTATGCTAACTGGGGGATCAAGGAGAGGAAAAGAGGGAGAGGAAAACTCAGAGGTTAGAGTTTTGTGGAGATGATCTAAGTTAGTTCTCCATCCACATCAGCACAATGCCGAACACACTTAAACTAATAACTTATATTCCACAGTGAGTACTAAAAAAGCAAGTGGGTATAATGTCCTATAGGAATTCTGATGAAAAAGTATTTGATTCTGCCTATGGGAGACAGAGATTCAGGAATACAACAGACAAGATGATGTTTCAGTGGAATCTCAAAGCTTCAGTAGACGGTTTCTAAGTAGATGAGAGAAGGGAAAGGTAATTCAAAAAAGGAAACAACAGAGCCGTGGATTTGAGATGTTCTCGTCTTCTTTTTAGAGAATCACAAAGTTGGAAACATTGTGGGGTGGCAGAATAATTCATCTCTCTCATTTTTCTTTAAAAAATATAGATGGTCCCTTTGCTTCAAAAAATTTTTTAAAATAATTGGCTTGGCGCCAATATCTTCTACTCTTATCTCATGAGCAACTGAATTGACTCAGCTTCACATGTCAATCTCTGTTTTCCCCTGGTGAGTGTCCCAGAAAGTTGGGATGCAGGGGACAGCGATGCATTTAAGCAAAAGAAGAGCAGGTTCAAAGTGATGGAAGGTGATGACTGAGGAAAACAAAAGTTTTTAAAACCTTTTGAAAAAGTTCAAACACATACAATAGGAGATAGAATAATACACCCGCTTTATTTTATCTCCTCCCACATTATTTTGAAATACATTTGAGATAGCATATCATTTCATCCACAAGTATTTTGATATATATCTCTAAAGGCAAAAAGACTCATTATGACAAAAACAATACAATGAACATACCTTCAGAATCGAACAACATGAACTCACTTAACATTTTTGAGCCTGAGGACTTGCGAAACAATGAGTTTTGATGCTCTGAGATCAGGGCTCGAGATGAAGGAGTGTGGTGGCATTAACATGTGAGAGATGCCAAAGTGAAGGAAATAGATAACATCATCCAGGAATTTAAAAGGAGGCAAACAATGGAAGAATGAGTCAGTAGAGACAAATTTAAGTAAAGGCCATAGACACTCTGAGTTTGGATGACATGAAGATCTGTGAGGGCTGAAGGAGTCAAGAAGTCTCGTTTGTGAACAGAATGTGACTTCAGTTGGGACTTGAAGGAGGATAGAATTTAAGTAGGCAGTGGTTTGTATGAGGTAGTTCATATGAGGGAATTGGTAGGAATAGTTGCATGGAGTTCGAATGGTACAAAGGCTCACCTCACAGGAAGGAAGGCAGTGGTGAGAAACGAATTCACCTAGGTATGGGAGGATACCATACACCTGTATAAGCCTGGCATTTGAATTTCATTCACCATTTCAGTAAATGTTGATTGAATGTTTATAACATACCAGATACCCTTCAAGAAGCTAGGGATACAACAATTTGTAAGATAAGCCTTCTGCTCACAAGAAGCTTTAGATTTAAGAAGTGTGTGTGCAGTGGGGGCGGGGGAGGAGGTGCATATAAGCAAAAATACCACAATTATAGTTCATTCAATAAACACATATTGAACATATTCTATAGGTCAGGCACCATGATGGGTGCTACAGATACAATAATAAATAAGTCATGGTCCTCAAGAAGCCATTGAACTATTAAAGAGTTTTGATCAAGTCCCTGGTGGCAGATGAAAAGCATTATTATTTATTTATTTATTTATTTATTTATTTATTTATTTATTTAGAGGCTGCGTCTTACTTTGTTGCCTGGGCTGGAGTGCAGTGGCATGATCTCTGCTCACTGCAACCTCCGCATCCCGGTTCAAGCAATTTTCCTGTCTCAGCCTCCTGAGTAGCTGGGATTACAGGCATGCAACACCACACCCAGCTAATTTTTGCATTTTTAGTACAGATAGGGTTTCGCCATGTTGGCCATGCTGATCTCCAACTTCTGACCTCAGGTGATCCACCCACCTCAGATTCCCAAAGTGCTGGGATTACAGGTTTGAGCTACCGCACCTAGCCAAAAAGCATTTTTAGGGGAGGTTTTTTCTTTCTTCTTGTATATCCAATGAGGTAAAGGACAATCTGAGTCAAGATAAACGAAGTGGTAAACCTTGATATAAGGTAGAAGCAACAATTGTGGAGATAAAGGGATTATATGAGATGTATTTGTTAAAAAAAAAAAAAAATAGGGGACACTGAATAACTGATGTCCATAAGTCTCAGACAAAGTGAGAGAGAGAGAAAAAAAAGTTTGAGACCATATCGGTTCTCTTTTTAGGTGTCTGAAAATTTGTTGTGACTAACATTTTAGTTTAAATGTGACAATGTCATGAAACATTTTTCTGGGGACATCAGATTTCTTTGTAGAAAGGGGACTTCCCTATTGCCAATACCTTGACTCACCTATCTGTTCCTCCTCAAATGAGGAGTGTCATATTAAAGCAAGCAGAGTTTTGTTTCGTTTAGATATCAATCTTAAGGTCTACTTGGGGCATCCAGAATGTTTCTTAAATGATTGACCAAATTGACCAAAGATCTTACGTTTTCTGAGGTGTTCACTCAGAGTCAGCAAACATTGCACAAATAAAAAACAATCGGTAAATTATTTCCAAAGATTGGAAACAGAAATCCTCAGATGATTCACCGATGATTCAGTTTTCTGTGTATCGCTTCTACTCTACTTGTTGCCAAGGGAACTTGGGGCCTACTTCCTACCACACCACAGCTATAAAAAGTACCAGCAAAAGCCACAGTAGAGTAACTTCTCTACTCTTTTATTAAAAATGGCTAACGGACTAAATGTCAGTTACATAAGAAAGATTTAGGTTTGTCTGTGAAGGTCGTATCTACCAGTACCATGAAATACTGAGAAGCCACATTGTTACTCTTTTTATCTTTCAATTGCTTTTAACTGCACTGCTTTCTTCATGCGGGGCATTTTATGTAATGTACCTAACATGCCAACAGAAGTTGTATTTTCTTCATAAACTCCAGACCAATGTGCTTTTGCAGTGATAGAAGTGGCCTGTGAAATCTGTGTCAACTTCAGAGCCAGGGTAAGACAGCATCATTCACACTTCCAGCCTGCCTGCTTCTCTGGGTCCTTGTGGCAGGGGAAGGAGATGAGACAGGGAGTGGCAGAGAAGCTGACTACTACAAAGGGACCTGTGCACCTTCACTCTTATAGCCACTGTCTGTGGATCTCTTTTGACAATCATCTTTATTAAGCAACATAAAAATATCAATACCATCAAATATCCATAAGAAGGCACCAATCATGAGTGGATATTTCCATATATAAAACCTAGGTTTTTCTTTCCTTTCAATATGTCCATTGAGTTCAATTCTCATCTGGAAACAGGGAATGAAAGCCGCTTGTATGGATAGTTGTCAGGAAGACATATACAGGATATAAGTTAACAGCACAGACAAGCATGTTCTGTGTTTACAGGGGGCAGGAACTCTCACTCACCAAGAAGTCCTGGTACAACAAGATATTAAAGGCATTCCAGGAATATACTGTTTTCATTTGGCTGTGATTCTTCCTAGAAAATGTAAAAAGAAAGTTTTACCTGTTAAGATAACACATTTTCTCTTTATGGTTTCATGAGGGCAGAAGGAAGCTCTCAGCTGTTCTTACATAAAGCCTTGTCTGAGAGGTACGGGATGCCTGATATTTTTTATGCGTAAATTTATATAACATTATAGCTCTTCTGCTCTTTGAAGAGGCAATATGGTTGAATAAGATTATACATTTACATTTGCTATTAAAAAGTATTAAGTATTATGTGTAATACACACTGATTTTTCTGAAATACAAATCTGATCTTGTCATCTCTTTCTACCTTAAAATTTATTATAGGTCTCCTATATTTTAGAACATAAAATCCGAGCTCCTTATGGGATGCAAAGCACTTGATGGCCTCATCTCATTGTTCTTTGTACTTGAGCATCATAGAGTTAGTTACTTGTAGCTCTGAATTCATATTCTTTTTCCACACCTCTGTGACTTGGTGCATAGGCTTTGATAAGCCTGAAATGTCTTCCCTCTCTTCTTATGCGATTGATTCCTATTTGTCCTCAACACAATATTCAAATATCACCTGCTGTCTTGAGTCTTCACTGACTCAAAAGCAGTTCTTATGTAGGACCTCTACTCCTGTTCATATTTATGATGTTGCATTTATAATGCTACATTTTGGCTATTTCTTCCTGTGTGCCTATAATTTTTCTTCTTTTATACTGCATAATTCCTGGGAGCCAGATTCATGTTTCCAAAAGAAATCATTGTATTTCCAGCATTTTGCACAGTCCCTGGCATATGGTAGTTGTTTATAACTTTTTGTTAAAAACCATTTTGTACCTTATGATAATTGTTAGATGAAAATCTAAAATAAATGCATCACTAGAAAATGTAACATAGTAAATAAACATTGCATATGCGTGCCTTATAAATCCATGTATAAAATAGTGTGCTCAAAATTCCTTACTAGATAAAGAAGCAAAAGGTCATCATGCCGTAAGTCTGATGCACGTAAATTAAAGAGTTATTTGTTCAACAAAGAACAGCAATAACAAAGTCTCCCAATCTCTGATGTCAGGATTAGCTAGTGGAAAGATTAATCTGTGTGTGTGTGTGTGTGTGTGTGTGTGTTTCTGATTGTCCCAATACCTGTCAATGGGACCAACAAATACCTGCTTCAATGTCTGTTTCTTAAAAATTACCTGTTGGGCACAATGTATGCTATTCAAGTTGATGGGCAGACTAAAACCCCAGACTTCACCACTGTGCAATTCATCCATGTAACCAAAAACCTCTAGTATCCCAAAAGCTATTTAAATTAAAAAAAAAATTAATCTGTTTCTTAGCCAATCACTACTGAAGTTCTGCAACAGGCCTATCAACCAAGAAGTATGAGATAAATTGCTCATTCCACCCACTGTTTCTTTGTCAGGGTACTCACAAAGCTATGGACACAAGTCTTAGAGAAGCCCCATCACTAGGAATAAAGGGTTAGCATGAATTGACAGGGACAGAAGTAGAAGAGGAATTTTATTTTGAAGCAAGATTTATACTGCACCACTTCTGTAAGATCTGAAGTATCAGCACCATTTGGTTTGCTGCAGAGGAAATCAGAACTAGTGTGAGGAGCTGTAAACTTCTATCAGCAACTTGGACCTTGCCTGGCCAAAGCTGTTAGAGCAGTATGTTGAGACACCTGGAGCTCAAAAAGGAGTCACACTCACTAAAAAGATGCCAGGTCATACTGAGAACGCTAAGGCAGAAATAGCACAATTGAGTCAAGTGCTGGATTAGGGCCAGGAAATGAAGAAAAATCAGGCTGAGATATAATTGGGAAATAGAAAGATCTTTGAACAAGCATCTGGAATACTAAGTAGTTTTTGAGTGGTGTGTAGACAGGTGATCTTGGAATAAAATGTTTTGTAAATAATAAAAAACACCCTCTACTTCCTCTATGGGGTAAACATTTTCTTCAGAGAGAAGAAAGTAGAGAGCTTATCTGTGCCAGGAATTCTAAGGCCTCAGTGGAATTACTGCTTGGAATTTCTACCCAATCCCCTGGTAGCAGGCCTCCTGGCCAACTCTGTGGAGCCTGGGTTTTCACAAAGCTGGAGGCTTACAGAAAGCACAAGGTAAGACTGAGAAATAGAAGGCTGACTTTAAGAAAAGGGGTATAATACTCTATTGAAAGTTGTCATCTAGATGTTCTTCTACTCGAGTATTTTCTGGACAACATCCTTGTTCATTTGTCAGTCAAGACTCTCAAGAACGCTTAGCGGGATGATTGATGACCCGGGCTGGATCCCAATTTTGAACAAGATGGCATATCCTAACTTTTCTCTGTTCCTCCGTGGCCTTCCCCAGGTTGCCCAATGACAGTAGGTAGCCCAAGGAAGTACCTTTCACTTCCACAGATGGCACCAGAACACTGATTGTGCAGTAAGCCCAATAGCATGAGAAAAATGAAAAACCATTCAACCAGAGTAACACTGCAAGAGCTCAGAAAACTAAACTTTCACTCGAACTAAAGCCAATAAAAGTAGGATAGAACTGACAAGTAGAACTTAAACAGGGCAACTGCTTGCTAAAACACAAGATACAAATTGAATCAAGTGTCTCCTAACATAAGAACTAAAATGTCCAGGATGCAACAGAAAATCATTAATCAAGAACCAGGCAAACTACAATCTGAATGAGAAAAGACAATCAACTGGTGCCAATAACAAGATAAATTAGATGTTGGAATATCTGACAAAGATTTTAAAGCAGCTGTCATAAAACACACCAAAAATCAATTCCAAATCCTCTTAAAACAAATAAAAACATAGAAAATCTGAGCAAAGAAATAAAATTATGGAAAATACCTGGGATAGCTTGCATAGCACCATTTCCAGGCCAACTTCTATGACCCTGGTTGCTTGTCAACTAATCAAAACTATTAGACATTTTAGTAACAGTTCTGGATTGGAATATCCCATGAGACAAACAAGGATATATACTGACTCTTAAGTTTCCTTAGTTGTACTTCAAATTTCATCCCTCTCCCCTCTTTTCCTAATTTTCGTCAGTAAATTTAACTCTTTAGGAAAGGTCAGTGGTTCACTCAGCTCCTGGACATGATTGTAGTATTCTAAGAACTAAAAATAACATGTATTCATGCTCTGTTCATGGACAACCCAACCCAACCTGACCTGTTGCTGTCAAAATTGGCAGGTACCTATGATACTGGTTGGGGTGAGGAGCATACCCTTTCTTTACAAGTTGCTGGTTTTACTGTCTCTACCTATACCTAGTTTGAAGATAGATGGTTTTAGTGAGGTCACACATACTGATGGAAACAGAAGTAGCAGCTGATGACCAAGATTGCCTTTAGAGTTTAGAAACACTGCCTCGAATTGGGCTTATCCGAAGCCCCAAATTTTAGCCTGCACTAGCCAAGTTGATTTTATCATTAGAACACTTTAAATTCATATCTTTCATGTAGCAAGCAGCGGAAAGTAACAGCCAGACACCCAAGAATGTTATCAAGGTCTCCAAGCACTGGCAAAGGCACTATGTCCAGAAAGATCCTTGTAATGAGACATTTTCAGCCATTCAAATGCAGTTACAACTGACCAAGGCAAAACGGGGAAATAATAGTACCCGCTTCATCGGGTTGTTATGAGTATTACATGAGACAGCACATTAGTTATAATGATGATGGTCATGGAGATGACCTTTCTGGAAACCAAAGAAGGGATGCTATTCTTCAGGGCTTAGAAGTAGAGGAGCATAACCTGCTAAAAACAGTAAGAGAAGCTAAGGCTAAGGGGTGGGTTAAGACAGAGCCCACAGTGCCCAAATGCCAGAAGAGTGGAAAGAAAGCAATAAATCTGTAAGAGAAAGACAAAACAGAGGGATACGTGCTGGATGTCAAGAAAGCAGAACCAGAGGGTGAAAACAGCTTAAGATCAAATGAACTGGTGGCTGAGGGGTCCCAAACAATGTCCTTCAATGTTGTTGCTATCTGAAGCTGACTTTTATGATGCAATGTTAAGGAGTGTGACTTGCCTTATAGCGCCAAAAGTGGGAAGGCAGCTGACAGGCCATCACAACAAATAATTATTGAAAACCAATTTTTGTATTCTAGTTTCGGTGGTGGAAAGCTGAAATACTTATTTATGGATAATTGAGTTTTAACTATTTTGTGTCATTTCATGTAGACTTCATAAATTGAGATGTTTCTGTTGTATTTTTAGCTTGTTTTCAAATAATGTGTTATGACATAAGATTCAAACTCAAATGTGCCAAAGGTCAGACTTGCTCAATTTGCCCAAAGGAAAGATCATAATGAAAATTCCTAGAGAGGTTTAATACGTCAAATGTAATTACATCTCAGTCAGTTGCTCAACATTTTAAAGCATATTCTTTGTGCAGAGTTCAGAGTAAAGTGCTTTAAATCTACATTTTCTGTAAGAATATTTTATTGGTATAGGTTTTATCTTCAAATAAGAAGAGAAGCCTAATTCTCAAAGATCACAGAAACATACGAATCAGTTTTTGGTTCATGGATTTGTATTTCTGGTCATAAAAATTCCCTTATATTTCCATTCTCTGTCTCTTGTCAGAAATATTTTGACACATGACCAAGGGAAAATAATCTTTGATCAAGGATAAATACAATTGATGACATAATCAAGAGTATATAAACATAAACTGTCTGTATTACAATTAAATGATTATGAAATAGAAACATAAATCTAAAGATAAATGAATAAATTTCTAAATTAGTGAAGAAAACATGCACATAACAATCAAAAGAATTACTTGTTCTCACACTATGAGGAAAATAAAATCTCCAACTACAAATATTGTATTATTTCAAGATCAAATCATTTAAAATATTTAGTGTCTGCAGTAGATGAGTTAGTATACCATTTCATATTATTTGGACCAAAGACTTAAGCAAACATCCATATTTGAAATAAATGAGAAAATATTTGCTTTATTTTACATGTAATAGTTTTGAATTCAAAGTTTTTTTTTTCTTTGAAACTGTATATGCTAAAATGTCCAGCGACTGTATTGGAATTAATGTTTGTAATTAAACTCTTTACATTTAAGCTACTTGTTTGATTCAAAGTTCAATGAGAGGAAACTTCTTATTCATCTGTCTGTGTAAAAGGACTATTCTTTGATAAACAATTGTCTCTTATCCCCACCTATAATCATAAGTGTTTACTAGGAAAGATAAAGTCTCTGAGGTTTTTGTTTAGAAATGACTTTCAAAGAGTGCAAACTGTATCCTGCCTAGTACATTACATACCATCAGTAAAAGGTAGAAGAGCCATTTACTTTGATGGTTTAGTTTATAAGCCTTTTTGCCTCTATTCTTTCATGGTTTTACTATCTTCATTTCTCCACTATGCAGCCTACTAGTAGCTAAAGAATACCAATGACCAAATGTTGTCTCATTTAGTGGATTTTCCAGTTTCAAAGGAAAATTGAATTTTAGCTTAATTTCAAGATGACTCTTGAGGAGATTCATTTCTGTTATTTGTAGATAGCTGTTTGTGAAATTTGAAATCTTAAAGATTACAGCTTTTCTTTTTTTATCAGTTAATATTTCCATATTTTCAATGGTAAACATTCAATAAAAATGGTTTCATGAATGAATTGTATAGTCCTAAAAATACAAGAATACTAAAGTTCTTAACATGATTTTCAGCCAGACATACATAATTCTTTACAAATCCACTTCTAGACAACATTTATCTTCAGCTTGAATGGTTATTGCTATAAATAAAGTTAATTTCGTGATCTTGCAAAACTTAGCTCACATCCTGACTCAACCTCTACTAACCACGTGACATTGAGCAAGTTACTTGACTCTGAATGTGAGAAGTTGTTTTTAAGAAGTAGACACAAAAGGTCGGGCGCGGTGGCTCACGCCTGTAATCCCAACGCTTTGGGAGGCCGAGGCGAGTGGATCACGAGGTCAGAAAATCTAACACAGTGAAACCCCATCTCTACTAAAAATACAAAAAACTAGCTGGGCGTGGTGGTGGGCGCCTGTAGTCCCAGCTACTCTGGAGTCTGAGACAGGAGAATGGCGTGAACCCAGGAGGCGGAGCTTGCAGTGACTGGAGATCTGGACACTGCACTCCAGCCTGGGCGACAGAGCAAGACTCCGTCTCAAAAAAAAAAAAAAAAAAAAAGACACAAAATAGACAAGAACAAATTAAGCATAATAGCTGTTTAATAAATGATTGCATTATTGTTATGAATAAAAACTTATATTTTAAAAATTACTTGAGGCTATTTGGAAGAGGGTTTCTTAAACCACTTCATTCTCATGTATATTAGTATATTCTTATACAATATTATCCAGGTATCATAGAGTCATGAAACTTGATGGATATGAACAAATTATACTGAATAAAAATAAGCAGAAGAAAGTTTATTAGTTTTAAGAACAAAGAGTTTCTTTTTCTGGCTACTTTTTATTAATTTCAAGCGTTCCTCTACCATAGAAAATACAGACAACGTGACACTGTGCTTTTGGGAAGGTACTAAATCTTCCTTTGAGGCTTATTACAGTTTTTGTGAATTCCTCATACATACGGGACTATGTGCTAGCAGGAAAATGACGTCCCTTAGGAATCGCCATTAAATTCATCGGGGAATTCTAAAATAATCATCTTAGAAGATGGTGGTGATAACCTACTAGTTCCTGGAGCAATTGCAGGGACAAGAGGAGGAGAAGTAGGGATAATTTAGTATTCCCTTGTCTGACTTATTTCCATCAGCTCCTTACTCTTGTTGGGGCTGTACTGAGGTTATTCCTTGGACAACAGTTGGCCATGTAGGATGCTGCTATTGTCTCTCAACAAAAAATGAAACTAAAGAATTAAAACCTCCTCTGCCCGCCTCGCTCCCACAGTGTTACCTGATCCCTGTCTCTCCTGCAGGCTGCTTGTCTCCTTCACACCAAACCACATCCGCCTTTCCTCCCTGCAGAAATCCAGTTAACATGTTAGTTCAGTGGACCCATCTTTCTCCTCTCTTTCTTATGTAACATCTATAGTGTTCAGTTTTGGGAGGAAGCCAGCAACCTCTGTAGTTTATCTTTCTTGTCCGGAGTAGTAAGTCTCAAAATCCTTACCAGGATAATTTATCCTAGAGTCCTGTGCCAATTCATGCAAGAAGTTCTGATAGTCTTATTTGAAAGTTGCTATGAAGAGTTCTGAGTTATACATAATGTCGAACTTTGGGTGAATCATTAATCTTTCTGTTAAAATAAAACCACCATCCACTCTTAGGATATTTAATATGAATTTTAAAGATGTTTCAAATAATCAGTGTAAATTATTTGAAAAGCAAAAGCAAATAGCCATTTTATTGCTTGATACAACTCTCTTTCTGGGGAAGGAAAATATTTTTTAAAAAATCAAGAAACATTCAGTTTAATAATTTGCTGGCATAGTGTTCCTGATATCAGGAGATAGATATATATATATATATCAGGAGATGATATATATATCAGATGATGTATATATATTAGGAGATGACATATATATATCAAGTGATATTATATATATATGGAGATATATATATATATATCAGGAGATATAGGATATATATATATACGGTTTTTTTAAAGCACATGTCAAAATAGTTTCTGTGAAACAGCCTACTAGGAATTACTTTGACCTCAGAGTGGTAGACGTTATAGGAAGAAGCTGTGGGTAGGGTTAGAGTAATACTTAGAGGAAGAGCTACCTGATAGTGGAATGTATGCCATCAGTTCAGTGTATGTGGGCACTGTTGACCACTGTCACTGTTTTGATTGTGCAAGAACATGGTAACATAAGGTACCTCACCATCATACTGAAAGAATTTCCCAACTGGATGATAAAAGCACTGACTGAATCTTGATTTTTTAACTTCTCTATTTCTTTGTATAATTATTGTACTTTCCACAGTTTCTGTGTTATGTATTCACATGAGTTCAGCTTTCTTTTGGAAAAAGAATAGAGCTGGCTATTACAAATAGTTCTACAATAAACATGGGAGTGGTAATAATCTCTTCAAGATTCTGATTTTAATTCTATTGTCCACAATAGACAAGACACAGAAGCTACCTATATGTCAATTTACAGAAATAAAGAAAATGTGGTATATACATATATATGTACATATGCAATGGAATGTTATTCAGCCTTGAAAAGGAAGCAAATTGTGCAATTTGTGACAACATAGATGAATGTGGTAGACATTTTGCTAAGTGAAATAAGCCAGGAACAGAAGGACAAATGTTATATGATACCAACTTTATGGCAAATTTAAAATAGTCTCATGGAAGCAGAGAATAGAATGGTGGTTGTCAGGGGATGGTTAGGGTTGGGGAACAGGGAGATGTTAGTCAAAGGGTACAAAGTTCTAGTTTCACAAGATGAGTAAGTACTGGAGAGCTACTGCACACCATAGCACTTATAGTTAACAATACTGTATTGTATGCTGAAAATTTGCTAAAATGTTAAATCTTATACTTAGCATTCTTGTCACAAAAATAATAAGTAGAGTGAGAGGAAACTTTTGGAAGTGATGGATATGTTCATGGCATAGAATATGGTAATGGTTTTATGGTTGTATACTTATCCCCAAACTCACCAAGTTGTATACCTTAAATATACACAGCTTTTCATATGTCAACTGCACCTCAATAAAGTGGTTAGGAAAAAATAGAGTTGGCTCAGATGGTTAGATCCAAAGATAAATTTTCTTTTTCTCTTAGCAATGTTAAATAGGCATTCCCAGTGGTATTGGACATTTTACTCAAGACAGAAATAGGAAAGATATATAAGACTTAGAGAATGACCACAGTCTCTCATATCTAGTACATATGCAGTCTGATGTATGTCCTATAATCCTGTAAGACGTTAAAAGATTGTCAAGCCTTAAGGCCTAGCAGTGGATGACAGGTGGAAGAATACCAAGAAAAAAGCCTTGATAACATCTGGATCTCTTTCAAATATACCACATCACATTGGGAGCACATCAGGCAGAAAAGACCTTCTACTTTTTCTACTGTGTTTTAAAAATCATTATATTTTACAAGGATTAATATAAAGGATTTCTATATTCAATTAACACAATAATAGGTCTCACTGAAAATACTCATTAAAAATCTCTTGCATAAACATTCATGGTATCTACATTTTCAGAGTCTAAAAACTGAGGGTGAATTGAATACAATTTAGTAATACTAATAGACCGTAAAATAACTGTATGAAAGCATTCTCATTTGTTTTCACAGTTCTCATTCTGATAGCAGTGGTTTCTAAAGAAAGGCATTCTGCTGCAAAGTCCATAGATTTGCAGAGCTCACATGTCTAAAGGAATTATTGAGGTTAAGTAAAAAACTAATGATGCTTTGCAAATCAAGTCCAAATGATAAAGTTTAATGCATATATGTATTCATATATATGCACACATAGAATGTATTCAGAGTTATTTTTAAAATATTGCAACCCTATTATGAATATTATTCTGAAACCTATTACATTATTTTACATATTATATAAAATCTTCACATAAGGTATTATAAACAATCTTTTAAATACAAACCATGGACATGTTTAATTTTATTTCCTAAGTCATCATGATGGAACATTTGAGTTGTTTTCAAGATGTCATGATTTTATAGAATCTTTTGGTCAAGTTTTAATAAACAAATATTTGGGCATATATTTTGTGATTTTTGTTAGTCAGAGCCCTGGGCAGTGGAAATGGTGAGTGAAAGGTTGAAGGCTTTTGAGATCTGTTGCTAAAATCCCCCTCAGAATGGTTGCATCAAAAAGTATTCTAATCAGCAGTGCATAAGTGCACACTTATAAAGTGTTTCTAATACTTACATATTGTGTAATATCACCTAGATAACCACACATGGCACCTCTGTAGAAAGAACTTATTTGCTGCTAATCAAAATGCTACTATGGTAACATTTGCCAAGGTAAACAATCAAATTAATCATGTAACCTCAAAAACATATATATGAGAGGAGCCAATTCCTTATAACCATGCAGAATGCCATCAAAACTCTAATATTTACAGCTATTATTCTCTATTTCTCTCAGAGGATAAGCTGTGGATAAATACTGAAAGCTAGTTGCTTCCTAAAGTTGTTTTCAGTTGATTACCTAAGACATGCAGATGTCATGTCATGTCATCATATCAGATTAACACATGTAATAGATTGAATGTCAAACAAGAGTGAGAATTCAGAGGAAAGAAAAATGATTCCCAGGGATAGGGTATAAGTACTGTCTTAGCAAAACTATACTTGTAGATGTGACAGAAGTACCACAAGACCGTTTTAAAACCTTAAGACCACCTTCATTCTGTCTGTTGACTCTGAAAATCATAGAACATCAATTATTCTAAAGTGATTTGGCATCAGAGCTATTCACATTCTTTCTGGGTAGAGTAATTTAGTATTTTTCAGCCTTTGGTATAATGGGACAATGGAAAGAGAATACAAGAGAAGAAAACCAAATTTTTTTGCTAGCATGTGTGTGTGTGTAATAACTACACCATAAATTATTTTCTGCCTTCTCCCCCTTCTTGTAAATAGGAACATTGAGGCTGCGAGTTCATATGCCTTGCCCAACATGACTCAGTCGTCAAGTGATAGAGACTCATCAAGTGATGGAGACTCATCGTCTGTCACCCCAAGAATCCATAGGCTTAACCACCAATCTGTTGTTAAAGTTGCTTTTCTAAAAAAATGGGAGCACTTAGAAATTAGATATTTTCTAAATTTCTCTCAAAGTCTAAAATTCTCTTTCTTAGGACTTCCTACCTTGTTTTTAATAAAATGGTATTACTTTTGTGTTTATGGAATCCATATGGGCTGATGGTACTATTTAAACTTCCCAGTTATAGTCATATTAATTTTTAAAATTAGCATGAAAATATAACTCATATAAAGCATATAATTCCTTGGTTTTTAATATATTCACAGAGTTGTTCAACTATTAACACCATCAGCTTTGGAACGTTTTTATCACTGGAAGAACCCTTGTATCTATTTGCTAATAGATACACTGCCTTCTTTTACTTAGCATAATATTTTCAAGGTTTATCCATGCCATAGCATATATCAGTACTCTTTTTTAATGGCTGAATTATACTTCATTGTATGCATATACCATGCTTTCTTCATTCATTTGCCAGATGATGGATAATTCAGTTGTTTATACTTTTGAGTTATTATAAATAATGTTGCTAAGAATATTCATGAACATATTGGTGTATGGACATATGTTTTCAGTTATCTTGAAACATATGTACGCTGGGTCTATGTTTAACATTTTGAGGAACTGCCAAACTGTTTCCCAAAGTATCTGTACCATTTTACATTCTCACCAATAGTTTATGAGAGTTCTGGTTTCCCTACTTCCTTATCAACACTTGCAAGTTTTATATTATAGCATCTTAGTGGGTATGAAGTGGTAGATCATTGTGGTTTTGATTTGCATTTCCAGATAGCTAATGATGTTGAGCATCTTTTCATGTATTTACCATTTATATATCTTATTTAGAAGATAAATAAGCATTTAGATATATAAATGCTTATTCGGATCCTTGGTACATTTTTTAAAGTTGGTTCATCTTTTAATTAAAATATTGAATAGAAATTGTTCTTTATATATTCTGGAGACAAATCTCTTATAAAATATAATTTGCAAATATTTTCTCCACTTCTGTGGGTTGTCTTTCACGTTCTTGACAGTGTCCTTTGAAACAAAAGTTTTTACCTTTGATGAATTCCAGTTTATCTATTTTTTGTTTCTCATGCTTTTGGTATTATATCACAGTAACCATTGCCTAATCCCAGGTCACAAAGATTTACCCTTTTATTTTCTTTTAAGAGCTTTGTAGTTTTAGCTTTTACATTTAGGTATTTGCTCCATTTTGAGTTGATTTGCATATTTGGTGTCAGGTAGAAATTAAACTTCACTGTTTTGTATGTAGATATACAGATGGTCCCCAACTTATCATGGTTCAACTTAAGATTTTTTGACTATGCAATGGTGCAAAAGTGATATGCATTAAGTAGAAACTGTACTTTAAATTTTGATCTCTTCCAAGGCTAGTCACATGCTGTACGATACTCTCTCAAGGTGCTGGGAAGCAGTAGTGGCCCACAGCTCTCAGTCAACCACGAGATCATGATGGTAAACAATTGAAACTCTACAGTATACTGTGTTGCTAGATGATTTGGCAAACTGTAGGCAGATGTAAGGCAAACTGTTTTCTCCTTTGAAACATCTTAGAATTCATGGTGCCTACCTTGTTTTGATCTCTAATTTTTCATATCAATTTATTTTGTTTCTTAAACACTTGTAAATTCCTTGAATTTGGCAACTATGTGTTATACATATGTATGTCCCATCCTCGGCATGTGGCAAAGTACTGAGTCTATCTATAGTAGGTACTAGTAAATAGTTGATCAATTCTTTGACTGAGCAATATAATTGAAAGTACCAAAGGGCTAATGGAAAAATCCAGGAGTTTTAATAAAGATAAAGATTGTAAATGCATCCACGTATCACAGCTAATAGTTTGGAAAATGCTGAAATAATTAATGGAATATTTGAAAAATAATTCAAATTATCACTCTATTAAAAGTTATTTCTGGCAGGGCACAGTTACTAATGTCCATAATATCAGCAGAGGCGGGAGCATTGCTTGAGTCCAGGAGTTCAAGACCAGACTGGGCAATGAAACAAGATGCCTTCCCTAAAAACAAACAAAACATTAGCTGGGCACAGTGGCAGGTGCCTGTAGTCCTAGCCACTTGGAAGGCTGAGGCAGGAGGATGGCTTGAGCCCTGGAATTCAAGGCTGCAGTGAGCTATGATCATACCACACCACTACACTCCAGCCTGGGTGACAGAATGATACCCATCTTAAAAAACATAGGTAAACAAAGTCATTTCTAAATCACAATCTTCAAATATACTACTATGTTAGTAACATTTATTGTTGTGGGAGTTCCTTTAACCTCTAAAATTTTTTTCAAGATATGGAGTCAACTTCTTTTATACACATTCTTGTTTTAGTATAATGTATACAATTAATTATATATTTCCTATGCTACTCTCTCATGTGCCCAATAATTATATACCCAATGGAATGTTTTTACTAATGACTCAGTATCATGTTTAGCCAAATAAACCACCAATAGCCATTAGTCCAAATAAAAAGGAACTAACTGTAAACTATTGTGCATCTCGACTCATCGTAAGGGCACATCTCTTTTCTAGATATTATATTCATGTTGACAAAGTCAGAGAATTTGAGTATAAATATAAAAACACAGGCTTCCGCCTGACCTGCAAACATGAAACCTTTTTTTGAAAAAGTTCTGGTTTTCTGCCATTAAATGAATATTCAGTTAATCTAATCTAAGACTTGTTTTTTTAGTTAAGGTTTGCAATCAAGTCTCTAAAAATGCAAATTACATAATTGACCCTTGAGTTTTTCCTGTCCTTTTCCTTCATCTTATTAATCTTATAAGAAACATCATATATGTCTTTCAGAACATTGAATTTAAGTGGAGATGTTCCTGAGTAAAGAAAACAAAATACCACATAAGCATTTAACACAATTGTTATGAAAAAAATTTGGATGGAAGTTTGAGAAATTAAGTCTTCTCTGGTTATTTTTACCAAATGATCATCAAATTTAAAACTTTGGCTTTCATTTAATTTTGTATTTTTAAGTTGAAAGTATACAAAGTTACTGTTCTACAAAATTCTATAGTTTAAAAAACTTAGTAACAGTACAGTACAATACTACATATTTATAGATTCAGACTAAAAGATATCGGTCTACTTATTTAGTCAGTTTACTTTTGTTTGTTACATTTTGCTTTTAAAAAATCTAGATCTACAGAGGGCAAACAAGGAAATTATGATGGGATATTTGATGTTTATCAGCAAATATAAGTAAAAGTTAAGGTAAATGATCTAAATATATGTTAAGAAGCCTGTTTGAGAACTTGGATTAGCATATATCTCACATTTCTTTGGCTAGTAATTACCCTTTCAACCAGCTTAACTATATTAAGTAACATCACCATCAGTGCATAGCAAGTAGCTGATGAAGATCTTGTCCAGTGTAACTGAACCTTCTAGAGAGCAGACATTACAGAGGGATTTAGGAAAGATTAAACTCTTTGTACCCTGCCAAAAGCAATAATTAAAATGAATGGAATCTGGTTATATAAACAGCTGTCATTTCTCCTTCGACAAAGAGTTTTACCAATTAACAGTGTCAAAAAAGCTAATATTCTAAGAAGACTGAATTTTTACCATTTCTCTTACTATTCTTATTTTTTTAAGGAAGATTCCTGAAACAACAATCAAAAGGAAATTTGGACTCTGACTGAGGACACGTCCAGCAATGGCAAAGCACTCTAGCCACCACCCAGACCCATGGAAATTTCAGGAAAAGGCAGTTCAGTGCTTCTGGTATTTGTCTAATCAAGATTAGGACTCTTATTTATCATCTTCCTTTGGCATTTTTACACCAGTCTTCAGGTTTTAGAGTAGTAAATATGTTCCAATCTGTGAAATCTCTCCATTTTAATCCAAATAAAGAAAAGAAAGCATAACATTAAAAAGTGAAATGAATTTCTGGTTGTTGAATTTTTATGTAGGAGACACCTTTTTTACCTCACTATCACCAGTAGAAGTGGGACATCTGAAAATCATGAAAGTTTTCTTTCCAAAGGTTATGATGATTATAGGCTACAGGACATAGACTCCAAAGGTTAAGAGAGAGGAGAGGAAAAAATATTGAATCAAACGTGAAATATAAATTATTGTGTGATAAAGAAGAAGTGAATATATATTACAAATTCCAAAATAATGCTAATGTACTGTATTTATTTTATGTCAGAACCACCTGACTGATAGAAACTAAGGCTCAGAGAAAGTTTATAGTCTGCTTGAAAACCATGACTAGTGAATTGAAAAATTATGATAGGGCCTGATCTTCTAACTTCTAGGCCAATGTTTTTTCCCATTATTTTTTTGAGAATGTTAAAGCATATGAACAGATAAGTTGTAGAAAAATAACAGATGACCTTTATACATGTGATAATATGTTCAACTTCAAACATAACAAAACAAATACACTGAGGTATCATTTATCACGCAGCAGACTGGCAAAAACAAAACAGAAAAAACAAAACAAAACAAAACAAAACCCCAGCAGTATACCCTGTTGGTGACACCAGAAAAATAGGCACTTGAATGCATTGTTGGTAGGATTCCAGTAGGGTACAAGCCCTGTGGAGGAGAATCTGCCAAATCTAACCAGAGTCCACATGCATTACACTTTGAACCAGCAATCCTGCTTCTAGGAATCTATCTTATAAATACACCCACAGAAGTCTAAAATGGCATATGAACAAAGTTGATCGTTTTGCTATTATTTTATAGCAAAAACTGGGAAATAACACAAGAAATTAGCAATATAGAATCACCTGAATGAATTATGCCACATTCATATAATAGAGTAATACGCAGCAGCATAGAAGAATGAGGACCATCTCTGTGTACTGCTCTGGGGAGATTTTTTGGGATAATATTATTTAATGAAATAGTATTTACAAAATAGTGTATTTTTCATACTATCTTTTTACAAGAAATAAAGGAAATGTATATATTGCAAAAAGAACAATATTGGAAGGATGAACAAAAAGCTAATAAAAATGGTTAATTATAAAGAGCAGGGAAGAGAAATTAAGTGAGAAAGATCAAGAGAGACATCTATGTATACATTTAAAAATCAGGAGAGGCACCTATGTATACATTTTAGTTTTGACTTCTGTACCATGTAAATGCATGGCTCTAATTTTTTTAAAAATGATAAAAAAGAAAAAGGGATCCCCACAAATTAGAAACACACTAAAGCAAATGTACAAATGTACATTACTGTATATAAATTGTTAATGTAATCACAAAAAGAAAGGATATTTAAAGTAACTTTGGAGCATAGATCTTTGACTACGTCTTTAGGGATGCATTCTTTAGGGGAAAAAATGACAAAGGCATTTTAAAGTTTCTTTAGTAGTTTTACTGTTAGGAGTGTTTATTTAATAACTATTTTATTTGAAGTATATTATAAAGCTCTATCATCAGGGTCCAACCAGGACAATAAAACTCTCTTTTTCAAAAGGGAATGTAATTTAGAGAATAAGCTACATAGGTAATGGAAGAACTAGGAAGCCAAGAGGAGATAATGAGGCCACCCAGATCTTAGAGACGCAGGAAGCCTCTCCAACCTTAGGTTAGAGGAGCAAAAAAAATGTAAAGATGGGTTTCAAAGTCCAGAGGACCAGATCACCTGTTTGCAGCTGGAGCTAAGGTCAGCCTATCCTGGAGAACTGAAACCACAGACGAGAAGCAGTCATATCCAGAAGCATTTTCCATGACAGAGAGAAAAGGTAGAAATACTTTGGCTGCTTCCTTTGTCCTACTTCCCAATCCCAACAGTGACTGATATTGGCTGACATGGGAGCCTGCAAAGGTGATAGACTAAAGGAAGGGTATCTTCCCCTATTTGATGTGAGGGAAAACAGGCTGAGGACAAGCACAGAAGCCAACAACTGTTATTAACTATTAGATAACAAGATTTTCAATGTTCAGCAGAAAAGAGGTACAATTACGAAATTAAAGAAGTTATATAAAGGTATTTTATTGTTAGTATTGAACTCAAAATCTGCAAATGAATTTATGATTTAAAAAATGTATTTATTTTCTTGCCATGTCCATTGATATGGCTTAGATGGAATTTTACCCCTAGTATCAATGAGTATACTTAGACTGACATTTCGGTCTCTGATATCATTCCCCAGTAAAGGAATCAGTTTCTTGAAGAACTGGTTGATTCTTGACTAGGGACACAAAAGGGACAGACCAATCCTGGTATAATTTGAGCTCAAGATAATTTTTCAAAATTGAATGCTGTTATCTTGAAAGTAGACACAGCTTGAAAGCATTCCCACAAGCCAGTGTTTTGATATATTGAACATCAAAAGGAATAATTTTTTGCAGTTGGCTTAAAAGTGATTTTATAGGTGCTGGAGAGGATGTGGAGAAATAGGAACACTTTTACACTGTTGGTGGGATTGTAAACTAGTTCAACCATTATGGAAAACAGTACGGCGATTCCTC
>NW_012101366.1:4225-55069 GCF_000951045.1 Mandrillus leucophaeus | reverse complement strand
CAAGAACAGAAAACCAAACACCGCATATTCTCACTCATAGGTGGGAACTGAACAATGAGATCACTTGGACTTGGGAAGGGGAACATCACACACCGGGGCCTATCACAGGGAGGGGGAAGGGGGGAGGGATTGCGTTGGGAGTTATACCTGATGTAAATGACCCATCAACTGCTGACGAGTTGATGGGTGCAGCACACCAACATGGCACAGGTATACATATGTAACAAACCTGCACGTTATGCACATGTACCCTAGAACTTCAAGTATAATTTAAAAAAAAAAAAAGTGATTTTATAAAAATCCCTCAATGCACAATTAAACTTTTTTTTAAAAGGTCAAAAATGTATATATTATCATTTGGGTTAGATATTAAACCAAATCTTTTCTTAGAAAATGAATGATTTAAAAACTATTTATCCTGTTTTTTTCAATAGGAAATTGATAATTCCAGTATCCCCAGATAATGAGAGAACATCTAGTTAACATGGAAGGAATGTAGAATTAGGAAAAAATCACACTTTTGCAGTAATTGATTCATTCATAGATTCTCATTTAGAATTAAAACAACATGGTAAATGGTTGAAGGAGAATTGAAACTCTATACAATGCTATAGTTGTACTACACAGGTTACTTTTTGATCATAAGGGAAAAATAGAACAGTACAGTGGAGGGCTTGGATTGTGGCTCTGTGGTTTCAGCGTCCAGTGTCAGCAGTTGTAGTGGTGGGACAGGAGACAGACTCTGTCCTTATTGTAGTGCAGTTAAATACAGCATCAGGTGTGATGCATTCTAGCCCCAAATAGCTAATTTGTTCAAGCCGTTAGATTGAACTTCCAATTAACAAAAAAAAAAAAAAAAAAAAAAAAAGAGAGAGAGAGAGAGAGATTTAAAACACACTAAGAAGAAGCCATAAGATAAATTCAGAGATCTGGTCTCTCCAATAAATGATGGGAAACCAACCGTGATTGTTCTAGACTAAATGCAGCTCAAGGAGTATAATAGCTAGATGCAATGCATGATCCTAGATTGCATCTTGATTTTGGACAAAGCCGGAAAAAATTGGGGAAATTTGATTTTGGCTAGGTCTAAAATGAAATTAAGAAATTATTAATTTTGCTAGATGTAAAAATCATTCTTTTGGCTATGCAGAAAAATACATTTATTTTTGAGAGCTGAATACTGACGTAGTTAGTTGTGTAATGACATGTCTGTAATTAAAATTCTTCTGCACCAAACATTTTTTAAGAAAGCATTAGCATGATCCTTTATGACCTGACCCCAACTAATTTCTTTAACTTCATTTAGCAATAAGGTAAAATCTGTGTCTTTATTTCTGTTTTAAAATAGCTCCCTTTGAGTCTTTCAGAATCAGTAACAGAAGTTTTGTTTCAGAGCAAGGATTTGTTTAACCTCAAGTTCCTGAATAGATCTCAAGGTGCTTGGGATGCACGTGTGTGTGCGTGTGTGTGTGTGTTTATGGGAATATACATTTACCTGGATGAGTTTTATGACTTTCATCAGGTTGTCAGAAGGGCATGCAACTCACAAATATTAAGAATGTCAAGAGTTTTCCAGTTTTACTTGTATAACTCACTGCACAGTAGCCTTTGAAAAAACAACACTTAAATATCCATAAGGTCTTTAAGATAATTGATGCAAATTAAAATAATATATGTGAAGTTCATGGTTCCCTTGTTGAATTTTTTGCCTTCTTACAATGATATTTCCGTTTATATTTTCCATTGCATGCCGAGAATTAAGTAACTCCTGAGGGTTCTTCTTTCCTATACATTCATATATTATACACTATGTCTAGTTTTCAGACAGTGTGGGGGGTGACAGTTGATTAAAAGGTATGTCTCTGAGGCTTTAGAAAAGAAAAATCATTTAATCCTAAACCATTAGCTAGATCAGGTATCTGGCATTAAAACCTGAATACTTACTTGGTTTTGGAATAAGGTAAACTTCCATGGACATGCTAAAGGCTGGACCACCAGAGGCCATTCCTGTACAGGTAAGACTAGCAGTAAGAGGGAAGGAAAAATGTGTAGGGCCAGCTGCATGGACATCCAACCTGTGCATCTTCACAGGGTTCCATACTTAAAAGAGGCTGATCCTTGATTTAATGATTGGCTGTCACCATCTCGAAGTTCTAAATCATTTTTAAATAAGGGACCCTACATTTTTATGTTCCACTGGGTCCCATATATCATGTAGTCCATCCCACATATGTGATGTGTCCCTGTGCTTATCAGTGTTGCTCATAGCTGTGTTCAACTTGGTTCTTGCTCAGCTATTGCTACCCCCAATTTCCTTCCTGCAGATAAGGGCTGGGGTTGGGCTGCTTATTATGGCAACAGCACAAAAGGCATGAGCAAATATGTATTAGGATTGGGGAATGTGGAGGCAGGATAGGAAGGAAGACCTAAATTAGCAGAAAAAGTCCATCTAAATGGTAAATCATTAATATCGCTGTACTTTTATTTGATTATATAACTTTCACTGACAATGCTCCTTTAAATTTCTGCTAATTCTCATCCTTCTATTCCCTCAGTCATACCTATGATGGAGGCAACTCAACTATTGAAGAAAATAGTCTCAGGGCTCCCCTATGCACTAAAACAAAAATTGATCATGAATGATGCTGAATCTGCCATTTCAGATATTTTCTCTAAGAATTTAAAAGTGTTATTTTTCAAAACAAGGTTAAAGACCTACAGGTGGCAACATTTTGATAAGGCAACATGTAAACATTTGTGCCAACAATGTTATGTTGTGTTTGGGTTTTTGTTTTGTTTTTTCCACAAATTTGCAGTTTACCGTGGTTGCTGTGTAGGGCTGTACAGCAAACATCATGCTCAAGGGAGTTCAGAGGTGGCCAAAGACTAGTCTATGACTGGCCTCTTATCTGATCCTAGCCTCTTTGTGATGAATTCTACTGAGTTTTTCAACAGAGGAAGTGCTCATGATAAGGGGGATTATCTTTGTGGTTTTCTTTCCCCCCAAGGTGGTCAAAGAGTAGCAGTAATAATTATAATAACAAAATGTTATTATCTTACTTATAATAATTAACCATCATATATGAGGCACCATGCTAACACTTGATGTGCCCGTATCATTCAATGCTTCAGCAACCTGAGTAGTTACTGAATTCTTCACTATTTACAAAAGAGAAAATGAAGACTGAGAAAAGTGAAGTGAATTGCCCAAGGTTATGTACCTAGTAAATAACAGAAGAGAAATTTGAACCCAAGGCCAGAGGAATTCTGCAGCTGCACCCTGAAGCACAGTGGTGCCTTTATCAGGCAGAGAACCCCCCACGTCATTAAGAACAGGGAGTTTCTAGCTATGTCATTGTTGTAGGTTGAGTGAATAAAACTAACAAACAAAAAATTAATCAATGAAAGCGATTCTACTCTATTTTATGTTGTGGCTGTTATTCAAAAAAACAACCATTGCTTTTTGTACATGATTTTAGCTTTGAAAATCTCCTGTCAGCAAGAAGCCATTTCCCAGGTGGGATTTTAGAGGATCCTAAATCATGGGCCTTTGCTGTCAGCTGTCATGAGCCGGGGAAGAATTGAGGAAGTAGACAGCAGATAAGGCTGGGAAATATATTCTCTTTCTGAGAAAAAAATAATTTTCAGAGACAGCAACTTGCTATGCTACCCAGTCTGGGGAGCAGTGGCAGTTCACTCTTCACAGCCACCATCACACTACTGATCAGCACGAGGCAGGCAGAAGATAAGGCTGGGAAATGTATTCCCTTTATGAGAAAAAAATAATTTTCAGAGATGGCATCTTGCTATGTTACCCAGGCTGGGGGGCAGTGGCGGTTCACTATTCACAGCCACCATGGCACCACTGATCAGCACGGGAGTTTAGACCAGTTCCATCTCCAAACTGGGCCAGTAACCCGCTCCCAGAAGGTCATCATATAGAGGCAAAACTTAGTGCAGACACCCAATTGGTGTAGATCACTACAGCCCAGAAATGGTCTCAAGCAATCCTCCCACTTCAGCCTACAGAGCAGTTGAGACTATAGGTATGCACCACCATGCCAGCAGAAAATGGTTTCTTATTGACCTCAAAGCATCATCGCACTGATCACAAATGTATGAAATTTAAAATACGATATTTAAGAACAGTCCAAACACCCATCTTTCTTTGTGTTCAATTAGCTGGCTGTTTCACTTTTATGGCTGATTTAAGAAAGCACTGAACATGCCAATATGGAAAATCATATATAAATAACATTTTCTGGGGAAACAATAAAATATATTAAAATACTATGCAATGAAAAGAATGTCTAATCATTATTCTAATGCAATCTGAAATTATCTAATTGTGTTTTATCTGGACAGGATTCTCTAAGATTCTTCATGGTTTTGTTTTATCTAGACAACAAGAACAAGAGTAAATGTTAAGGAAATTCCCTAGGAGGAAATACTGATTTCAGAATTTTGCAATTGCATGGTATATTTGACTAATGAACATGGAGATTAAAGTACAGTTGACCCTTGAAAAATATGGGTTTGAACTGCAAGGGTCTACTTATACGCACATATTTTCAACTAAATGGGGATCGAAACTTTGGTACTCTTGGGATGTAAAACTCACATATATGAAGGGCGGCCTTTTCTTATATGTGGGTTCCAAAGGGCCAGCTGCAGAGCTTGACTGTACAAAGACTTGGTTATACTCCAGAGGCCCTAGAACCAATCCCCTACATATACCAAGGAATGACTGACTGTAGCTATAATTTCCTGCCTTCTCATTCTACTAGCTACCTACCAAAGGAAAAAATTGGGGAAGCTAGATGCCAATGGCAGAATAGGTTTTCTTTCTTTTTACTCCCAGGGGTGCTCCAAAACACATGCTCCAACCATTGCTAGAGAAAAAGAATATGAGTTCCCATGGAAGACTGAAGCAGAGTGAGCATATTCCATACCTTTACATCCTCTAAAGACATAGATACTTCTCAAACAGCAGAATTAATTCCTGAAAAGGCACTCTTCAGTAAGAAAAAGAAAAAATGATGTCAGTTGAATCTCATATCCCCAAAGAAAATATTAATAAAGGCTTATGGAACTGACTGAGTTTTAAAAAAATTATAGATAATCTTTCTAAGCTAAATAATTTAAGTATTATGTGTATTAAAGGAAGAACAATATAGTAATAAAATGAACACTATATGTGTTTATGATATACTAGTGTGCTATAAAAAGTTGTTACTTCTTATATTTTCTTCCATATCTTATTACCATAATTGGGAAGCATTTGTAACATGGAATTCAGACAGAGTTCTGCAGAGATTCATGACAGGCATCTTGAGACTTTTTTTTTTTTTTCTTTTGCACATACTTAGAATCATTTCATGATCTTTGAGAAGTCTATATAGGATGCTTGTCTTGATTCCCTGTTTTCAGTGAAAAATCTGTCATTTACAAGAATAGGCATTAGGGATAAATTTACCAAACTTTCCATGAGTTTGAGATTGTGAGCCCTATCCAATTGACATCCTAGCTTCAATATGTGTAAGTGGCAAAGCCCATCATGTGTATATGGATATAAGTAGAACTGCTGTGAATAGAAAACTGTATGCATAATGACAGATTCACATTTTAAATTCTGATGCTGAAATACTTTTATATTAGTTACTACTTAAATGATATTAGATACAAATTTAGTAACTTTATGACAACTTGAAACATTGGTATGATTAGATCATATAATTGCTGTATTCTCTGGACTCTTAATTTGTCAGGAACTGTTATGCACACTGATTTCCCAAGAGCCAGTGAAGTTTAAAAGAAGAATGGGTATGAGTCAAGGTTCCCAGATGGGAGTCCCCATAGGCAGCTGCACCCTCTGACATAGTGGCAACACAGCTTGGCCAGGCCAACCTGATCATCCTTTCTGAAACTTAATTCTGTATTATCCATGGCTCCTTCTTTTCTGCCATCCTTGGTTTGAGGGTGATATATTTCCTTTTAATCCTAATCTGGTCAGTTTGGGAGCATACTCTTTGCCTATTCATCCAAACTAGAAACCTAGCCTTCACCTTACCTGCTACGTGTCAATCATTGGGTTCTCTATTGGCCTATTCATCTTCATCCTGGGACAAAAATTCCGTTTCTAAGCCTTAAAATTTCTTCCCTGAACTATTTAAGGCATCTTCCTAACTCTCTTCCAGCCTCCAGTCTTCACTCTCTAGTACATTCTCCACATCTTTACCAGCATGAACATGGTATACCTTGGTGAACTTGGAAGTATAAGTCCTAACATGTTTCTTTTTCCTTTTTTTTTTTTTTTTTTTTTAGACAGAGTCTCCCTCTGTCACCTAGGCTGGAGTGCAGTGGCACAATCTCAGCTTACTGCAACCTCCACCTCCCAGGTTCAAGTGATTTTCCTGCCTCAACCTCCTGAGTAGCTGGGATTACAGGCGCATACCACCACGCCTGGCTAATTTTTGTATTTTTAGTAGAGATGGAGTTTCACCATGTTGGTCAGACTGGTCTTGAACTCCTGACCTCGTGATCTGCCCACCTCTGCCTCCCAAAGTGCTGGGATTACAGGCGTGAGCTACCGTGCCCAGCCAACATGTCTCTTTCATAAATCCCCTTTGCTTTTGAATTCCTTGGTAAGGAATCTAGTAACCCTTATACACTTATATCACCTCAAATAGCCAGAAGAAGTTGTTGCTCTCAATGTAAGGTTTAGTTTTCTCAGCACACCAAAGGCCCTCCCAATGTTGTGCTGATAATTGGAATGTCCTCATCTCCTATTATCATCTTATCACCCTTTGTCTTCCCTTCATGCGTCAGAACACTCAAGACTTGGGTCAGACATTACCTCCTCTGTGATGTGTGTCTCTGAGTTAGCTGATCCCTTATCTCTACTCCCTTATTACCTTTGCTTATTGCTTTCTCTATAATTGTTCATTTTCTTATCTGTGTAGATTTCTGGAGTGAAGAAACTGAACGTTTCTTAACTATGTCTTGCTCATCATTAGTTTAACTATGCTACCCTAGCACGTAGCACAATACCTGGAACATCCAACAAGCCCCACAAGCAAACACATATTGGCAGAATAAAACCATGAATTTATGACTCCAGTTGTTCATCCCCCTAGGCAAAAGAATAAAATTGGACTCTTATCTCACACCATCAACAAAATCAACTCCAAATGTATTAAAGACTTAAACATAAGACTCTGTAAAACTACCAGAAGAAAACATAGGGGAAACTCTCCATGACATTGGTCTGGGCAATTATTTGTTAGATATGATCCCCAAAGCATGGGCAACAAAACAAAAATAGAATAATAGGATTGCATCAAACAGAAAAGCTTCTGCACAGCAAAGGAAACAATTAACAGAGCAAACAAATAATCCACAGAACGGAAGAAAATATTTGCAGAACACACATCTGATAAGGGACTAATTATCCAAAATATATAATGAATTCAATTCAATAGCAAGAAAACAAAAAAATTGATTAAAAAACAGACAAAGGACCTGAACACTTCTCAAAGGAAAACATACAGATGGCCAACAGATATATGGAAAAAAAAAAAAAAAAAAAAAAAAAAAAAAAAAACAAAAACCTCAACATCTCTAATCATCAAGGACAACTTATCACAAATTTAAACAATAATGTGATATTACTTCATAGCTGTTAGAATGGCTGTTATCAAAAGATGAAAGATAAGTGATAGCAAGGGTATGAAGAAAGGGGAACCCTGATACAGATACGCTATTGGTAGGAATGTAAATTAGCACTCCCATTATGGAACCAGTATGTAGGTTCCTTAAACATTACCATATGATCTTGCAATCACACTTCTGGATCTAAAGTCAAAGGAACTGAAATCAGTATGTCTAATAGATATCTGCACTCCCATGTTCCCTGTAGCACAATTCACAGTAGTCAAGATACAGAATTAACCTAAATGTCTCTTAACATATGATAGAATCGATAAATAACTTCAGTAAAGTTTCAGGATACAAATCAATGTATAAATATCAGTAGCACTTGTATCCACCAATAATGTCCAAGCTAAAGCCAAATTAAAAACACAATCCCATTTACAATAGCCAAATAAAAAGACTGATATCTAGGAATATAGCTTACCAAGGAAGTAAAAGATCTCTACAAGAAGAATTACAAAACACTGCTGAAAGAAATCAGAGACAACACAAACAAATAGGAAAATGTTCCAAGCTCATGGATAGGAAGAATCAGTATTGTTAAAATGACTACACTGCCCAAAGCAATTACTATTCCTATCAAACTACCAATGTCATTTATCACAAAATTAGAAAAGAAATATTCTAAAATGTATATAGACCCAAAGAAGAGCCCAAATTGCCAAAGCAATCCAAAGGAAAAAGAACAGAGCTGGAGATATACATTACCTGACTTCAAACTATACTAAAAGGCTACAGTAACCAAAATAGCATGGTATTGGTACAAAGGCGCATCAACCAATGGAACAGGAGAGCCCAGAAATAAAGACACACATCTAAATCACCTGATGCTCATCAAAGTCAACAATAACAAAGAATGAGGAAAGGACTCCCTGTTTAATAAATGGTGCTGGGATAACTGGCTAGCCATATGCAGGAGATTAAAGTTGGACACCTTTCTCTTACCAAATACAAAAATTAACTCAAAATAGATTAAAGACTTAATTTTAAGACCTAACAAAATAAAAACTTTACAAGAAAACCTAGGGAATAATATTCTGGACATCAGCCTTGCTAAATAATTAATGACCGTCCCCAGAAGCGATTACAACAAACCAAAAATTGACAAGTGGGTCCTAATTAAAGAGCTTCTGCACAGCAAAAGAAACTATCAACAGACTAGACTACCTACAGAATACGATAAAATATTTGAAAACTGTGCATCTGACAAAGGTCTAATACCCAAGCTCTACAAGGAACTTAAATCAGCAAGCAAAAAACAAATAACCCCATTAAAAATGGACAAAGGACATGAATAGACACTTCTCAAAAGAAGACATATATCTGGCCAACAAATATATGAAAAAATGCTTATCATAATTAATCATTAGAGAAATGCAAATCAAAACTACAGTGAGATGCCATCTCACAACGGTCAGAATGGCTATTACTAAAAAGCAAAAGAACATCAGATGCTGATGAGGTTATGGAAAAAGAGAGTGATTATCTACTACTTCTGGAAAGAATCACACTTCAGAGAAGGCAATTAGCTGGACAGAGCAATCTTCCAAGAGGTGGATGGCATATAGAGGTCTATTTCCAATGCAAAAAAGGCTTAAAACATCATGGAAGGGAGGGATGTTGGCAATGAGAAGGTAATCCCAGGGGACGGAGTACAAAACAATATGCCGAGCATCCGAGAAGACAGACTCTAGGAGACATCTTGTTCCAAGTGCCTCATGGTATCATTTTAGGGGTGAAATGACATCAGTAATGAAGCGGGACCCCCAGATTCTAGAGTACTCCAATGGCCTGCTGTGGTTGGTAGTCCATGTTGGGAGGATCAGAAATGAAGCAGTTCTTCACAGTGATTTGAGACTCCTTCCAATATCTTCTACCTTTTATATCTATAGTCATGAAAAATTAGGAAGGACATTTAGAATGACACCCTAAACTTAGAGAAAATTCTCAGGAATTGAAGCAAGGTTGAATAACATTCTCTTAACAAAACATTAATGCATCATGGCCTGAGTACTCATATAGTACCTGCTACTCTAGAAAAGTGGACAAAGACTATTTTTAAAATTACTTTCAAAGATAAGACTCAAAATAAAATATTTGGGAATTAAGCATTATGTACCCTGAAAATTCAGTTATTAAAATGACCAGTCCATTTAAGAAAGTTCAACTATGGATAATGCTTCTTACTGGTAAACTAAAAAATAGACAAAAGGATAAAAGCCTGAATTAACTGTTACGTCAAGGAAGCAAATCACCATTACATGACTGTTGAACAGTTAGAATCTGTTAACACACCGTCATAAAGGGCTGGTGAATACTTAAATGAGCGCATGGGAATTTGAAGTAAGAAGACAGAACTCCCTGCCAGTTTAGAAGACTAAATAAATTAATATGGCAGAAGGTATAAACTGTATGGTTCTTTTTTCCCCTACAGCCACTCTCATTATCTTAGGAGAGAACACTTTGAAAATTTCCCACCTATGTGGTAGAAAACCTATCATAAAAGCATTCAGAATGAAACTGGAATTCTAAGGGTACATTCATACAGGAAGTTACGCCTTCTCCTTGTCCACACCCACAAATACTCACATACACGCTATAAAAATTGAAGAACTGCTTCTTCAATCATCCTTGATTAATATCAACTAAACCATATGTTACATAATTGGGAAACTTGTTTGGAAAAATAGTTGTACAAATGCCAACCTTATAGCTACAAATCAACGTTGACACGACTAGCTATAAGTCCTGGAGGAGAGTTATAATGGAATTTACCAACCCGGTATAAGTGCATTTAAGGTCACAAATGTTTGTCTATAATTCTGAAGAGAATTCTTTTCCACTGGCCCATAACCACAAATTCAGCTTGCCTAGACTTTGTGCCTATAACTGATTTATCAAAGAATCTTAGACTATTAGGACAAAAAAAAAGAACTTCAAAAACATCTTGTCCCCACCCTCCAACAGATTAAGAAAACAAGGGCCAGGAAAGTTAAATAACTTGCTAAGGCCTTGTCATGAGTTAGCACTGACATGGTATAGGGGAAATTTTTAACATAGAAGTAAGTATTACTTAGGCACTAATTAAAAACATAAAAGTCATTGTAGTACCTTGAAAAGGAGAGAATAAAGAACAGGGACCATTCAGGCTTCAATGTCTTATTTATTTGTGCTACAAAATCTCAGTTGGAATGCTGTGACATTAGAGTGTTTTGGTTAATTAAATGTTCTGGTTGACTAAGTATTTGACCAAAAATACCTTTTGCTTCAACCCTTCATGCTGAAAAGATTTTCTTTCAGAGGCCAGGGCACTTTCTGGCCTTCAAAAGTATATGTTGTATTCAAACAAATCATTTTCTTAGGTCTGAAGCTAGAAACTATATTTTTTGTGTGCTGCCATGCCCTTTTAGTACTTTTCCTCATCTTGTGCCTGCCTTCTCATCTCGGGAACTCAATGCACAGATAAGGCCCTGAGACTCCCTATCTAGAGGTAACTTTGCCACAGGAACCCATACTCCATCAGTGCTTCCCAAATTTAGCTGATAGGCATTTAAATCAAGTGGAAGCTTTTTAAAACCTAAATATCTGGGCATCAGAATTCATGTGTAAAATACATGACCCATTCCTTGTAGTGCAGTCAGGTATTGTATTTAGCATTTAGAAAACAGCCTTAGATTAATCTCTCCCTCTTTACTCTAATGAATATACAAAATATGCAGCATTATTTAATGTGTACCTTTTTAATTAATTTATTTTTTTTATTCTTAAGGTATCAGAGAGAAATTCAATAAAACTAATGAAGGCTAGGGTTCTAATAGTAATTGCATTCTTTAATATTTACCCATTCCAGGATAATTTTCAATTCAGCAGTTAATCTATGAAAGGTAAACTTTTAATTCCAAGAAATAAATCTCTTAGAATTTTAGGTACCAGAAAGAACCTAATTATACAACAGGCAGAAGGCTTGATAATTGGAAGAAGGAGGAATTATAACTCACAGCCTAGTCTTCATTCCAGCTCTGACTTTGGCAATCCTTAGATGATCATTCTAAATGATATTTAGTGTTCACCAACAGTTTTATGTACTTATTTATTTCCATCTTTATGGAAGGGACTTAATTTCACTTTTAAAGATTCATAAAATATAATTTAAATATGTGATTTAGAAGAAAAAGGATATAACTGGAGCCAAGGGTGAGACAAACAGAAGGCAAAAAACGTCAAGTGCTATGATTCTTAAATCTATTCATTCATTCATTTACTCATAATAAGTACCCACTACTGGTCTGGCATCCAGTTCGATGGCTATACAGTGACAGAATTCCACTGGCTGTTTACTTCAGATGTCTACTCTGATTGATTGGTGTCTATGCCTTACTATTAATTTAATATTTTGAGTATTACTACCTACTGCTGGGAGTAGAACAGAGACAACAAACATGGACCATTCCTGCACGGGCTTCTAGTATTTCACACACAGACATATTCAAGCAACTCCAATAGAGTATGGCAAAATGAAATATAATGCATTAAGGAAACAAAAAATACAACAGCAAGAAAACAACAAAAAACCCAGTATGAGTTAGAGACAAAAGCAGAGTTTGAATTTGATCCTAATGGATTTTAAGCAGGAACGTAAAATAAGTTATGTTAGAAAGATACCAGTTAGAAAGATCCCTCCTTTTGCAGCAATTGTGAATGAGAGTTCATTCCTGATTTGGTTCTTGGGTTGACTGCTGTTGATTTATAGGAATGCTGGTGATTTTTGCACATTGATTTTGTATCCTGAGACTTTGCTGAAGTTGTTTATCAGCTGAAGCAGCGTTTGGGCCAAGCCTATGGGATTTTCTAGGTATAGAATCATGTAATTTTCAAGCATGGATAGTTTGACTTCCTCTCTTCCTATTTGATGCCCTTTGTTTCTTTCTCTTGCCTGATTGCCCTGCCCAGAACTTAAAATACTGTGTTGAACAGGAGTGGTGAGAGAGGGCACGCTTATCTTGTGCCAATTTTCAAGTGGAATGCTTACAGTGAGATCATGTCCTTTGCAGGGACATGGTTGGAGCTGGAGGCCATTTTCCTTAGTAAACTAACACAGGAACACAAAACCAAATACCACATGTTATCACTTATAAGTGAGAACTAAATGATAAGAACACATGGACAAATAGAGGGGAACAACACACACTGGAGCATTTCAGAGAGTAGAAGGTAGGAGGAGGGACAGGATCAAGAAAAAATAACTACTGGGTACCAGGCTTAATACCTGGGTGATGAAATAATCTGTACCACAAACCTCCATGACACAAGTTTACCTATGTAACAAACCTGCACGTGTACCCCTGTATTTAAAGGTAAAGAAGAAAAGAAAAGAAAGGAAGGAAGAAAAGAGAAGGAAAAAAGGAGAAAAGAAAGAGAGAAGAAAAGAAAAAGAGAACAGGAAGAGAAGAAAAGGAAAGAAGAAAAGGAAGGAAGGAAGAAAAGGCAGGAAGGAAGGCAGGAAGGAAGCAAGGAAGGAAGGGAGGGAGGGGAGGGAGGGAGGGAGGGAAAGACTCCTCTGACTGAAACAGGGAACATCTCCTGCTGCCCCCACCTGGTCAAGTTCCACCAGTCAAGACCTTGCTCAGAATTCCTCTCTACACTGAGGCCAGTTCTGAAAAGCAGTGGTTAATTCTGTGGTCTCTGGAGCTAGAATATCTGGGAGCCAATCCTGACTTATGAGTCAACAAATACAGATTTCTCTGTACCTGGATTTCTACATCTGTAAAATGGAGTTGAGAACCTACCTCCTAGGTAGGTGTGAGGAATAAAAGATAATACAAGTAAATAATACAAGTAAAATGTTTAGAATATTGTCTAGCACATATTAACACTCACTGGGAGCTTTATGTACAATCTTTCTCATCTTATGACAACCTTTTAAGGGAAAGGTCCTTATCGCCATTTTATCATAATCGTTCATCATGCCTTTCACAGTGTCAGACACAAAAAATTTTACATTTGGTTGAAATTTTTTTGGCAATTACTCTTTCTCCCTGTACTGATTTCATTTTGTAACCAACAATAATTTTGACTTTTGACTTTGCTTTTTGCCAGCATAGATTTGAAAGTTTCGGTTACTAAAATGTGGTTTGTGTTAACTTCCTAGACTGAGTCCAAATATGTTATCTCCCGAGGGACAGAGCCTCTCCCTTATGGTAGAAAAATTAAATGATGTTAGCACCTCCTATGTGTCTAAAACAATGGAAATAAGATGAGCTGTGTGCAGCCTGCCATAAAGTATTTCAGACAACTAAAGAAGGAAGCACTGCTGAGATCCACCAGTGTGTTGGCCTGCTCTGACCTTAAGTTTTATGCAAATTCTGCAGAAGGGAAGGAAAACCATGACCTGGTTAAGCTAAGACCTGCCACGCTCAAAGTGACATTGAAGTAAATATTTCAGTGGAAAAAATATGGAGATTATTTGTCTATGAAACTTGGGAAACACCTATGGGAAAGGTACTAGTGAAGTTTCCATATTTTTCTGGATTTGTCCAAGGTCAAACTAGAGCTGTGGACAGGTGTCAAATACTTTGTAAAAGGCTTTATTGGAACCAGTGTGCCTTATGTCACTGAGTCTAGACACGTGGAATTTGTAAAAGCATTTTATTAGGCATTTTAGGAAACAGAAAACAATTTTTATGACCCACTTTTTCCCTGTGGGACAAGCAGCATGTAGTCACTAAATGCTTAGAGAAAAGGAGCTCCATTTGGGATGCCACCGTAGAGGAGCCCAAACCAGCTGGTGCCCTACATAGTTTGCTCCTACCTGGGGATAAAATAATAGCACTTCAGAAACCTTTCCAAACCTTGCCCCCAGTAAAAAAACAGAACCTTCTCATTCTGTTTAGCTTCCTGTGGTTTCAGCTCTACCGTGCCCTATAGGTTTTCACCTCTCTGACTAGTCCTTTTGGTTTGAAGCTTTTCCTTTTTCTTTTTCTACTTCGTTTTTGTCTTAGATGCTTTTTGGGGGATCCTTTTCCTTTCTGAGTGAAGCTCCTAATGATGAGTCTAAATGAAGATTAACCTCATTTCCACTCTGTTGTCCAGTCCAGGGTGGTAGAATTTTAGTCCAATTTATTGTGCTCGACCCAGATTTAGGATGGAAGAAAAACCTAAACTCCACGTTGAGTGTCAAGTAATTTCTCTTTGACAGCCTTTGAGGCCCCTGGAAAGCAAGCCTTGGTTCCTGTTGCAGCAGCTGCTGAGACTCAGTTTCAACATCCTCTTTTCCCAAATCCATAATAAATGTTTTATTCTGCAATGATTGTTTGCCCATTTTTCCACTATATAAGGAACCAGTCTGGTTCCTTGAGATTATTCAGACAGTAATAACCCCAGATTTTAAGGAGATTCAGTGTCACAGTCTTTACATTATTCGTTGAGGCTGTAAAATAGAAGGCAGTGTGCTCAGTTTAAGTATTTGGGCTCTGCAGGCAGACAGATCTCCATTGTATTTCAGCTCTTCCACAGAGACTTTGAACAAGTATTTTTAACATTCGAGTTTTTAAAATTTAAAGATTTATTGAATTATAACATACATATAAGACATATAAAACTTGTTGAAAGTTTACAGAGTAAGCACTCCTATGTAACCAGCACCCAGATCAAGAAAGAGGATATAATCAGCCGCCTAGCAGCTCTCCTTGCACCGCTACCTCCAGTAAGTACCCTGGGCAGGGAGGGGGTCAGGACTCCACATTATTCCAACGTCAGATGCCTTAAATTTTTTGATACCGTGTTTGACCTTCATAAGCCTCAGTTCTTCACACGTAAAATCAGGAAAATAAGAATACCAACTTCAAAGAATGTAATAATTAAATGAGATAGCCAATATAACATGCTTTGCATCGTATTAGATATTTTAATAAACTCTTAAATAGTGTTCTTATAATTTATTTTATTACTCACCTACTCATTTTGGATTGGTCTATCACCTGCTAGCCTAACCCACAAAGCAAGTGCCATCTCTTTCCAAGAACTGAAACCTATTTTTTTGTGTGTGTATGCAGCATTTTAGATTTTGAATTCAGCCAGGAAAGTTAGAGTTGTGGCAACCTGTGGGGAAAAGAAAAAGAAGTGAAGAGATACACAAAGTGGGGGTACATCTCAGAGAAACACTGGAAATTCAGTTTCTCTAAGACAACTTTGTTTTTACTTTAGATTTAAGGGATACATGTACAGGTTTGTTACATGGATGCTGAAGTTTGGGCTTTGACTGAACCCATCACTCAAATAGTGAACATGGTACCCAATAGGTAGTTTTCCAACCCTTAACTGCTTCTCCTCTCTCTCCTTTTGGAATTCCCAGTGTCTATTATTCCCATCTTTATGTGCATGTGTACCCCCTGTTTACCTCCCACTTATAAGAAAAAACATGTATTTTTCTTTTGTTTCTGTTAATTCACTTAGGATAACAGCCTGCAGCTGCATTCATGTTGCTACAAAGGATGTTGTTTCATTTTTTGTAACAGTGTAATATTCCATGGTTGTATGTACCACATTTTCTTTATGCAATCCACTATTGATGGGCTGAGTAGACTCCATGTCTTTGCTATTGTGAATAATGCTGTGATAAACAAAGTGCAGGTATATTTCTGGTAGAACAATTGATTTTCCTTTGAGCATATACCCACTAACGGGATCGAGTTTGATTTCTTTGAGAAATCTAGTTTGATTTCTTTGAGAAATCTCCACACTGCTTTCATAGGGGCTGAATTATTACATTCTTGCCAACAGTTTATGAGCATTCCCTTTTCTCTGCAACCTCACAAACATCTGTTAATTTTTGACTTTTTAATAGCCATTCTCATGAATGTGAGACAGTGTCTCATTGTGGTTTTGCTTTGCATTTCTCTGATCATTAGTGATGTTGAGCATTTTTAAAATGTTTGTTGGCTGCTTGTATGTCTTCTTTAGAGAACTGTCTGTTCATGTCCTTTGCCCACTTTTTAATAGGGTTATTTGGTTTTCTTCTTGTTGACTCTAACAATTCTGATTGGCAGTAAATAGAAGAGGAATTGAGTGGGAACAAAGGAGTTTTGCTAGTAAGAAGTGAGAGCAGAGGGTCAAATGTTAGGTTTCCAAAATCATAGACATTGAATTCAAGTTGAGCAGCCATGGAAACCACAGTTGTGAAAAGTTCTGATACTGACTGGGGACAGATGGGGAGTAAGGGTAGAGGAACTTTGGTGGGCCTTGGTATATTGATTTATTTTTAGGAAAAGAATATATTCAAAGAACTTCTTTTGAGGGCTTAGCTCCATGTTTCCTTGAAAGTAATATCAATTTATAGTTATACATTAACTTCTAATAAGCTCTACATTTACCTCTGGCCATCCAGAAATTTCTTTCATCTTACCTCTTTAACTTCCAGACATTACCTTGTCTCTTTTGATTGTAGTTTAGGTGCCTCCCTTTCCCTCCCTAGTTGTACACCATTCACCTCACTGTCCCATGGAATAGAGGGAGAAGTTTTCTGGTACCAGAGCATTTTGATATACAAAGCTCTTGATCCCCAGATTTCATAAAGCGTCCTAACAGAATTAGGGGTATTGTTTCAACTTTTGCACCAAGGTCAGTTATTCCTTTTGAGAATCCAGGGCTCTTTTAGAGAAACCATATTTGGTGTGCTCTTTTTTTCATGTATCTTCTCCTGGGTTTAGAAATTGATTTGATTAAAATTTGAGATGTAGCATAGGCTGATGTGAAAGCATACAACAGTACAATTAACAAGTACTCAATGAAGGATCATCTCTTCAACTTTTCCAGTTAGACTCTAAACTCCATTAAAAAAAGTATGCAAAGAGTACAGGATTAGGAGCCTAACAAAGCTGGGTTTGAAACGTGTATCTGCACTGATTAGTTCCATGATCTTGAGCAAATTGTGTAACATCTCTGAGTCTTAATCTCCTCTTTTATAAAATAGGGTTAATAATACTCATAGCATAATGTGAAGGTAAGTGAAATTATTTACCTAGAGTATCTTGCTCAGCACCTGGCATAGAGTAGAAAATAAACACAATAGGCCTTATTAACAATCTTAACAAATAGCTCTGTTCTAATTTGGTTATATTGTCATTAATGTCCCTTTGTGTAGAATAATAACAGCAAATGTTTATTGATCCTTTAAAATGTGTTAGACACTATTCAAAACATTATCTTATTTAAACTTCACAATTACTCATTGAGCTTGGTGTTATTGAAATCTCAAGTTCTATAGATGATAAAACTGAAATTCAGTAACTTTCCTCAAGTCTTATAGGATTAAGGGGTGGAATGAGCTTTGAACTAAGAGTTTGACTGCAGAACTCATGATCGTAGCCACATCTCTACACAGCATGTTGCTCTTCCACTTGTTCTGCTTACAGAACCAACTTTAGAACTTGTCCAATACATCTGTAACTGATTTTTAATAAACCATATACATATGGTTTTGCAGCATGCTTGGTTTCAAGGTTTTGGGCCTGGGCATACTTGCCAAACATGTGTAAATTAGTTGTGTGAAAAGGGTACTTGAGGTTAAACGGTTCACATTTAATTTCATTTGTATTTTCCTAAAGCTTCATGCTTAATCTTTTGAATTACAAATACCTGACACTTCAAACTGTTTGCTTAATGCCAGTCTTTCATGTGATAAGCATAGTCTCTCATCAAGGTCTGTGGGAAAGACTGTCTTCCATGATAGCCACACTATAGGATCAAATTTACAATATTTGATAAAAAGATTAAATATCATGGTGATCAATTCAGGACCAATTGAAATTGTGGTTCACAATTGTTGCATATCAAATTTTAAAACAATGCAATGGGAGTTTTCATATATATGGGTGGGAACCTGGAAAGAGGGAAAATGCCCTCTACATATATTTGTTATTAGATATTCAACTATTAGATGTATTATCAATAAAGCAATTCTTATTATAGGCAGATGTTCTATGCATAACAAAAATGACTATATCATCCACTTTGTTATCATATAGTCTCTTGTCTCTAAATCCCCTTGTATCTAAGGTTAGCATTATTATTTTTCTATTAATATTACTCTCCACATTAATTATCATATCTCTGAATCATTTCCTTACTTATGGTAGTAAGTAGTAGCCCCTCCTTAATCCTCACCTCTATTGGCTTCTATAATATTCAACTTTTTCTTATTGAAATACTGATGAATACCAGAGACAGTGTAAGTTATGTAAAACAAAGAATAGTAAGCCTTTGATCCTTCCCTAAAGATTTGTACAATATAATCAAGATATATGCAAAAGAATATATGGTACAGTGAATCTCAGAAGCATATGCAAGGTGAAAAGCATGCATACAGCTCAGAGTGGGGGATGTTTTCCTCTGTGAAGGGGAGTTGCAGTGAGGGCTTTACAGGAAAGTTGGCCTCCCAGCTGTGTACTAACGGATACATAGAACCTTGCCATTTGTACCAAGTGGAGAAGAACCATTCTAGGCAGAAGGAGCAACATGAGCATGCTCATAAAGGCATGAAACAATATACCATGTTTAGGGACATAAAAGTAGTTTCCTATTTCTAGGTGACAAAGCAAAATGGAGAGAGCTCTAGAATCTCAAACTAAAGAGCTGCTTAAAACTTACATTAAGAGTACATTTTTATGCTTATAAACATCATCAGATTATTCACTCATTTGCTCATGCATGCATGCATGCATTCAAAAATTTCATGAATATTTACTACGTATCTGTCTCTTTGACAGGTCCTTTGGCTTCCCTGGGAAACACTGGAAGAATTGTCTCGGGCCACAAATAAAATACACTAACAATAGTTGATGAACAAAGAAAAAAAAATCACAAAAAAATCTCTTTTATGTAGAAAACCCTAAAGACTCCACAAAACACTGCTAGAACTAATAATTTAGCAAAGTTACAGTATATAAAATTAGCACACAAAAATCAGTTGTGTTTCTATACACTAACAATGAACAATCTGAAAAGTAGATTATGAATATTAAAAGAAAACAATTCCATTTACAATAGTATCAATAGCATCAAAAAAAAAAGGAACTTAGCCAAGGAGGTGAAAGACTTGTGTACAGAAAACTACAAAATATTGCTGACAGAAATTAAAGAAGACATACAAAAATGCAAAGACACCCTGTGTTTATGGATTAAAAGACGTAATCTTATTAAGACATCGGTACTACCCAAAGTGATCTACAGATTCAATGAATTCCCTATCAAAATTCCAATGGAATTAATTTTTTTAAATTGTAAAATTTGTATGGAATCTCATGGGACTCTGAATAATCAAAACCATCTTGAAAGAGAAAAGCAGAGCTGGAGACTTCACACATCTTGATTTCAAAACATATTAAGCAGCTACAGTAATCCAAACAGTGTTACTGGCATAAAAAGAGACATATAGAGCAATGGAGCAAAATAGAGAACCCAGAGATAACCCTCACAGATATGGTCACAAAGGTGTGAAGGTTACACAATAGGGAAAAGGTAGCTTCTTCAACAAATAATGTTGGGAAAACTGAACATCCACCTGCAAAATAATAAAGTTAGCAGCTTACCTTAGACAATACACAAAAATTAAGTCAAAATGGATTAGACTTGAAACCATAAACTCCTAAAGGAAAACATAGGGGGAAAGCTTCATAATATTGGTGTTGGCAATGATTTCTTTGATATGGTACCAAAAGCACAGACAAATAAAAAGCAAAATAGACTACATTAAACTTTCAAAATTGCACACAGCAAAGGAAACAATCAGCAGTAAGAAGACAGCATATGTAATGAGAAAATATTTGTGAACCATGTATCTGATATGGGGTTAATACTCAAAATATATCAAGAGCTCCTACCACTCAACAACAACAAAAACAATCTAATTTTAAAATGGACACACGGCTAAATAGATATTCCTACAAAGATATACAAATGTCCAGGAAACATATGAGAAATGTTCAGCATCCTTATGATCATTAGAAAAATGAAAATTGAAACCACAATGAGATATTACCTCACATCGTTTTTTATTTTTATTTTTAAGTCAAAAGAGGAAATAACAAGTGTTGGTGAGGATATGCAGAAACTAAGACTCTCTTTTGTTGTTGGTGGGAATGCAAAATAGTATAGCCTCTATATAAAAAGCAATATGGAAATTCCTTTTAAAATTAAAAATATAATTACAATATGATCCTACAAACCCACATTTGGGTATATTTCCAAAAGAATTGAAAATAAGATCAAGGAAAAAATTGTATACTCATGTTTGTTACAGCGTTAGGAGGAGAATGGGCAAATGTGAGTCAACGGTTGTAAAGCAGCAGATAGGGAGGATGAACACATCTAGAGACCTAATGGACACCATGAGGACTATACTTAAATACTGTACTGTGCTCAGAACTTTTTCTAAAAGGAAATTTTAGGTGATCCTGTTACTAAAATAAATAAATAAATAAATAAATAAATAAAAATAAAGGGGTAACTGTAAGATGATAGCTATGTCAATTTGTTTCACTATAGTAACCTTTTCACTATATGCATGTATATCTAAACATCATGTATTAAACCCTAAATATATACAGCAAGTTTTTTTTAAAACACTTCAAAATCTGTGACACTCATTAAGTTTGCAAGGGATTTAAAGTTAGGAGAATAGATCTAATTTCAAATTCTACATGGACTCACTGTAGGACAAAATTATATCCTGCTTGTTCTATATTCACCTTTTTTTAAAATCTCCTGGTGAAGATAAGGAGTACCAATCACCAAATTATTTTATCCAGTAGTCCTTCATAAGTATTGGTTACCTCCACAGTGAGGGTTTCCTGGTACCAATTTCAGATTCACCAGTTTGTTAAAAGCCAACTGTTCAATAAAATGGATTTTATTTTCCCATTAGGAAATCTCCCCTCAAAAAAAAAAGTTTAAGATATCTCTGATGGAAAAGATTGGTGAAACTTATTTATTGTAGAAAGAAATAAGAAATTTGGATATAAAAATTCTTAGTATTCAATTCTATTATTTCCTATATTCTCTTGTATCCCAAATATGAAGGAGTAGTACTAAAGAGAACTGCTTTTTAAATGACCAAACTTTGAGATGTGTCTTCAGATAGAAATCAGCTGAACTACAAATCGATGTTATTTTTGGCTTAATATTTTGTATTCTCGCCTTTGTTAATAAATGTAGTTTAGAGAATTAATCAGTATTAACTTAGCTGAATAAAAATGAAGTCACAATATAATGTAGTTCCCTGTTTTATAACTAAAGTAATTTTACTGGAACCTATTTATTGATCCTCATGTTCAAAAAATTTTTAAAAAGCATAGAAATATGCTATCCTGGTTTTTTAGAAAAGGTTTACTAGACATTCAATTTCATGAGGAAATTGATATGAAACTTTTCCAAGTTTTGATTCATTGTAATTTTGACTAATTGTTCTCCTGCTGTGAAGATGTGAAAATCTCCAGCTTTACTCACCTCAGCATTGGGGTGAATTAGTACGCTTACATTCAGATGGTTCTACATTCCACAATCTGATTTTTTACAGGGATATATGAGCCATTTGAGACCATAATTTTTTTCTGACGAAAAAAATTGACAAATTCCTTTAGTATCATGAATTAACTTCTAGAAATTATTAAAAACACCTCCCTTGTAACCCCCTTGAAACCCACAGAGTTTTGCCAAATAGCAAGAAATTATCGAGACATGTGCAGTGGTCAGCTCAGTTTCCTTCTCCCGCCTCACTTGATGGAAGGCAGGGTGCTCCTAATCAGACCTTATAGTATATCTAGGAAGAGCCAATCAGTTGACTTATTTGATGACTCTGTGAGCCTGTCATGTAATAAATCTATGACTCCTTTTCTCCTACCAGAAAACATGACTGAAACTGAAACTCTAAGTGAAAAACATATTAAACATGTATGAACCATTTGGGGCAAATTCTCATCTTTGTTAAAGACTTATGATTTAACGACTTAAAGCCAATCTTAGTATGTCAACAAAATATAAAACTTTAATAATCAACAACAACAACAACAAAATCTATTTACTTCTATTTTACTTGGATAAAACAAGGTGTAAACGTCCCAGGTGATGGCAATGTGGTCCCACATGCCCTGGCCAGGAGATATCAGGATGGGGATAGATATCAGGAATCTGGGCAGAGCCCTGAAGCTGGTGGAAGCTGAAAAATGGATGGACAAAGGAGAAGCCAAGTAGAGGGAACCATGGAGTCAAGTGTCCAGAAAGCAGAGCCAGTATAGGGAGATGATCTGAGGATCTCTAAGTTTCATAATATCAAGTCAGTCATGATTGGAACATGAGATAAATGCAATTCTAAATGAGAAGGCACTAGTGGCAGAGAGAAAAGCCAGCCATTTTCAGGGTACTGCTGCAGAGCCAAGTAAGAGGTGGGGCCAGGACAGTGGTAAGAATCTGTGACAGAGCTGGGACTCAAAACCAGGATCCAGGCCTGGACACTTGAGGGTCAACAGGGCCAGGGCTGAACCCACAAAAAGAATGTTTGTAAGGCTGTGTGTTTGAACTACTGAACATACTCCCAATATTTTCTCTAGCCTTTAATAACTGGTCACCCTGAGACAGGACATGCAGGCCGGGGCTGAGCAGACATGTGAGGGCTTAATAGGGATGACTTCTGTGTTTAGAAAATTAGGAGACAAAGAGACAGGCCAAGTGTAGGGGGATAATCTCAAAGACCACATCTGACAAATGAGGCCCGCTTTTATAGATTTTGCTTTTCTTTAAAAGTATAAATTCTTTTTTTAAAAAGTATAAATCTTGTCAGCTTCAAGGAAGAAACCTACTACATTAACTTTTTCAGTATTCCTCCCAGTTACAATCCAAGCAAAGCCAATTCACAGCGAAGCTGAGAAGTTTAGAAAGTTTGCTTTCTATCTCATTCTCTCATTTTTGCTGCATTTTCTTCTCTCCGGTACAGTTATTTAATATATCCTGGCTGCTTCACCTCCCTGCCTCAAAATAGAGTAGGAGTTAAAAGCCACACTGTATGCTTTTGATTGAATAAGTGGCTATAATCTACTGCAGTTTAGTCTTAATGTGTTACCTCAAGCATCAGTTTTATTTTCAATACAGTAGGTTTTTTTTTTTTCTAATTGCTTAAAGATATGAACCTTACCCTTAAGAAGGGGAAGTGGGATGAACCATATGAGTCAGTCAAAGATAGCCCACAGGGGGCCAATCCGACCAAATCACATGTTAGACATACACTCCTGGAAATTGAAGAAGGCATGGAGAAAGCCATGACCTATTTTTGCTATTTTGTTGGAACTTGAAAGTTTTTTTTTTTTCTTAAATCAAAGTACTAAAGAATTCCAAAAATACGTAGTAATGATAAAACAATCACATATCTATTATCAGGAAGCATAAAAATCACACAATAATCTAGTCCAGAGAGCATCATTACTTTGTCATAAGTATTTCTTTTATAAGTAAATGTCAGTTCCTGCAACATTAGACAATTGTAGTTTAGAAATGAGTAATCTAATTTATTGACCATGGCAGAGATTCAGCTCTTTGAAAAAGCATAGTCATTTTTAACCTTCTCATTGTTTATTGTTATGCATCTGACAATGGGATTTAATTTTTAGATATTTAAGCCTTTTCCTTATGCAATAGTACCCAAAGGCAGTCATTTCCGATGGTATTTGGAATCTCAAATCTTAATTCTTTTCCAGGAACAATGGAAATAAAACAACCAATTTTAGGTGTTTCCCTATTTCCTTATTTAATAAAATCTTTTCACTTTTACAGGCCTGCATTCTCCCTGTGAATGCTGGTTTATTTCCCCATTAATTGTCTTTCTAATTTTGATTAAACAGCCTTAAAGTGGTGGCAAAAGACACTTTTAATGTTTGTTAGCTCTGCTACTCTAGAAAGAAAAGAAAGTTTAATGTATTGCTTTAAATTCAACACACACACATACTTCTGATTGGGTAACACTAGGTTTTAAAGTACTTAAACCGAAAAGTAATTTCAAAATAAGCATTCCTTTACTCTTTGGACTATTTGCAAATAAGCTGCCAGCATGACTGCCAAATGTCCCCTCTGAGTCTACATCTACATAAAAATATTTACCAAACCATTGAGTCCACATCTCTGTGAGGACAACAGGCCATTTCTGATATGAGCTCTGGGGACTTCATGGCAGATATTTAGTTCTCAGCTGTCTTTAGCACATCCAATCCAATGTAGTTGCTTATTACTTCTGTCTTTGGAGACAACCTAAAGGATCTTATATTGTTAGAAATCTGCATCACTTAGATAAATAAATTTCAGATGTCCCCTTTTTTCTTGGCACTGTTATGGTTATTTATATTCCCAAATGAATTGTTGCAAATATACATTAGAACTTTTGTAATGCATAAAATTACAGTATGTACATCTCTAAACTGGCTTGAGGTTAATTTTTAAATTGAATCTAGCAATGTGTGAATTTTTAAAATAGGTTTAATGTTTTACATGAAAATTTGTTTAACTGCTAAGTTCACTTTTAATTCATTAGTGTGCTTGATATACTATCTTTAGAGGCAATTATTTTAATGACAAATTACATTAAATCAACAAATAATTTTTTTAAGTATCAGGGATTTCCTCTTTAACACATTTTTATTGATTTGTAATTGAGCCTATCAAAAAGACATTTGTTAAATGAGACTACGAGAACTCACGGATCCCATTTCTGAGTATAACATATCCATTTCATATTGACCTGCTTTCTTGTTCTCAAAAATTATTTTTTCCCAACTTTGTTTAGAGGATCACTTTTTATCACAAGCTATACTTAGGGTGTCATACTGAAAGAATTTTTAAATGCCATATTTAAACTGACAAAGTTGGCAAGCTCAGAAAGAAACAATAGTGCTAAGAGCAAACAGATGTCTGCATCTGGGTGAGAGCTTTTCTCTCTAGAGGCAAATAAAATAGATAATAACCCTAAGTCGCCAAAATTTGACATTGTGAGCCAAAACCTATCAGGAGATTGTGAAATTAATTTATACAAGTCAGAAAGTAGTTTTTGAATATATGACGAACACTTTGGGTTTGACTTTAAATGCCTATTCTGATCACTTTCAGATTGTTTCTGGCACTCTCTAGATAGAAAATTGTTCCAGCTCATCAGACCATTAGCAACTGAGTTAACCTTCTGAATCATACATCTTTGGTGAACTGCTTATATTCATTTAGTTTGTCACATGCATTCTGTTTGTGATTTATTGAGCATTTTTTTGGTAAGAGCTCAATAGTTTTTAAGAGGCACTGTGTCATTTCTCAAAAGAATTACACTTCCTGAGCACTATCACAAGCTTCCCCAGTTATGTGCTTTTGGGATATCCCCAAATTGGACTGTGACTGCATTTTTTTTTTTCCAGCAAAAGTACATACCTCATTTCTTTTTTTCTTTTTTTTTTAGATGGAGTCTCCCTCTATTGCCCAGGCTGGAGTGTAGTGGCACAATCTCAGCTCACTGCAACCTCCACCTCCTGCCTGGGTTCAAGTGATTCTCCTGCCACTATGCCCAGCTAGGTTTTTTTTTTTGTTTTTTTTTGTTTGTTTGTTTTGGTATATTTTTAGTAGAGATGGGGTTTCACCATATTGGCCAGGCTAGTCTCAAACTCCTGACCTTGTGATCTGCCTGCCTTGGACTCCCAAAGTGTGGAGATTACAGGCATGAGCCACTACACCCAGCCACATACTTCATTTCTCCAAGTACTCTCCTTTTCTGAGCTTCTCAGCATCCACAGTCATTCCCTCCTATAGAATGCAAAGAAATGAGTTTAGCATTGCTTCAGGCAACCAATCATTGCAAATGTGGTTCCCACTCCTTAGTATTATGTATCCTGAAACAGAAAAGCAAGCATATAATTTTATAAACATAGAAAGGGAACCCTGCCTAAAAACACATTAATAATTAATGTACTTAAAACATTCTGTGTGATTTTTATATTTGAGGGTTATTTTTTTTTGTTTAAAAGTTATTTCTCAATGAAACCTAGTCAAATTAAAAAAGGAATGAACAAACTCAAACTTAGAAAAAAATCTTATCGGAGTTTTCTTGTTCACATTCTGCTTTCAAAAGATGCTGTAAGTTTCACCTCTACCACTGTTCCAGAGGTATTTGGGGGACTGCAGTAAGTAGTCTATTAAGTAAGTTCCATTTAAGTTAATTAAATCTTCAGGTGGCTAACTCTGTCAACTTAATCATTATGCATAGTTGTTTTATCTTCTTTCTCACTTCCTGTCATAAAACGTTTTTCACCATCAAATTCATTCATTCATTTACTCATTCAGGCACATCCTTCTATAAATGATACAAAGAAATATCAGAGAGATACAAATCACTAAAACATCAAGTTGGACTGAAAAGATATGAATGCACACAAAATTAAAGATAAAATAGTAAATGAGAAATGTCAAATAAATGGTGCAGACAAAAACAGCCCTGAAAAGGGAGAGAAGTAGAGATGCATTCAGTAAATAAATGAGTGATGCAGGAGCCCATAGATCCAATTTTGGCCATCAAATACAGAGGAGTGAGCAGACAGGAAAATGAAAACCCCAAGTGGGCCACCATCTGAGGTGGGTGGAGGCAAAGTTTCCATCCATGTCTAATGTGGTTACCTACCATGCTTGAGACACAAGTATTAATAGAGTGCATAATTTTATTTTGCACTGTGCTAGACATTGGGAATGTAAAGCTGAAGAGATATGATCTACGCCATCATGGGCTGATTGACTGCCTAGCAAGGGATATAGGTTTGCTGGCTTAGGGACAAGTCCTTAAATCAAATTTCTAACACAGTTTTATGTGTTCCCTTCATTCATCTATTCAACAAATATTTTCTAAATGTCCACTTTGTGCCTGGTGTTGAAATAAGTAAAGGGGTGAAAAAACCAGACAATATCAGGCAATCTGCTACCCTCGAGGATCTTATATTCTAATGGAGGACACGGAAGACAGTCAACAATTGAGTAAATACAAAGTTTGTCATGTTAGATACATTATATGGTGAAAAATAGATAAAGATAAAGATATTAGGACAGTTGGGAAGCTAACTTACAAAGGAAGGACACAGGATTCCTCACTGACAAGGTGCTTGAGCAAGTTCTCAAAGAAAGTGAAGGGAAAGCCAGCTGGCTCACTCAGGGAACAGTGACTCAGGAGGAAGAAGAGCACCTGGGTACTTCAGACAAGCTGCTTAAATTCTTTGAACCTCTCTTTTCTTCCCTGCATAAACTGGGGTAATAAGAGTTTCCTCATGGTTATTATGAGACTGAAATGAAATGATATGTTTTTCTCTAAAACACCTAGAATTGTTCCCGTACTAAGTACTAAATAAATAAATATTAGTAATTGTTAATGATTGCAATAACTGACTGGTCACGAGTTTCTGTCATTGTTTCTGTCACAGGTAGGACCTGAACATTCTTGTTTTTCATTGTTGTTGTTGCTGAGATGAAGTCTTGGTCTGTAGCCAGGCTGGAGTGTAGTGGCACGATCTCGGCTCACTGCAACCTCTGCCTCCCAAGTTGAAGCAATTCACCTGCCCCAGCCTCCTGAGTAGCTAGGACTACAGGCCCACGCCACCATGCCCACCTAATTTTTTGTATTTTTAGTAGAGACAGGTGTTGTGGGAAGTCAGGGATGCCAAACAGAGGGACTGGCTGAAGCAATGGCAGAAGAACATAAATTGTGAAGATTTCATGGACATTTATTAGTACCCCAAATCAACACTTTTATAATTTCTTATGCCTGTCTTTAATCTCTTAATCCCGTCATCTTTGTAAACTGAGGAAGATGTATGTCACCTCAGGACCCTGTGATGACCCCGTGATGATTGCATTAACTGCACAAATTGTTTGAAGAGCATGTGTGTTTGAACAATATGAAATCTGGGCACCTTGAAAAAAGAACAGGATAACAGCGATGTTCAGGGAACAAGGGAGATAAGACTTGGAGTCTGACTTCTGGTGAGCTGGACAGAACAGAGCCATATTTCTCTTCTTTCAAAGGCAAATAGGAAAAATATCACTGAATTCTTTTTCTCAGCAAGAACATCCCTGAGAAAGAAAATGTGCACTGAGTGTAGGTCTATAAATGGCCCCCTCGAGGCGGGTGTCTTTTACGGTCGAAGCCGAAGGGATGAAATAAGCCCCTAACTCCTGTAGTGCTCCAGGCTTATTAGGACAAGGAAATTCTCGCCTAATAAATTTTGGTCAGACAGATTGTCTGCTCTCAAACCCTGTCTCCTGATAAGGTGTTATCAGTGACAATGCGTGGCTGAAACTTCATTAGCAATTTTAATTTCACCCCATCCTGTGATCCTGTGATCTCGCCCTACCTCCATTTGCTTTGTGATATTTTATTACCTTGTGAAGTATGTGATCTCTGTGACCCACACCCTATTCGTACACTCCCTCCTCTTTTGAAAATCGCTAATAAAAACTTGCTGGGTTTACAGCTTGGGGAGCATCACAGAACCTGCGAACATGTGATGTCTCCCCTGGACACCCAGCTTTATAATTTCTCTCTGTTGTACTCTTTCCCTTCATTTCTCAGGCCAGCTGAGATGCTTAGGGAAATAGAAAATAACCCACGATAAATATTGGGGATGGGGTGTTCCCCCGATAGATGGGGTTTCACCATGTTGGCCAGGATGATCTCAATCTCTTCACCTCATGATCTGCCCACCTCAGCCTCCCACAGTGCTGAGATTTCAGGCATGAGCCACTATGCCTGGCCAGGGCCTGAACATTCTTAATGCCAAAACATTTCCCACAGTAAGGGCTGGCCACAACCTGAATTTTTGTCCAATTAGCCTATTGGGAGATTTTATCCACAGTAACATATAAGACAAAAAAAAATAGGATTTATTTCAAAATTGACTTCTGAAATATATATATTTCCAACTATAAAAAATTCATGGACATAGAGAAACTTTCTGACTGTATAAAATAATAAATATAATAAGAAATGTATCACTTTCCCATTCTGGGCCTCAGTTTCCCTTCCTAGAAAAAGCAGCATAGCAGTTTTCTATGTACCCTTCCAGAAATATTTCCTGGATATATTGCATAGAAAAGCTTATAAAGGACTACATGTATGGTGTGTGTGTGTGGTGGTGGTGGGGGGGGGGGTGTATAAATATATATTCCTATTTTTACCCAAAAGGGAACATAGCATTTATACTCCTACATAATTGTACTGGTAGGTGGTATTCCATTGTTTGGATAAATCACAGTTAATTTTACCAATTCCACATTGATTAAACATCTAGTTTGCTTTTTCTGTTACAACAGTATTGCAATGAATATCATGTCCTCATGTCCTTGCAAATATATATGCATAATAAATCTCTAGAAGTAGAATTGCTGACTCTAATCTATTCTTCATAACTTTATTTTCACATTGACTCCCTAAAAATGTGTCACCATTTTAATTTCCTAGTAACCAGGTATCTGTATAAGAATGCTAGTTTCCACACAGACTTGTCAACACGTTATATTATTATCTATCAATTTTTCTTTACCTTGTCAACCAGTAAAATATATTTTGTAACTGTATGGCTCTATTTATTCACCTTTATCATAACTGTAATTAGGGGTGAAATGACTACTTCCACAGCACAAAGACCTTCTCTTATGAACGTAAACTTTTTCTCCCAGCTATAAAGTGAAAAATTTGTCTCATTCACCTGAGTATAATCCTTGTTTATGAGGCACAAAGTACAAAAATGTGACATAGCCCTTAACTGTGGTATAGCGCAATTGCATATGTTAATACACCTGACACCCCAGTCAAAGCAAGAAATGCTTCTTGGATGGACCCTCTGCCTTTAGGAATTGATTAGCCCTCCTAGCTGAGCTACAGAATTCAAAGTGGCAGGCCTTGTACTGTGATGATGTTAAAGAACCTCAGAGGGAACTCTGTCTCTCAGATGTGACTTGGGGAAATTTATATTTCCTGATTTCAAATGGCAAACTCTGCTATTCCCAACTTTATAATTTCAAAGAGTATCTGTCACCACACAAAGACAAATATATTTCTTTTTAAAAAATCTGGTACTTTTTAAACAAGCCTCAGGCCAGCTCTGTGCAATGAATGAAAAATGTGCTATAGATAGTCATTTCATGTTGCTTTTCATTTGATCAGCAAATGTGGAATGTTGGCACCTCAAAAAGTCAGCTCTCTACAAAGGCTTAGAGAAGCTTAGATGGTCTTTTTATATCTTTTAGTATGTATTTCTTAATATAATAAATAATGAAATAAATTTAAGTCATGTCAGTCCTCCGAAAAAGAAATTATTTGTTGGGATAACATTTGTTAGGGGTGGAGGTCTTAAAGCTTGGTGACTTTTACTTTTTCTCTGTGATGGTTTATATTAAATGACTAAATCTATTTTCCATGAGAAAATTCCTCATCTGACAACTGTCAATATCGACTCACATTAGGGCTCTAACAGTTTTTGCCATCTAACATAAATTTCAAAAATTAAATAATATATGGGGACAACTCCAAAATATATGATGAATTAGAGAAATATCTATTACCACTGAAGGCACAGGTCAGGAGCTAACCTTTTTTTTCTTTCCTCTAAAGTTGTGTAAGTCCTGGTTGGAAAATCTTAAAGCCTTTTTGTATAGCCCTGGCCGCCTGAGTATTGATGGATGGAATGTGGCACAGGCTGGCATCTGAGATGATAGTGAAATGTGTCCTCTTTCTAAAACTGAAACTTGGGACAATGCTGCCATTTTATCAGATATTTGAGTTCAGTGAATCTCAGAGAAAAGAAGCTCAAAGGAAGTCAAAATGGCTGAAAGAGATAGTGTTTCAAATTCCAGTGCCAAATTCCAAGTGCAAAGTGCAAAGTCTAAACTGGCACGTTTAGCATCATTTGTGCAATGTTGTGAAGACATCATGAGAATATAATGAGAATATAATACGATTCTGTGCATGAGACTATTTTACATGATTTCTTTATCATGTGGTATGTCTCAACAAAGAGTCATATATATTAACTCTCCACTAAATTAAGAAATCATCAAAAACAACACTAGTGAGTCTCAATGGGAGGTAGGAAAGAGAGCTTCTTACTTCCCAAGTAGAATTATCACAATTTCTTGGTGTAGAAGTGAGAGTTTAGGCACTAATTGTTTAAAAAAAAAAAAAAAAAAAGAAAATAAAAAAATTTTTTAGGATCCTCTGAAAGCTCCCAATCACCTAATTCCTATCCAAATTAATATTTTCTTCAGCCTATCCTTTTCACCTTGATATTATACATTTGCTGATCAGTGGCTTATATGCTACAATGTACAAATGCTGTTTTTGCAGTAAATATAAAGCCTTTCCCTTTTAGTATACAGCCCTATATTTTATTTTGTTCCTTCTATCTAGTTTTGGGAACACAGAATTTATCTATCTGAATTCCCACTTCTTACATGGAAAGGCACTAGCTGTACATGCTCCTGGGTGAGCAGAGGTATGAGTTAGGGAGGAAGGGAACATCCCAGTAAAACAGGAATAATACAGGTTGGTTGCAGGAGAATAAAACATTCCAGGCAGTTTCACATGACTAAAGGCCATGGGCTGATAAGATCCTAAAAAACAGGTTATGGACCAAGCCCAGTAAGAACAACTGCACCCAATATGGCACTGAATTTGACCTAGGTCTCACTTAGGACCTTGTCATATGCTTATCAACACACTAAATCACACAACCAGCAGCACCATGACAGTTCCAGGAACATCCATATTAGGTGTAAAAATGGGTGGTACCAAAGTTCCAAGAACTCTCTACCCTTTTTCAGGAATTATTCCATCCCTTTGTTAAAGAAATTCATAAAGGTAGCACCCCCAAACCCCCTTGTGCTCAACTCTCTCAAGAACACCCACGATCCCCTTTCTTCAGTGTGTCCACTTGGCAATAAGTCCCCATACTTTCCCTATGTTCTGACTCATCTTTAAATTCCTTCTCACGATGGTGTCAAAAGCCTGGATACCAGCTGGGGGTAGAGTTTCCACCAACGGCATTAGGGGACCTACCCCAGCCCACTGGTATCACCAGCTCCAGAAATTCTCTGCTTGAGTCTAGTATAGAACAGATCTGAGCAGCTTCCTTTTTGAGATTGTCTTTATGCAGAAAGGTATCCATTGGAAAAAATTCTCTGTTTCTTTCTCCAGTTTTGGAGCTAAGAAGAGAATGTCTTGCCTATGCCTCAGAGATCCACTGTCACTCCCCAATCTGACCCTGGTTTACCTTCTGATTTGGAGCTGAATCATTCTCAGTGGCTTTCCTCATGGGCTTATACTCCCCTCAAATTTCTGTGACTTAATGGAGCCTCTGTTCATGTCTCTGCATCCATCCGTTCCTACAGTGGAAACACTGGTCCTGTTCCAACTGCTGACATCAACATAAACGCCTAAAGTTTTTCAAGGGGACATCAAATTTTCAACTAGGAGACATTCTATTTTCTTTCCATAACTCTCCCAGGTATAACTGAATGTATTTTATCATCAGGGGAACCCACCCCGATAGTTCACATGGGTTCTTTTCTATTTCCCTAAGCATCTTGGTTGGTCTGAGAAATAAAGGGAAAGAGTACAACAGAGAGAAATTTTAAAGCTGGGTGTCCAGGGGAGACATCACATGTCGGCAGGTTCTGTGATGCTCCCTGAGCCGTAAAACTAGCAAGTTTTTATTAGCGATTTTCAAAAGGGGAGGGAGTGCATGAATAGGGTGTGGGTCACAGAGATCACATGCTTCACAAGGTAATAAAATATCACAAAGCAAATGGAGGCAGGGCGAGATTACAGGATCACAGGACTACAGGATGGGGTGAAATTAAAATTTGCTAATGAAGTTTCGGGCACACATTGTCATTGATAACACCTTATCAGGAGACAGGGTTTGAGAGCAGACAACCTGTCTGACCAAAATTTATTAGGCAGGAATTTCCTCGACCTAATAAGCCTGGGAACGCTACAGGAGACCAGGGCTTTTTTCAACCCTTCGACTTTGACCATAAAAGATGGCTGCCTCCAAGGGGGCCATTTATAGACCTACCCTCAGGGCGCATTCTCTTTCTCAGGGATGTTCCTTGCTAAGAAAAAGAATTCAGTGATATTTCTCCTATTTGCCTTTGAAAGAAGAGAAATGTGGCTCTGTTCCATCTGGCTCACTGGCAGTCAGAGTCCAAAGTCCTATCTCCCTTGTTCCCTGAACATTGCTGTTATCCTGTTCTTTTTCCAAGGTGCCCAGATTTCATATTGTTCAAACACACATGCTCTTCAAACAATTTGTGCAGTTAACGCAATCATCACGGGGTCATCACAGGGTCCTGAGGTAACATACATCCTCCTCAGTTTACAAAGATGACGGGATTAAGAGATTAAAGTAAAAACAGGCATAGGAAATCACACGGGTATTGATTGGGGAAGTGATAAGTGTCCATGACATCTTCAAAATTTATGTTCAGAGACTTCAGTAAAAACAGGCATAAGAAATTATAAAAGTATTAATTTGGGGAACTAATAAATGTCCATGAAATCTTCACAATTTATATTATTCTGCCACAGCTTCAGCTGTGGTCCCTCCATTTGGGGTCCTTTACTTCTTACAACATTTTATTTCTTTTCCATTCCAACATTATTTAGATGTCCCAGGGTGTACCCTGAAAGTGTTTGCAGTTATTTTTTCTTCTCATCGTTTCAATTTTATAGCACAGTGTATATTTAAGAAATCTTAAATATACAGTGTATTTAAGAAATCTTAAATATACACTGTATATTTAAGAAATCTTAAATATACAGTGTATATTTAAGAAATCTTAAATATACAGTGTATATTTAAGAAACCTTACAAGAAACCTTACATGTACATATTATGTAAGAAACCTTACATAATATACACAGTGTATATTACAAGAAACCTTAAATACACAGTGTACACAGTGTATTTAAATATACACTGTGTATATATAAATATACACTTATATATTTTATATATTGTATATATATTATATATACACAATGTATATTTAATAAACCTAAGACCTCATTTTTCCACTGCTTCAGGCACAAGCAGTGCCTGTTTTGCATTTAAAGTTACATTGTAGTTTAGACCTTCAGAGCATAAGCTAGAAAATAACCTTCATCTAAAAAGTAACCCAAATACCTCTGACCTCAATTGTTCAAGAAAATTTACTCCCCTCGCTGAGAGTCAACTAACTTATTAAGGAATCATGGAGCTACTCTGTAATATACTGTGATGACAATTCAGAAGTAAATTTCAAGGTACAGATGTAGCTTATGGCTCAAATTCTAAAACATTAGTATTTACATACAGACTTTTCCCATATGTAACTGTATAAAACTTAGTTCCTTTGAAGGGAGTATAAAAAAACTTTGTTGTGCTTAAAAATGACATCATTTATGATATCCAGGACTGGCACAAGATGTGAGGGAAAGCTGGCAGCTACCTCCACGCTGAGTTGACAAGTGCTAAAACATTCACCTGACCAAAATAGCCTTGCCTGGGATTTACATGCAGGGCTTGAAATACTGAATTTTCTGTCTAAAGAATCAGCTGAAGTTAGGGCTAAGCCCTGCTATTCACTGCAATTCAGTTGTATAAAACAAACACTTGTAAAGCAATTATTACTTGTCAAGGCGGTGCTAAGGGGATATAAGAAAATGACACACAATGAATAAGAAAATAGCATAAGCCTCAGGAGCTAACAGACCAGCTGGAGAAAAACATCAGAAGGAAGGTCTCACAACACAGGTGATGCTTCAATGGACCATGAAGAGTGAGTAGAATATTTTCTGGGAAAAGAGGAAGAAAGAACACTTAAGAGAAAGAATAGCACATGACAAAAATAGAAGAATGTGACAGATATAACATGTTCTGGGGAAAGAAATTAAAACCCCATTTCCATGAAAACATCTGGAAAAACTGAACTTTTTGATGCATGTGGAAGTCAAGCTAAAAATGCATCCGGAAAGGTCACCTGTGACTGGCACATGAAAGGTCTTATGCACCATGTCAAGGAGTTGGAGCTTTTTCCTATGGGTAATGGGGAATGACTGAGAGGTATAAAGCAGTAAAGTGACAGCACAAGGCCTGGATTTCAGAAAGTTACCTCACATGGAGCATGGAAAATGAAGATAGAGAAAGATATTAGCATGTAGAGACTGGAGGACACTTAATGGCTAACTCTGCTTTAATGGAGGGGCATGGTAAGCTTTCAGAGAATAGAGTAAAGGAACTGGAATTGAGAATATGGGACAGACACTACTGAGTTTTGAAGTGAGGGGAGGACAGCTCTAAAAAGATCATAAGCAAGGAGTAAACCCTGAGAGGTGATTTGGTAAACTACAAACATCTAATAAATTGACTAAAGGACAACTTGAGCAGGAGAAAGGGCACTGAGAAGCTACTGAAATTTAAATTTTACTACTTAGACTTCCTAAGTTTACAGAAATCAAATTTTACTATTACATTAGGACCTACTGCTAGCTCTAAGTTAAGAGAAGAGGAAACACGTATTGTCAGTGAAATAACAACTTTATATGTAATATTTTACCGATGAATCCTATGACGATCTCCACAACTTGCTATGGTAATGGAGCTTGCATAAATTAAGCTTCATGCTGAGAATAACTATGTAAACTGGATAAGTTACAAACATCAGCTCTTTGAAGTTTTTGGAGAAAATTACGACAGCCAGAACTTGAGGGGCCAAGATCAAGGAGCCAAGAAAAATCACAGAAGAGTGAACCCGAAACCTTGTGCCACTGTTTCCCTCAAAGCATTTGTTGACTCTTAAATTGCATGGGGCAAGAAACAAACAAAAGTTGTATTACAGGCTACTAAGACAAAAATAGAGTTTGGTCCCACTAACAATTTAATTGAGATCTGTGAGGATCTATACTCCAGGAATAAGATCAAAATAAAGCCTTACAAAATGGAAATGCAGCCTCAAATCAATTAATCTATTTAATTCCTTACTGGATCAAATAGATTTCCTGTCTACTAAAATAAGAGAATATTTGCTCTGGGGGAGATCACATCATCAGCAATCTCCACAGCTACACAGTCCAATACAGTAGCTACTGGTCACATGTGACTAAATTTGAATTAAAATTGGTAGAAATTAAATTAAACTAACAACTGAGCTCCTCAAATGACCACATTTCAACTGCTCATCAGTCACAAGTAGCAAGTTGCTAGCATATTAGAAAGCACAGATATAAAATTTTTCCATAATTGCAGAAAGTTCTATCAGGTACTCTGCTCTAAAGCCTGCAGAAGAAATAAGAATTCTCTGAGGGAAGAAGGAAATGGAAACAAAAATTATAAAGGTTCTTAAAGGGGCTTTTCTATTTTCAAATTACTGTATTTTTCTTTTCATAAATATATTGAGATATAACTTGCACATAGTAAATGGTGCTATTTTAAAATGTGGCTGTGATTTTGTTTTTATTAGGTACAGTGAGACCAACAGATCAGGTGAGGACTGCTGTTGGAAAGATAGATTGTTACTTACATACAGTTCCCAAGGAAGGGACATGCCATGCTGGGCCACTTGGGGAGGTACCTGGGTCAGTCTGGAGGCAGAAGGAATGAGGGGAAAGCACGGATGATGCTTTTTTTGCGTGGTTTCCCTGGGATAGGCATGGCAAGGTGAGTGAGGCTTGGCTAGTTTGAATAATTTCAGCAGGCTTTGGGGTATAGGGGTTGTCCTTAGTTGCCTAGTACCTGGCCCTGGGGTGATTAGGGCAGTGGATTATTGTATTCTGAAATATATTGGTTTATTTGCATGTGAATTTCATCATGCTACTCAGAATGGTGTACAGTTAAAAGGCATTAATTTTTGTTTACTTCTGAAATTTTCCATTTAATATTTTTGAAAAAAAGTTAACCATAGATAACTGAAACTGCAGAAAGCGAAACTGCAGATAAAGGGAGACCACGATACTTAAAAATTTGCTAAGAATGTAGATCTTATACTAAGTGTTGTTACCACAAAGAAGGAGGTGGGGCTCAAGGAAGATTTTGGAAGTGAAAATAAAATTTAATTTTTAATAGATACAAGACTATTTAGGCTATCTGGTTCTCCTTGAATGAACTTCCTTGGTTACATCTTTCAAGGTTTTTGCCTAGTTCATTTAAGTCATCTAAATGAATAACATAGTTACCAAAATTATATTTCCTCTTGCTATGTTTTTTAAATGTGTATAGAAACTCTAGTGGTGTCACTTCTCACTCCAAATAGTGGTAATTTCTGCTTTTTCCTTTTTTTCTCATCAGTCTGACTCTATTGATTTTACTGCCCTTCTCAAAACACCAGCTTTTAATTTTCTCCATTATATTTGTTTTGTGTTTTATGGATTTCTGCAATTATTGTTATTATTTCCTTTCTTCAGTCTACATTTGGGTTCGATTTCCATTTTTTCCTTTCTTAAATATGAAACTGAGATCTCTGACTTGAGAAGTTTCTTCTTTTTCTGATATAGACTTTCTTTGCTATGGGTTTACTTCTAAGCTCTGTGTCTGCTGCATCCTCGAAATTTTGCAATGTTGCTTTTTCATTTTGATTTGGTTTAAAATATTTTTATAATTTCCCTTCTTTCTTTTCTGACCTATGGGATATTAAGAAGTATGATTTGTAGTTCCCAAATATTAGAGATTTTCTAGTGATTTTTATGCTATTGATTTCTAAATCAATTTCATTATGCTCAGTGGACATACTTGACTCTTTTTAAATTTATTGGCACTTTATTTTACAGCAAACAATAATATATATCTTTGTAAAATGTCCATATACACTTAAAAAGAATGTGTATTCTGCTGTTGAGTGGGGTGTTCTATAAATATCAGTTAGATAAAGCTGATTGATAGTGTCTTTTTATCCTTATATTTTAATCTATTTATTCAATACATTAATTTAAAGTAGGTGTTAATTTCCAACTATAATCGTGGGTTTGCGTAGTTCTTTCAATTCTCTTTTTGCTTCATCTGTTTTTAAGGACTTATCATTAAGTGCATAAATGTTTAGGATTGTTAAGGTCACTTGATAAATTCAACCCTTTATTATTATGAAACAACTTTCTTATCCCTGGTAATATCCTCTGCTCTGAAACCTACTTTGACATTAATACAGTCAATCCAGCTTTCTGCTGACTACTGTTATCATGGTATTTTTTCCTATCCTTTTACTTTTAACCTATTTATGTCTTCATATGTAAGTATATTTCATATAAGCACCATATTTTCTGGCTTGTTTTTTTATCTAATTCAGCAATTTTTGCCTTTAAACTAAAATGTTTACATCATTTACATTTGATGTAATTACTGAATTGAATATAAATGTGTCATCTTGCTCCTTAGTTCTTAATTTTCCCTATGTTCCTTATTCCATTCTTTTTTCTATCTTTGTATAAATTATTTTTTTATGATTCCATTTTATCTCCTTTGTAAGAATTTTAGCTGAAGTTCTTTGTTCTATTTTGCTATTAATGTTGCTTTAAGGCTCATAGTGTACTTGTTTAACTTACCACAATCTACATTTGAGTAATATTTTACCACTTAATGTACAGATATAAACCTTGAAACAGTATACTTCCCCCTCACTAGATTTTGTTCTATTGTTGTCATATATTTGATTTCTACATATATTACAAACCCCTGAATGTGTTGTTGTATTTTTACTTAAGATATTTGATTTACTTTTAAAGAGATAAAACATAAGTTAAAATTAATTTATATATATGTACATTTATTTTATTTCTAGTCAGCCCTCTGTATTTGCAGATTCTGTATCAATAGATTTAACTAACTGTGGGTCGAACATACTTTTTAAAAATTTCAGAAAATATTTACTCTGTTGCTGATCTGTACTATGTAGTTAGGCCTACAATGGCTGCATCTATACTAAGGACTTAGATGTTTTTGTTGTCATTATTCCCTAAAAAGTAGAGGATAACAACTACTTACATAGCATTTCTATTATATTAGGTATTATAAGTTATCTAGAGATAACTTAAAGTATACAGAAAATTTTCATAAGTTATGTGCAAATAGTATGCCATTTTATACAAGGGACTTGAGCATCTGTGGACTTCGGTATCCAACAGGGATCCTAGAAACAATCCCTCGTGGATACTGAAGGATGACTATATTCTTCATTCCTCTTTATAGGTACAGATCTCATTTGTTATCACTCTGCTTCTGTCTGAAGGAATTTTGTTTACTATTTCTTTTAGTGCAGGTCCACTGCTATTGATTTGTTTCAGCTTTTCTTTGTTGCAGAAAGTTTATATATTGACCAGATTTGTTCTTAAAGTACTTTAGAGATACTGCTCACTTGTCTTATTGCTTGCATTGTTTCAGATGAGAAATGTGTTGGCATCCTTGTCTTTGTTCCTCCATTTGTAACATATCTTTTTTCCTTTGGCTGCTTTTAATGTGCTCAGTTCATTACTCGTTTTAAACATTTGTTTATTGTATGTCCTGATGTCGTTTTCCTTGACTTGTTTCTTGTTCTTTGAGTTCATTTAGCTTCTTGGATCTGTAGACTTATAATTTTTATGAAATTTGGAAATTTTAAGTCATTTCTTTAAATATTTTTATGTCCCTTTCACTTCTATACTTTATGGACTCAAATTACACATATATTGAGTAACTTGAAGTTGTTCCAAAGCTTACTGATGCACCTTTTTGTCAGTCATTTCTCTTCTGCCTTCTATCATTTTGGATATTTTAATTGTGTAGGGGAAGCAGATTTTCCTTGACCTTCTTAGAGTCCCTGACCAGCTTTAACAATAAAACTGATAAAAACATATTAACAAGACAAAAGCATACAAATTTATTTAATAAATTTTATGTGACATGAGAGCCTTCAGAAATGAAGACCCAAAGAAACAGGGAAATGCATTTTTATGCTAAGTTTGATGAAGAAATGGATAGCTGTTGAGAAGTAGAATTAGACAAAGAGGATATGATCTAATGATGACGAACTGGAGGAAATTTAGCAAGGCTTGTTTGTTCCGATTATTCTCTATGTCCCTATATGTTCAAAGAAAAGGGCCTTCCTTTCCTTCAGGTACAGGGAGGCTACTTGTCACGTGAGGGTCTTATAATATGCTCGAGGGAAAGGTCAGAATATTATTTCTAAGTTTTATGACCTGCATGGGGCAGAAGGTCAGAGGATTCTTTCTAGCCTTTATCACCTGCTTCAGGGGAGAAAGATAGGAGAAATTCAGAGAAACCTTCCTGCTTCTGAGGTTTTCTCAGCCCCCTTCAGCTTACAACACTCCATATGCCACGGTGTCATATTTTGGGGTAGTGTGTTTTGAACCTCATCAGTTGCTATGCCTTCAAGTTTACTAATCTTTCAGCAGTGCCTAATCTTCTGTGAATCCCTTCCAGTAAACTTTCCATCCCAGACTTTGCAGATCTTATCTCTAGAAGCTGATTTTAGTTTTTTTGATATATTACACATCCCTTAACATGCTAAATTTTTCTCTATTTTATTGAACATACTATTTTTAAAGTCCTTGTCTGCACTTTCATCTGCATCATTTTCCAGTTTGTTTTAATTTTTCTCTGCATGCCAGTTGCATTTTCCTCCTTCATTGCATGCCTGACAATTTTTAAATTGTGAATATTACCTTGTTGAGGGCTGGATATTTTTCTAATCTTGTTAATATCCTTGAACTTCACTCTAAGATGCAGTTAAGTTACATGGAAAGAGTTTGATCTTTTGGAGCCTTGCTTTTAAATTTGTTAGACATAATTGGAGGAGGCTTTAATCTAGAGCTAATTTTACTCACTATTGATGTAATACTCCACCCAATATCCTCGAATTATGAGTTATTTTCCATTCTGGCTGATGGGAACACACATTATTGCTGATTCTGTTCATGTTTTGAGGATTGATTTCTCTAATCCTTTCATGTGGTTTTCTTTTTACTCAGTCTCAGAAAGTTTCTTCTCATATGTACACTGGTAAATACTCAATTGAAGATTCAACTGAAATCCTCTATGGGACTCCAGACTCCCCCACTCTGGAACTCTTCCCTGCAAATTCCAGCTGCCTAAACTCCCTTCCATCTCAGTTTCTCCATAACTGAGGAACACCACCAGGCTCCAGCTGGGTTTTCCCTCCTTGTGCACTGATCTGGAAAGTCTTTCACATCAGTAAGTGAGGGAAATCATAGAGTTCTCCTGCTGTGTTCCCGTCTCTCAAAATCACTATGTGGTGTCACAGACAATGTTTGAAAACAAGTGTTTCTTATATTTTGTCCAGTTTTTACTTGTTTCCGGCAGGCGGTTATATTCAGTCCAAGGTACTTCATCTAGGCTGAAAATAGAAATTGCCTTTACAAATTTTCAAACACAGTAAAAATTATCAGATGTATCACCCCGAGCCCTATCAGGAGGCAGAAACAACAGAGTAACCATGAAGATAAAAAGAACTCTAACAGGTATTCTGGGGAAGTCAGAGAATACTCAAGGATGGACAAACTTTGGAGGGGAATCAGACTTTACTGAAGATTGGTTATAGCCCAGTAGATGCTGGAGAAATTATCTGGGCATTCCAGGCCAGAGATAACCCATAGGAGACAAACAAAAAAGGAAAGAACTTCTGTTCATTCAGGCAAGCTGATGGTTGTAGGCAGGCGTGAAGATAGAGGGGGGCTGTAGACATGAGGTCTGTGGCTCATTGTGATGGGTAACCCTGAGTATCAACTTGATTGGACTGAGGAATGCAAAGTATTGATCCTGGGTGTGTCTGTGTGGGTGTTGCCAAAGGAGATTAACATTTGAGTCAATGGGCTGGGGAAGGCAGACGCACCCTTAATCTGGGTGAGTACCATCTAATTAGCTGCCAGCAAATATAAAAGAGGCAGAAAAATGTGAAAAGGCTAGACTGGCCTAACCTCTCAGCCTGCGTCTTTCTCCCATGCTATCTGCTTCCTGCCCTCAAACATCAGATTACAAGTTCTTCAGTTTTGGAACTCAGACTGGCTCTCCTAACTCCTCAGCTTGCAGATGGCCTATTGTGGGATATGGATATGGATATATATACATACACACACACACATATAATCCTACGTCTACATATATATGTATATCCTATTACTTCTGTCCCTCTAGAGAACCCTGACTAATACACTCATGGTATCTACAATAAGAGGGTCACAGGAAGCAAACTTGTAGGACACAGGTGAGCTAAGGCTGACGTGAAAGTGGACAGAGGAAATTGGGCTTACAGAAGGAATTTGGGAGCTGTTGTAGGCACTGCTGGATTGAGGCGCTTGACAGGTCTTCCTCTTCAGGAATATAACCCTCTTTGTATGACTTGGGCTAAGGTCACTGCTACCCAAGTGGATACCAACAGTTAAATGCTGCAGAAGGTTGCACCCTGGAAGTGCCAGGCCCTGAAGAAAACCACGTGGGCTGTGCAGTGGAGAAAAAAGCACACCCTGGAAAAACCTGGTGAGACAGCCATAGTAGAACCGAGAAAGAATACTCTCTCCTCCAATAATGACTTTTCTCAGCACCTCTATCAAAGTTTAGCATCCACAGCTGGCAAAGAAAACATAGTTGATAGGCACTGCTTTGGTTTGAATGTGTCCCCTAAAGCTCATGTGTGGGAAACTTAATCCTCAGTGTAACAGTGCTGACAGGTGGGATCTTCACAAGGTCATGAGGGCTCTGCAATCATGAACAGATCAGTGATGTTATTGCAGGAGTAGGTTCGTTATTCTGAGAGTGGGACTGTTATGAAAGCAAGTCAGGTCCTCTTGCAGTATCTCCTGTACTCTCTTGTTATGTGAGGCCTTCAGCCACAGGATGAAGCAGCCAGAAGGTCCTCACAAGAGGCGGCCACTTCCAGCCTCAAGAACTATGAGCCAAATAAATTGCCATGCTTTATAAATTACCCAGTCTGTGGCATTTTGTTATAGCAGCACTAAACAAACTAAGGCAGTCCTAGGCCCATTCTCACTTTCACAGAACAGACATCAAAGGATAAAATTGGAACTGAAATGCTACGTGATAGCAATAGCACAAAACGTAGGAAGAGGATAAGAACAGTTTACAGGTTGTAAGATTATTTTGTTTTCCAAAACGTAGCAATACCATTAATTTATAGATACTCTAATAGATCAAAGATGCATATGGTAATCTCTAAGAAAATCATAATACAAAAGCTTATAAATGAAAAAATAAACTTGATTATTCCCAAAGAAGGCAATAAAGAAAAAAGGAGTAAAGAAAAAAATGCGACAAAAAGAAAACAATGCTATGAAATAAATGTTTATTCCCCATTTTACAGTTAAGAAAATGGAAACTTGGAGGAGTTAAATAAATAGCTCCTTTGCAATGGAATTTGAGTTCAATTTCAAACTTCTTTGAATACAATGTTTATGTTCTTTGTATTATAGCATGAGGTCACATTATAAAATGCTATGGCCTGAATTGTGTTTCCCCCAAAATTCATATATTGAAGCCCTAACTCCCAGTGTGACTATACTTCGAAACAGGGGCTTTTAGGAGGTAATTGCAGTTTTAAAAGATCATAAAGGTGGGGCCCTAAACTAACAGAATTGGTGGTCTTTTAAGAAGATCTCCTGCCCACCCCCTACCCCACGAAGACACAGTGAGAAAGGCAGCTCTCTGAAAGTCTGGAAGAGAGCTCCACCAGGAACCGAGCTGCCTAGCACCTTCATCTTGGGCTTTCCAGCCTCTGGAACTGTGAGAAAATAGATTTCTGTTGTTGAAGGCACCCAGTTTATGGTATTTTGTTATGCCAGCCCAAGCAGCCTAATATACAAGGTATGCTAGTTTCTGTGTAACACGTTATTTTCCCTTTTGTCTCTTTAAAAATTAATGTAAAAGATGGTATATCAGTAATGCTTCAAAAACTGGAAAATGAAAATCACTTATACTTTTATTGCCTCAGCACAGCAATGTTATTTTGAATATTTATTTCTGGTCCCTTTTGATTTGCATGCACAGTACAATTATATTGCATATCACCTTGTTTCTGATTTTTACATGTATCATATTTAATTTACATATACCAACTTTAAATTGCCTATCTGAAATTAGTTAATTCTTTTATTGTTAAGCAATATGTATTTCCTAATGGACTCAGTGTGTGTGCATTCACGTGCGCATGCTTTGGGTGTATACTTGTGGTTATTATATGTGATGTACGTATAGATTTTATTACTCTTATTTCTTAGTTTAAACTTCCAGGAATAAGAGGCCAGGCGTGACAGCTCACACCTGTCATCTCCGCACTTTGGGAGACCACAGTGGGAATATCACTTGATCCCAGGAGTTTGAGACCAGCCTGGGCAACATAGTGAGACTTTGTCTCTAAAAACTAAATTTGCAGGAATAAAATTACTGGGAGACCAATAAGAGCATTAAAACTAATCTTGTTTCTTGTTGAAATTTTCTATATCATTTTCTACCAATCCTCAGGTTTTACTGGTAAAATTACTTTTATTACTGTATTTTATTCAATCAAGTATATCTAAAATATTATTCCTATAGGAAATCGATATAAAAATTATTAGTGAGATATTTCACATTTTTTATTTGTACTGTATCTTTGAAATTCAGCACGTTTTGTTTAATGCTAGACATACTTTAAGTACTCAAATAGCCACATGTATGTAGTGGCTGCTCTATAGGATAATGTAGCCCTAGATCTAACTTGCCTATTTTTTGAAATAACTGTGTTTATTCCATCATTTATTAAATGCTGTTTAATCTGCTGAGTATAACTTAAGCAGCATACCATGTGATGTTTCGTTCTCTAATTTTCTCAGTGAGAACTTACTGAACCAACAGATGCAATATTCTCATAGTTTATTTTGTAATGTGTTTATTTCTCAGAAACACACTTTCTCGTGGTTTTCAGGATGCTTTAAAATCATAGAATCTCAACAACATGTTGATTATTTTCAAGTCTTTGGAGTTACCTCCAAGTAATAATATCACCACACACATAACAGACAAGGATGTACATAACTGAATCCTTAGAAAAACTGAGGGAAGAAATTCAGGAAGAACCAATGAAATATTTTACTTTTGAAGTCTTGTGCTTTGTGAATAATCACGAATAGCAAATGTTACTTCATAAAGTAAACTAACTTTCAAACAAAATCAGATCATTACTAGGCCCTGAACTAATTGCAAACATGAGTGAGGACTGTTAGACAAATTCTGAGCTACTCCATAATCCACCATGTATCTTCATCTCTTTAAGTGCTAATAATGTAAAATATTTGGAAAAAGGCACCCTTTGAAGTTTAAGTCAATACTATTGATCTCTCAGAAACGTATCTGCTAAACAGACAGCTTTTTCAACTCCAAGGAAATGCCCAATAAAGCAAACATTTTACCTGGTAAAAAGAATTTTAAAACTAATGATAGTTAACTTCTCTCTATATGTATGAGATACATTTTATAGCAAATTTGTTATTTATCTTCTGTAAGTTTGAACTCAGGTTCAGATGTAGTTCAGGCAAATCAAATTATGTAAACAAGTTACAAAATAATTTAATTTCCTCATGTCATCTTCATGAGGTAAACTTATCAAAATGAGAGTAGCCCAAGGTTGAAGAGGGTAAACTAATCAACTTGAGTTAGTAAAGGCTTCTAGATATATTCAAAATAAACTGGAATAAATATTGAAACAATCTATCATAATAAAATTGTTGCATATTAAAACCAATCCCACCTACATTTATTTATATTTATGTTATCACAAGAAGGAATTAAATTTCAATGATTGAATAAAGCAAGATGGTACAAAATAAGTGTAAAATCAAAAGAAAAAAAGTCAAAGATAAGGATGTAAAACAAAGGCAGGACTAAGGATAATAGAACACTAGATTACACAGTGCCCTTTCCATTAGTAAAATTAGGCCACACATTTGCTCTTAGCTGTCTAGCAGTCATTTAGAAAAGGGAAATCTAATCAGTTACAGAATTCAGCGTTCCTAAAATAGGATTTTCTTAGAATAAAATACAGCATATTGTGGTACGAAGTTCAGAAAAGTCATGTTCTCCTTTTGTCTACATGAAGTAGCCGCTGTCGAATACAACGAATAATAACATCACCTATGTAGTACAAAGAATGGGGAATTTTGCAGAGCTCATTACAGGCTGACAGGTCAGACAATCAACTGGACTTTCTTTGGTGAATTGAGGGGTTATTTGGCTTGAGATATGTAAAACAGGATTGTGTGTGGTGGGGAAACAACACTGGAGGTGGAATAAGGCAAATATAGACTCCAGTTCTGGCTCAGCCGCTAACTAAATCTGGTACCTTGGAAAGGTGCTCATCTTTTTCTGGGTTCCTGTTTCCTCATCTGTAAAATAATGGGGCTGTTTTCTAAGGTTATTTCCAGCTCATAGTTTCTATGTTTCTAAGAAAGAAACCACGTGGTTTACTGCAAATTTGAGAGTCAATAGCAAGAATAAAACACCCATCACTCTCACTGTCTGCAAAGTCATTTTGAAACAAAATGAGAAAAAGTGTTCCCTCTAGAATAAAACAGAAAATGTCCCTATATCTGTCTGGGTAAGACATTACTATTTCAGGCTTTTCTGTACCTATCACTTATAAACAGGTGTACCAACATGATTAACAATGATTAATGAGTCTTTACTGGCATCAAAACACAAGCCCCAGTGACTTTTCAGTTACAAGTAGGTGTTTCCACCTCTGAGAGACAGATTGAACTTTAGCTCACCAAGGTTTGGGAGATAACTTGAAATGAATCCTCTGTGGGAAAAACAAACAAACAAACTAATATTTCATGAGTAGAAGCTATATAAAATACATTATTTTGGACATTGTGGAAAATATCAATGAACACATATGAAGCAATAGGGGCTATTCAGTTTTGTTTGTTTTTTTACTTGTCACTGACAGAATTTTTTTTTTTTTTTTTGGGACAGTCTCGCTCTGTCACCCAGGCTGGAGTCTGGTGTGATCTCAGCTCACTGCAAGCTCCGCCTCCCGGATTCATGCCATTCTCCTGCCTCAGCCTCTCGTGTAGCTGAAACTACTGGCGCCCGCCACCACGCCAGGCTAATTTTTTGTATTTTTAGTAGAGACGGGTTTCACCGTGTTAGCCAGGATGGTCTCGATCTCCTGACCTCGTGATCCGCCCACCTCGGCCTCCCAAAGTGCTGGGATTACACACCGGCAGAATGTTTTTAAAAATTATTCATTAGGCCGGGCACAGTGGCTCACGCCTGTAATCCCAGCACTTTGGGAGGCCGAGGCGGGCGGATCACGAGGTCAGGAGATCGAGACCATTCTGGCTAACACGGTGAAACCCAGTCTCTACTAAAAATACAAAAAACTAGCCGGGTGAGGTGGCGGGCATCTGTAGTCCCAGCTACTCAAGAGGCCGAGGCAGGAGAATGGCGTGAACCCGGGAGGCGGAGCTTGCAGTGAGCCGAGATGGCGCCACTGCACTCCAGCCTGGGCGACAGAGCGAGACTCTGTTTCAAAAAACAAAAAAAAAACAAAAAAAACATTAGATTCTTCATTAACATAGTGTCATGCTTTATAACCTTTAGTAAGTGGTGAGTACATTTCAAAAATTACAATTAATGCTAAACAAATACAATAATTTCATCTGTACCTTTTACCAATAAGGATGAAACCAGTAAAAGGAAACTTTTGATTTCAGTAGCATTAGTCTGAGTCCTTCGGATTTTTAATCCCAAAGACTGGATTGTAGTACACTGCAACTGCTTGAGAAAGCAGTGTTGCTTTGTCAGGCTGCATATTTGAAATGGGAACAGCACTTTACCTAATCTATATCTTTTTCACCTCAGATATGGAAAGAAGGGAAAACTTGGAGTCTTTCAGAGCTATTATTCCTATAATTGATGTAGTGCATGGCTAAAGATTCCAGAAAGAAACAAGCTAGGCTACAGGTACCCAAGAGGAGACACTCATGTCTTACAGCTGGCGGAAGAACACACATTCCAAACACACAGCATACTTCTGTTAGTCCCGATCTCTCTCAAACATCACCTATGGCTAAAAGTACTTGCCTGTTAGTTCTTAGAACTTGAAGAGAGAAGCAAGAAGCATTAGACTACATGTGAGATTAAAAATCTTCCCATTTATTCTACATGGTACATTTATTTTAGTACGGTGCTGGTCAATGTTCAGCTTTTGGATTGGATTCGAATCTCCTCTTTCCTGTATCCTAGCCTTCTCTTACCTAAGCCTGATGTACACTTTCATTTTCTTAGACACGAGTCTTCCTCAACTTTGGCCTTCTGGTTGGTTTTCCTTGCGTTTTCCAAATTTCTTCATGTAGACAATGCTTTTCCTAATTCTACATCTGTAGAACACCTATAAGAGTAATAGACTAGAATCTCTTCAGACAACAGAACAATTGTTCATTTTAACACACATGTGGTCACAGTCAATCCCCAAAAAGAAATCTAGAAAAGCTCAAGGTTGTCCAATAGATTGGATGAGCGAAATAAAGGCATGCTCTGGATCAAAAGTGAAAAAAAACGGAAGAAAATATAGACTGTAAGTCTGCTTTTACCAGGAAAAAAAAAAAAAAAAAAAAAATTCTGCTCTTAGGAGACCTTCACATACCTCTGAGGACAATATAGTTTATGTGGCTACCATCACGGGCTCTTGGGGTCTGTTCTTGCTCTACTACTTATTTATCAGTGAAACTTAAGGCACAGGCATCTAACTGCGCTGAACCTCATATTTCTCACTTATAACATGTGGAATACAGTAGTACCTTTTCAATAGAATTGATGGGATACACAAATAAAATTATATATTTAAAACACAAAGCCTGGCTAAATAAATATCATCTATTATACCTCATCTAATATACATATATTCTAAGAAAGCTGAACTTTCCTCTTCTTTTCTCTTCAATTTTTATACTCTTTGCAATAACATCTCTTGGTTAAAACAGGTTAATTTAACTCCACTTCATAAGCACTAACATCTTACTCACTTAATATTGCTAAGGTGAGCTTTCATTTTCTTCTGCACTAAAGCCTGCAGCAAATAATTTATAATGATGGGTAGTGTTGACTCTTCATTTTTTATAGTGATTTGGGCTTATACATTTATCCATGCTCAAAATTTAATATCTTGTTTCAAGGGAGCAGTCAAGCACTTAATCAAGAAACAATGTCTCACTTCTAAAATATACTCAGAAAAGGACTCTTTGAGACAACTCTAAGTCCAAACATGAACTCTACCACTTATCAGAATTTAGGAAATCACTTAGTTTTCCCGACTCTTTGTTTCCTCTTTGTTAAATGAAGATAATTATCCTCATGAGGTTGTCTGAGGATTAGAAGTAAAACATCTGGTACACACTAGGCATTTCATAAATGCTAGGTCACTTTCCACAATGATCGACTTATAAAAACAAACTATAAAAACATCAAACAGGCAAACTAAGATCCACTACCTGATAGAAATGTACTTTAAACATAACTTCTTTCAGTTTTGATTATTGTCTATTATGTAGAAATCAGTTAAACATGCAGTTTTAAACTCTTTTGGTTTCTTTAAACTCCTTTAGGATGTGCTTAATGGTCTAGTAATTTCTGATATCTCTGTATACTTGATATACCAAGTTACTGGGAAAGGTTTGTTAATATCTCCACCATGATTACAGAATGTCTATTTCTTTTAGTAATCCTGCCAACTTTTGCTTCATACATTTGGAAACTTTACTTAGAATAATTACATTTTCTTTGTAAAATGAAGTCTATTGCTGGGCACGGTGGCTCATGCCTGTAATCCCAGCACTTTGGGAGACTAAGGCAGGCGGATCACCTGAGGTCAGGAATTCGAGGCTAGCCTGGTCAACATGGTGAAAGTATACATTGTTACATATGTATACTTGTGCCATGTTGGTGTGCTGCACCCATCAACTCGTCAGCACCCATCAACTCGTCGTTTACATCAGGTATAACTCCCAATGCCTTCCCTCCCCCCTCCCCCCTTCCCATAATAGGCCCC
>NW_012101366.1:0-475 GCF_000951045.1 Mandrillus leucophaeus | reverse complement strand
GTTTTTGTCTTTGGTTCTGTTTATATGCTGGATTACATTTATTGATTTGCATATGTTGAACCAGCCTTGCATCCCAGAGATGAAGCCCACTTGATAATGGTGGACAAGCTTTTTGATGTGCTGCAGGATTTGGTTTGCAGTATTTTATTGAGGATTTTTGTATCGATGTTCATCAGGGATATTGGTCTAAAATTCTCTTTTTGTTGTGTCTCTGCCAGGCTTTGGTATCAGGATGATGTTGGCCTCATAAAATGAGATAGGGAGGATTCCCTCTTTTTCTATTAATTGGAATAGTTTCAGAAGGTATGGTACCAGCTCCTCCTTGTACCTCTGGTAGGATTCAGCTGTGAATCCGTCTGGTCCTGGACTTCTTTTGGTTCCAGGCTATTAATTATTGCCTCAATTTCAGAGCCTGCTATTGGTCTATTCAGGGATTCAACTTCTTCCTGGTTTAGTCTTGGAAGAGTGTAAGTGT
>NW_012101365.1:11508798-11517472 GCF_000951045.1 Mandrillus leucophaeus | reverse complement strand
GTGGTAAGGCAGGACTCAGATCATTTCTTTCAGGAAAAGCCATGTCAGTGTGTCCGGTAGGTTACACAAAACATAATTCGTATACTAACCCTCATATGCAACTTCTCATTCTTAATGGGCAGCCTCAGACTTTTTCAATTTTTTTCTTTAAGTTCACCAGAAAGACAGAAAGCATCACAGTGAGACAGCTCTCTGATCCACAGCGACTTGGGACCGTGATATCACACTGTTTTCTTGTATCATCCCCGGTACTTATGCTGGGTACATGGCAGGGCTAGGAGGTGTTTGATGGTATTGGGGCTCATAATGGCCTACTCTCTTAGTGTCTTACTTGAGACAAGAACTGTTATGTCTTGGAGAAACTTATATGAGTTTGATCCTGGAGTCATGACGATCCCACAGGCCAGCCAGTTCATACTTCCGTGCTTGTTTGCATACTTTTCCTTCTGCTGGACTCCCCTTACCCTGACCCCGCTCTTTGCCAGCCAACCAGACTTCTGCTCTTCTTGGCAAATTCCTACTCTAAAGTGAAGGCTGTTGACATGTCCTGGCCTCTGTGAAACCTGCCCTCGCCACTCACCCACACCCTCTTGTACATAACTCACTCCTAGTATAGCTGTGTTGTGTTCCTATCTACCTTATTTTTTTTTTCTTATTTCTTCTTCTTCTTATTTTTTTTTTGAGGCTGAGTTTTGCTCTTGTCACGCAGACTGGAGTGCAATGGCATGATCTTGGCTCATTGCAACATCCGCCTCCCAGGTTCAAGTGATTCTTTTGCCTCAGCCTCCTGAGTAGCTGGGATTACAGGCATGCAGCACCACGCCCAGCTAATTTTTGTATTTTTAGTAGAGGCAGGGTTTCATCACATTGGCCAGACTGGTCTTGAACTCCTGACCTCAGGTGATCCACCCACCTCAGCCTCCCAAAATACTGGGATTACAGGCGCGAGCCACCGTGCCTGGCCCCTATCTACCTTAGTACAGTGAAGACACAAATTATCTTTCCGTCTTTGGTGCCCAGCACAGTGCCTGATACACAGGCGATGCTCGGTATATGACTGGACAAAGAGCTGTTATGTGACTTGTCATTCCATGTTAGGGAAGCCTAGCTCTCGAAAAGCCATCACTTTCCAAGATCTCTACCTAGAATTCAAACTAAAGGAGGTGCCAGGGAATTCAATCAGTAACTCATGCTACTGGTTACAATATGTATTTCCCAATCTTCAACTGCAGTCTTAGAAGGAAACTCACTCACATTCACAGAAAATGGAGGAAAACATCCCAATGAAATGACTTTCTGTTCATTACAGCTACAGGAGTGTGGTTCTCAAAGCCTCCAGTAATGGAAGTTTCTGTCCTTGTACTTCTGTTTCTGCCATGAAGTATCCTTTGACTTAAAACATATATATACTAAAACATATATATATAAAAAATATATAAATATAAAATAGTACTCCATGCTCATTAAAGAAAATTCACAAAATAGAGAAAAGCAGAAAATAACAAAATAGTTTTCAATCAGTCTCACTATTTACATAGTGTAACATTTTGGAGTATGAATTACTCTCTTACTTGTGGAATTTAACAAAAACCAGATGACAACTCACGCTGTCTGCTAAAATCAGGGCCAGATTCACTAGAAAATGCATAGGTGGATTTCATAGTTGGTTCCTGCAGCCACATGCAGGGAGTGCCTGTGGGCACACCCTGGCAAGCAGTACTGGGCGGGGGAGCTGAGTTCCCGGAAAGGGTGAATTAGCACGGTTGGGTGCCTTTGCGTGATCCTTATGGGGCTTTGTACGGTGCCAACCCCTGAAGTCATGACAAGCCTCAGACCACAGTTCCTTCCAGATCCCATTCATACAACTACTAGTCAATCCTCCAGGCTTCAGTGATGGACATGAGGCCCTTCGTAAAAATCAGACCTCCCTAACAGCCTCTTGAGCTTTGTTACCTGTTTCTTGGACTGAACTTGCCTTGTGCTGCCGTAATCCATGAACACTGGCATCCAGCACAACACTTTTCCTTCGGATTCTTAGTGGCAACTCCAGCACTATCACTTGTTAATGTAATGGGACACACAGGGCACCAGAATGAAAAAGAAAACATGGCAGAAAGATGAAACCTTGTTGAAGTAAACAAATCAAAGCAGCTTTCAGACTGAGAGAGTGGCCCACCAGGATGCCTTGCCAGAGAGCTGGCGCTCCTTCATGTGCATGGGATGACCAGCCCTGAGAAAGCACACGCTGACTTCACACTACAGTGGATTTATGCGTGTGCATATATACTTGTTTTATTTAACCTAAGAAGTATTTCTGAGCCCAGAGTAATGAATCAGCACTGTATGTAGACAGAGTTAACCTGCACTCTCTGCCAATAGTTGGGGATGAAAAGATGCACATATGCCTATGACAGTCCAGCGAGGGAGGCAACTGTGCGCCTGTGTGGAGGGAAAGGAATCGCATATTCATCGAATGCTTACTCTGTGCCAGGCATTGTGCTAGGTGTTTTATAAAATGAGCACATTTAGTCTTCTCAACAAGAAACTGACGCTCAAAGAGCTATTTACTTTCCCAGCTCATACTGATGGAATTTTTGTTTTCTTTTGTTTTTTTCAGACAGGGTCTCAGTTTGTTGCCCAGGCTGGTCTCAAACTCCTAGTCTCAAGCGATCCCCCTGCCTCAGCCTTCCAAGTAACTGAAATTACAGGAGCATGCCACTGCACCCATATTGAATTTTTAGCAAAAACTCAAAACCTAAGACCAAGTCCATCTGATAGAGTGGCAGTGGGAAGCATTTTAGTGCAGATGGGCAGAGTTTGAGGTACAGCCTCATTACTGTCTGCTTTGCCTTGCTTTCTAAATCAGCTATGGCTCGGGAGTGACACTGGCCTCAAAGAGCTGTTCAAGTCAACTGCAGCAGGCTGCCTCCCAGCCAGATAGGACTATTTCTCTGCTTTGTAGGCTTCTAGTTTTGAAGAAAGTGTTTAAATTCTATCTGTCCTTCCAGCTAAGCTTCAGTCTTCACTTTCCTCCTTCCCTGACAATGCAAAGGAGTGAGTGGTGGGATGGATTTGATCTGTAGACTCCGATGGCTTGTGCTATCAGTTGTGAGCTGCAGGTACATATCCTGATGTTTTTGAGTTCTTGTTCCTCATCCATACAATGGGCACAAAAGCTACCCCACAGGGTTATGATTTTGTTTCTTGAAATGTAAAAAGTGGTGGCTCACCCAGCACATGAGCCTTTCAACGTTGATAAACATTAGCTCTTGTCCCTTCACTGCTTCCTGAGCTCCACCAGCACAGACCTTCATGTGCTGCCCATTCCGTGTCTTAAAAACTCTATTTTTTTCTGTGCATCTTAATCTTTAACCCTCCACTGCCACCACCACCACTGCTCCTCCCTGTTAGCCTTACGTTCTTTGAGGAAAAAGACCTTGTCACCTATGAGGACTTTTCAGAATGTGGGACCCATGGCAAACAAAAAACAACAACAAACAAATTACATATACGATGGACTGGTCAATTTTGTCTTGACACTGTATGCTGACTGCTAAGTGAGGAGCTGGAAGTGGTGTGCAGGAGTCGCCTCATACTGGCTTGTGAGAACTGTGTTACATTTTCAGGAAATAATTCACAGTTATTAAACCGTGGGTAGCTTAAGGTTTGCCATGGTAGGAGTAATTACACCACAGTAATTGGCAAACATTACAAATTGGAGCTTTTCTCCCTCGCCTCCCCACTCCCAAATACATGCACAGAGCCAGTTGTGTGCTACGTTTCTTGATAGTCTAATTTCTGGTGCATCATCATTTGCTAGCAAGCTTCCAGATGATATTTAGCTTAATTTGACCAAAGTAGAAGCCTTCAGGGTTATCTTTAGTCTCCCAATACTGATAATAAGATTTCTAGCCTTAGAGTTGAAAATGTAAAGATTTCACTTAATTAACCTTCCCACCACTGGAGAAGTGTCTTCTATAAACTTCCTGATGAATGCCCATCTGGTCTCTACAGAACACTCTTAAGGAAAGGGACCTCACTTATTATCTTCCAAGGCATGCTTTCTCATGAAGAGCTCCAAGATTATTCAACAAATTTTCATAATGATCTGTCTCTGCTTTCCCTGTAATTCCCCCCAGTTGTTCTTGGATCCACTGATTTTTTGTAGCAAAGCAGAACATGTGTACCCTCCAAGTGATAGCACTGAGCAAAGCTATCAGGTTGTTCCCAGAGCTCCTCTTTGTTGGGCTGCATGGCTTTCATTTTCTAATTGTTAACACCCCCTCACCATTGTGGCTATCCAAGAACTGAATAAAATATTCTAGATTTAGCCAGCTTAGTACAGTAAACTGAGACTACTGCTTCCCATATTTCTTCACAAGCATACTACACATTTAGTTTGTGTTGTACTTTAGAAAAAAAATAATTCTTTTTTATGCACATTATTTTCAAAGTGGGCCAACTTAATGCTGTACCTACACAATTCATTTCAGGAACGCAACACTTTACTTTGATGGTGGTTATATGCCATATTCTCATTACTGATGCATTCTTTTGAGTACCGATTTTTATATTGATCATATTTATTTAGTTAATGTTTAGTTTTTTGATCTCTCCTATAGACCATCCTGTAAGTAGATTTTCAAGGTTATCTATAATATTTACAAATATTCAACCAGTTGGGGTTTTGCCAACTTACTATTACATGATACAAGTTTCTGGAATTTGGCCACAAAGATACCATAAGAAGGTTTGTCCAATAGTTTGCTGAAATCAGGTATGTTTCTGTAATTCCTTAGATTTGTCAGTCTAGTCACTTAATCAAAAACGGTAATGAATTTAATGTGGTATGCCTTGTTTTTAGAGAACTCAATTGGTTTCTGGTAATCATCTACTTATTTCCTAATTTGTTCATAAATGTATTTAGTAATTGATTTTAGAATGTTTTCCTGAAGGAAAACCTGACCCATGATTTCTGATAGCTGTCTTTTCTTGTTTGTCCAGATTCAGGATAACATTTTCTTTTCTTTTTATTTTTGTATATGTTTTTAAATTTTGTGGGGTTTTTTTCTCCCTCTGATGTCAGGATGACATTTTCTTAATAACCTTTTTGATATTTCTGCTGTTTACTTTACTGTCACATGGATTCTGAGGCACAGAATCTTGCAAGTCCCAATCATATCCTGTGAAATAATTTTTCTTGTCTTCTAGTATACCGCTGTCCAATGAAAACATGATGCAAGCCACAAATGTGGGCCATGTATGTAATTTTACATTTTCTAACAGCCACATTGAAAAGTAAAAAGAAATGGGTAAAATTAATCTTAACATATATCATTTAACCTACTGTCTCCAAAGTATTATCAACATACAATCAATATAAAAGTCATTAATGAGATATTTTACATTTTATGCTGTCTTTAAAACCTAGTGTATGTATGTTTTATACTTACAGTAAATCTTAATATGAATTAGCCACATTTCAAATGCTCAAAAGCCACATGAGGTTAGTAGTTATTATATTGAATAGCATAGGTATAGACTTAGACTCATTTCAAGTGTCCAGACTTTTTATGATGATGATGTTTTACTTTATCTTATACTTCAATCTTGTGTTCATGGTATTCATTATTCCCACTTCGGCATGAAGTTCTCACTCACAGTCAAGCCCTTGCTAAATATGAGTGGAGTGGCCTTGCTTTCTCTTTGTCTATTAATATTAACGAGGGTACCTTTTACAGTTAAACGCCATAAAGAAAGCTCGTTAAGGGCAACAACATCCCCTAGCACACAAGTCTCCCTAGAACCACAAAATGGGTACGGTACAGAGGCCTGGGAGCTAATTCTCTCCAGATGTTTGCAAAGCAAGCAAGACCAAAAGGTGGAAACTGAAATTACTAAACACTTAATAAGGAGCTGATGGAACCAAGGCCCCAGGGTTGGCTCAGCAATAAGTGAAACAGAGACCCTGTTTGTTCAGAGGAACTTCAAAGCCCCCTATAAACTCCCAAGAAAGGTGAGAGGCAAAAGCACTACAGAGAATCCAGCATTCCTGCAAAGTCAACTTGAGATGCTTCCCTTGGTGCTTAAGAAGAAGACTTAGGGGCAGGTCTGGTGAGCAGATGTTTGACTTTTGTTTACGCCCATGATTACATACTGTAATGTGCATGTCAGCTATAGGCATTTCTCTAGCTAGGCCAAAGGGGACAAACTAATTAAACATTCGGTTGTGTTTTGTTTTGTTTTGTTTTTAAAGAAAGAAAAAACGCTTTTTCTGTTCTAAGTATCACTCTACACCAAAACTATAAAATTGCTAATGAGACATAGCAGATCCAAATAAAATAAAATTGGTTATATTTATCTTCATTTTTTCTTCCTTCTTTCCCTTTAACAGTAGGATGAACAGCATGGAGTTTTGGCTAAAATCATAATTAAAAAGGAAGAAAGACCAATTAATTAAAGAGGGGAAAGGCCAATTAATCAAATGTGGTATCAGTTGAAAGTCTGACAAGCTATCTCTTTGGTCACTGTTATCTGGCAGGAGAAAGGCTTCCAGGATCCAACTCTATAGCTGGTGTTTTTTGTGGGGTTTTACATTCTTCTTCTTCTTTTTTTTTTTTCCCATTGCTAATCACTATGACCTGGCAGGTATGTTCTGTTGGCCTCTTATAACTTTCTTTGGAATTCAGAGAAAGAATGAAACAATGGTAGCCAAAAATGAAACAAATGGTAGTCAAATAGATCGCTTCTATTTTGCTTAGAAGTGATCAAAAGTAACCCGTCTTCTAAGAAAAATAGCTGCCTTAGGTAAGAGTGGAGAAGGTGACTCTCATTAAATAGTTAATGAGAGTCAGAGAAAAGGACAGCCCTTGCATCATTGCAAACCGAGGCAAAACGCCATCTCTTTGGACTTAGATATACCTAGGTTGGATGCCCAGCTCAGTCACTTACCAGTTGTGTAACTTTTTAGGTTGCTTAACCTCTCTTGGGTTTCCATTTCGTCATCTCTAAAGAGGGCATGAAAACAGTACCTCCTTCCTAGGACTGTTGCAAGGATTAAACAAGGCAATAGATGCAAAATGCCTAGCACAAGGTAAGGGATAACTAAAGATACCCAGGTGATAGCCTATTTATTACTCACCACCCCAGGTTTCTGTTAGTTCTCTTCCTGCAGGAAGATGCTCTTTTGGTATACATAGCTTAGCTTTTGGTAGATTCCATGATTTGCGGATAGATTCATTTCCTTCTTAACTGCCAAAGAGTGGATTCATCCAGGTTGCTCCTTGGGCTAATTCTCTTCATACAGAAAAGGGACAGTCTCAACTGAGTCACACACTTGGTGTCTTTAACTCTGGGCACTTGCTGGAAGCATGGCTCTCAGAAATGGTTTTCTGAGTTGGATCATTGGCTATGGAGTCATGTGTCACCCTGTACCCACACTTCCCTCAGTTCTCTTTCTTAGCACTGTTGTGCAACTGATCAATCACCATAATAAAGCATTTTACAAAGTAATGATCTGACAAGAAAAAGATAAATGTAAACACTACCCAGACAACACACTGTGAGGAGAAACATCTGGATGTCCACAGCTTGTTTCCTGTTGAGAGAGTTTGGGAACTTGGGGATTTTAACAGTTGGACAGGGCTAATTTTGGAAAGTATTTCACATTTGTACAAAAATGCAAAGCTCACATTTATTACACTTCACTCTTCAGATGAGAGAGACTGGTGGTCAACTTCCCAGGCTTCTCTGAGAACAAAAGGGACTGAATTAGGAATGGAGTGGAGGGTTTTTCTTTTCTTCCCTCTCACTCAGGTTTAGGGCATCCCTTCTTCTCCCTCATCAGGACTTGGGTTTCCTTGATTTCCTTTCATTGATTTTCGTTTCCTTCTTACATTCAGTTCCCTTTTAGGTGCTGGAAATCTTGACTTGGAATTCTGACTTGGCCACCAACTGGATTGCTGCTCTTTGGTGAATCCTATAATCTCTTTAAGCCTCTGTTTCCTCCTTTGAAAATCAAATCAATAATAATAATAAGTACTTGGCCTTGCCTTTCATGCGGTTGTATATATCATGTCTCCGTGACACTCTCCCAAGTTCTTTGTGTATTTAATGTTCTTTCTTGCTTAGGTATCTTTCAATATGAGGGCTTCCTTTTTCCTTCCCTGAAAAACTGTGACTCACCCTTTTAGACTCAGCTGAAATATTATTGATGCTGTGAGGACTTTTGGTCTTCCTCTCACCACTTTAAAAAATAACATTTCAAAGCCCAATTTGTGGCATGGGAAATATTATAACACATTCTTAAGTTTAAGAAGTGACTTATAAAATAATATGGTCAAAGATGGCTGAATAGTAACAGCTCCGGTCTGCAGCTCCCAGTGTGATTGACGCAGAAGACAGTTATTTCTGCATTTCCAACTGAAGTACCTGGTTCACCTCACTGGGACTAGTTGGACAGTGGGTGCAGCCCACGGACAGCAAGCTGAAGCAGGGCAGGGCATTGCCTCACCTGAGAAGTGCAAGGGGTCAGGAGATTTCCCTTTCCTAGCCAAGGGAAGCTGTGACAGACAATACTTGGAAAATCGGGACACTCCCACCCAAATACTGTGCTTTTCCAATGGTCTTAGCAAATGGTACACTAGGAGATTATATCCCACACCTGGCTCAGTGG
>NW_012101365.1:11472939-11503448 GCF_000951045.1 Mandrillus leucophaeus | reverse complement strand
GGGGTGGCGGGGAGGGGGAAGGATAACATTAGGAGAAATACCTAATGTAAATGATGAGTTAATGGGTGCAGCAAACCAACATGGCACATGTATACCTATGTAACAAACCTGCATGTTGTGCACATGTACCCTAGAACTTAAAGTATAATAATAATAAAAATAATAATATGGTCAAAGTTTGGTAAGATAGATGTGTGTGTGTGTGTGTGTGTGTGTATATATATATATATTTATTTATACATCTGTATGTATATCCTTTTTTTGAATAAATTTACCTCTTCTTGTCTTGGACTCTAGGCTACAGGTGTAAAGTTAAAAACAATTGCTGTAAGGGTAATCACATTCTAAAGAGGAGATGCTAGGCCTATACCTGCAGAGACTAGTAAAAGGTGGACCAGATATTCTTATGATGCCCCATCAGTCCATCAGCCTATGTGAAAAAAGACAAAAAACTCTAACTCAATTTACTAAAGTAGGAACTTCATAGTAATGAGTTGTTGGTTAAATGGCGACTGTTGTGTCATTGCTCCTGCCTTTTCCTATAGTTCCTCACCTCACAGCCTAACGACAGTAGCTCTAAGAGAACCATTCCAAGAAGCTGGTGCTGCCTACAAGAAAGAGAGTCTGGCCTCTCTTGGCCAGACGCTGGCTGAGTTATAGACAATCCCAGGCCCATGCAGGTGCTGCTTTTCATGCAGAAGAGAGCAAGAAGGTTCTTGGGGGCTTGAAACACGGTCCTTTCCCTGGAGGTGGGGCACAGGAGAACACAGAATTGTGCCTACTTCCTGTCTTAAGCAGCTTGAGGGTGGGAGGCTGGATGAGCAGCTTGCAGCAGCAGGGTAAAGAATAAGAGCAAGAGAGGAACAGTCTGGCTCTACCATTCAGCATGGAAGGCATGCATGAGTTTTCCAAGAGCCAAGAGGATATTTCAGAAAGTCATTGGGTTTTAAGCTCCTTGAAGGTGACTCCAGCAGAAAATGGCAATAGGGAACCTGCAACAGCTGGAGGTGGAGGACTGGAGGCTATGAGCTGGAGTGTGTGTTGCTAACGCCAATGTCAGGGAACTGCTCAGTGTATAGGTTCTCAGGGTGCCTCAGTGTGATCCACACATCCAAACATCCCGAAGACCCAGGGTATAGAAGCCTCCAATGGGAGATAGGCATTGTTAGCCAAAGGAGACTTAAAACAGCAGCCACAGCTTAAAATCAGTGTTTCCTCTCTTCCTCTTTCTCTCCCTTCCACTTCCAATCTGGAGAGCCAGTAGAGGGAGGAGAACAAACCCAGCAACACACACCCAACTCCCCACCGAAAATTCCTGACCATGACTCAGGCCTGTGTTGATGGTTGCATACTGGGGGATAATGGGCAGAGCAGAAGTTTTAAATTGGAAGTGAGATCGAAACTTTGATTTAGACTCAATGGAACTTGTCATTATAACTGAAAGTGACATTATCCTCAGATTCATTTTGATCTCAAGATTCCATTTCTTACAATGGAGGGGAAAAGTTCAGACTTGTCAGTGAAAGGTAGTGCAGTCTCTTTAAGTTTAAAATGGTTTCAGGTAATATTCAGTGGATTCCATGAATAGGGCTATCAGGACTGCCTCGTCTATCTGAAGGTGTTTTTCCCTCTTCCTTCTTATTTCAGATATGATGTCTGAGTTTAGGCAGAAGCTTATATATCCTCTTCACAGTGGGAGAAGTCGCTAATCTACACACCATTGCCTTCGTTTTACAGATGAGAAAACAGAGGTTAAGTAGCCTGCCAGGGCTCTGAGCTAGTGAGTGGCAGTGCTACCTTTGTGTGGGTGAGCAAGTGTTGGTATACATGAATGAAAGATCAGCAGGTGAATGGAGTAGGCAATTGAAATATTATATTAGAAAAATGAGGAGCATGCTGGCTCCTCATTGTTGGGTGGTTGAGGTGCCAGATCTTGACACACTTGTCAGGACACTCCTAGACTCACATAAAACTCAGCAGTCTAACACAACTGAATCTCATTTATATTTCTGGATGATGGATATGATAAAGGACCTAGGACTTCACACGATTCAAAGTAAGATTGATACTATTTGTTCCATTCACTTACTCATTATTCATTTATTACATATCTGAATTTTCTAGGCACTAGGGATAAAGAACATACACAAGACACAGTCCCTACACTTATGGAGCTTTCATTCTACAAAGAAAGGTGATGATATTAAAAACTAATTACACAATTCATGCCTTAGCTACAATTTTTGACACATGCTGTGATGGAAAAGGTTGGGGTCCCATGAAACTATAAAACAAGAACATGACCTATTTTGGTGGGTCAGAGAAGCTTTCCTTAGAAAATGGCATTTGAGTCTGGGCGCAGTGGCTCACGCCTGTAATCCCAGCACTTTAGGAGGCCAGGGTGGACAGATCATGAGGTCAGGAGTTCAAGGCCAGCCTGGCCAACATAGTGAAACCCTGTCTCTACTAAAATTACAAAAATTAGCTGGGCCTGTTGGCACGTGCCTGTAGTCCCAGCTACTCGGGAGGCTGAAGTAGGAGAATCACTTGAACCCAGGAGGCGGAGGTTGCAGTGGGCCGAGATCGCGCCACTGCACTCCAGTTTGGGCAACAGAGTAAGACTTCGTCTCAAAAAAAAAAAAAAAAAAAAAAAAAGAAAAGAAAATGGCATTTGAGCTAAGTTGTAAAGAATAAAAAAAGAATAGAAGTTATCCAAGGGGAAGGGAAAAGTTATATGATTGTTCCAGACTACATGTGTGATATTCCTGTTGAGACAGATCATGGCTTGGCCATAGATCTGAGAAAGAGCTGCATGTCTGGATAGCAGAGATATCAGTTGTACAAGAGTTTTAGATTAAGTAGGTATTGGATTCAGTCCTTGATCCACTATGGATCAATCAGTATGTGGGAGAATACTCACAATCTTACTGGGAGCTTACTGGGAAAATCCAGGAATTGGAGGAAGTAGCCAAAATGTAGCTGTATTATTTTGGCATGCTTACATTAGCATAATATTAGCAACATTATGGAACAGAAAACCCAGCTACCACCACTGAAAACTCAGATTAGCAACGTCTTTCTTTAAAGGGCCAGATAGTAAATGTTTTAGATTTTGTAGGCTGTATTATCCCTGCTGCCACCATTCAACTCTGCCAGTGTAATGTGAAAGAAGCCGTAGACATCTATAAACAATGGGCATGACTGTGCTCCATATAACTTTTTGATTGACTCATGGGCTGTAGTTTGTCAACACTTGGCATGAAATGTAAGGATATTTAAGCTTTTCTTAGCATGAAGCCTAGTAGTGGATAGTTTTGAGGTTGGTTCAGCAACATCATGAAGTGAGGGAGCTGGAAAATTACCTCTGTGGTTCTCTTATAGTCACGTGAGCAAATAAAACAGATGCCAGGGTTTTTTGTTTTGTTTTGTTTTTAGAAAAAATGTGAATCTCTTAAATTAATAATCAAAGGAACACAGTATCTGTGAAAAAATTCACTGAGAAGTTTCTTAAGGGGAAAGAGACGGGTTGTTAAGTGCTGAGTAAGAAGGGAGTGGTTCATGGTGGTTAGGTTAACTAAGGCTTAACAACTAGTGCTCTGGAGCTGGGCGCAGGGGCTCACACCTGTAATCCCAGAGTTTTGGGAGGCCAAGGCAGGAGGACTTTTTGGGCCTAGGAGTTTGAGGCTACAGTGAGCTATGATTGTGCCACTGTACTTTTGGTTCTAGAAACCAGGAAATTTAAACAACAACAACAAACCAAACTAGTACTGAGATAGAGCAGAACAAGTCTATCCGCCTGCCTGCAATTTGTTAAAACCAGTCTTACTGCGTATCAATCCTCACAGAGTCTTCAGTTAGGTCTGGTAAGGATCTGGTTCCCGGAATTCCTCAAAACTCAAGGTCCTTCATTAGGTACTGCTGCTTAGAACCAGTTGAATAAAATACAACAGTAAGGTTTGGTATCAACAAGGCAAGTGCTGATGTCAGTGAAAATTCTATCTTTTGCGATTCCAAGGTGGCTACTGAACTCCAAGCATGCCTTGTTCAAAGGACAGCATACCCGCAGGAGGGAGGCCATGGCCAGAGGGACTTCTCACAACACTCCCTCTTATATCTGGGAGGAAATGTTTTCCAGAAGCCTCTTATCCAAGCCTGCAGTCTTATCCTTATGTTTTATTGGCTCAAACTAGATCACATGTCCACCTCTACACATCACTGGCAAAGAAGAATGGGATAATCACAGCTCTTCCCTGGGCTGCTTGTCTCAACAAAACTGGGAATCTGTTAGCAAGGAGGAAGGGCTTTAATGGTAACTGAGAAGACCACCAACTGTGTCCCCCGCAGCCATTACCGACTTTCCTCCTTGTTAACAGAAAATGCAAAAACAATGAGAGACAGGCACCACCGAAGAAGCTGTAGATAGAGAAGCTAAAACAGCTCTGCAAGCATTAGGTGGATCTTAAGAGTGCAGCTGCTTAGTGGGCTGTGTGCCCTGATTGGAGCTTCAGTAGTGCTGGCTGCTAATGAGAATAATCAGATCTTATCTGTTTGGGGATTTGGATTTTGGTTTTCATTAGAATGCATAAAGAGGGACACCTCTCCATGCAATCTCTCTTCCCTGGGGACACACAGAACCAATCTAAGGAAAAACCTTGAGGACAGCAATCTCCAGTTTATCTATAAAACACACATACTTATAGTTTAAATAATCAGCCATAGGTTATTGGATTTCTTCTATTTATACTCTACTTTCGTGAGAAACTGCAAAGTATATACACACATGCCAACGTTAGGGATTTAGTAGGAAAAACCATTTCCAGGGTATGTAATAATTAAAGTGATACTAATTCAGCCCAATCCTTAAACACCTACTCCAGCACAGTCTGTACTGTAGGGTAATAGTATAATTATAACCCTAAGGCATAGCAGGACACAGGAGAGAGAGCAAACTCTTCTTTTCAAGTTGTATGCTAATTGTATGTTACTGTTGTTTAATTATTTGTCAGGGGAAGGCAATGAAGAATGATGAGGAAAGCATGGGTTTTCACAGTTGGCAGACTTGGAATCAAATTCCAGCTCTACCACTTAGTAACTGTCTGCTTCAGTTTCTTCATATATGTTGAGAGTTTTTTTGGTATTCTGAAAGTAATTTTAGTACACAGAAAGATTAATCCGTGTCTTACTTTGCTTTTTAAAATGAATTTCCTTTCTTTAAAGTAACAAATTTAAAACTTGGGTTTGTCCTTAAGCTTTGTTCTTTTCTGTGTTTTGTTTTGTTTTGTTTTGTTTTGTTTTGTTTTATTGAGACAGGGTCTCTCTCTGTTGCCCAGGCTAAAGTGCAGTGGCGTAAACACAGCTCACTGCAGCTTTAACTTCCTGGTCTCAAGTGATAATATCCTGCCCCCAGGCTCCTGAGTAGCTGGGACCACAGGCATGTGCCACCATGCCTGGCTAATTTTTTAAAAAACATTATGGAGATGGGGTCTCACTTTATTACCCAGGCTGGTCTCAAACTCTTGAACTCAAGCAATCCTCCTGCCTCGGCCTCCCAAAATGCTAGGATTACAGGTGTGAGCCACCATGCCTGGCTGTGTGTCCTTAAGCTTTTAAATGTAGCTTAAATCTTATTGATCCCTTTATCAGTTTAGCAAATTTTAACAATCATTTTTAAGGCAGCCTATGAGTGAGGTTTGGTCTCATTTACAAACTTGGTTAATTAAATATCTTCAAATATTTTAAAGTGCACTTATACATTTAATATATTTGATTTCCTTCTTAAGAGTTTTAGTTGTCTAACTTAAAACTTATCTTAGTATTAAAATATTATGTCTAATAAACTTGTAAATATAGAAAACTGCAGTTCTCTTAAATGTTCTAATATAGTATGTAAATTTAGTAAAACTTCAAATTACAACCACAAATATAATAAGGATTTTGAGTACATAATTTAAGTTGGAGTTATAAGACCGCCACCCTATTGGCCAAATTCACGCAAATGTTAGAAATATATAAAACGTGCATAAATTCCTTAGTGTGTGAAATATTAATATTAAACAATTCATCTATACAAATAATCATTGAAAGTCACTGAGGTTCCTTTCAACTAAGAGACCTGGAGCTACAGATACACGGTGTAACACTCCTCTTGTGCCTCAACTTAGAAACCTGTTGTATCTTCCCATGTAATACATGGGCTTGCTTTTTGAGTTTACTTGTATGTTTCAGTCAGGATACTGGCAGGATCCTTGTTTTTCACTCTGCTTGGTTGGATGTGGTGAGCTTTATTTATGGCTGCAAATCAATTTCAAGAGAGGGCTGTTTGGGTAGCCCTTGTCCCTGGAGTCAATTTATATTAATCTCAATGTATATATTCTAAGAAGCCTGTAACTCCTGTCCTGGTTAGTATGGATTGGACTTTGCATTTCCTTGGTGCTTAAGATCTGTAAGTATACCTCCAGCTTCTTCTGATTTTCTAGAGCCACATGACACTTGTTATGGATATTGAATATTGATATAGTTTGGATACTTGTCCCCTCCAAATCTTATATTAAAATGTGATCCACAGTGTTGAAGCTGGGGCCAGGTGGGAGGTGTTTGGGTCATAGGGGCATATCCCTCATGAATGGCTTGGTGCCCTTTACATAGTTATGAGTTCTGGTTGTTAAAAAGAGTCTAGGACCTCCCTCACCTCTCTCTTGTGCCCTCTCTTGTCATGTGACATACTGGTTTCCCTTACCTTCTGCCATGACTAAAAGCTTCCTGAGGCCTTACCAGAAGCAGATGCTGGCACCATGCTTCTCATACAGTCTACAAAACCATGAACCAAAATATATCTTTTTTCTTTACATATTACCCAGTCTCACACATTTCTTTATAGCAGTGCAAAATGGACTAACACAGAAAATTGGTACCAGGGGTGGGGTGTTACTATAAAGATATTTGAAAATGTGGAAACAGTTTTGGAACTGGGTAACAGACAGAGGTTGGAGGAGCTTGAAGAGCTCAGAAGAAGACAGGAAGACAATGGGGAAAAGGCCTCAAAGGCATTTCAGAAACATTCCAAGCCATGCCTACAATCACAGGCCCAGAGACCCAAGAGGAAACAATGGTTTTAGGGGCCAAGCCCAGTGTGCCACTATCCTGTCCCACCTCAGGATGCTGCTCTCCAAATCCCAGCAGCTCTGGTTCTAGCCTTGGCTCAAAGGGCCCCACATACTGCTTGGGCTGCTGCTTCCTAGGACACAGGCCATAACCCTTGATGGCTTCCTTGTGTTGTTAAGCCTGCAGGCATGCAGAATGCAAGCGTGAAAGAAGCTTGGCAACTTCCACTTAGATTTTAGAGGATGTATTGGAAAGCCTGAGTGCCCAAGCAGAAACCAGCCACAAAAGTGGAGCCCCTGTAGAGAGACTCTACTAGGGCAGTGCTAAGGGGAAATGTGAGGTTGGAGCCCTCACAGAGTCCTCACTGGAGCACTGCCTAGTGGAGCTGTGGGAATGGGATCATCACCCTCTAGATCCCAGAATGGTAGAGCCACCAACAGCATGCACTTTCAACCTGGAAAAGCTGCAGGCATTTGACTCTAACCTGTGAGAGCAGCCACATGGGCTGCACCCCACAAAGCCACGGGGATGAGGCTGCCCAAGGTCTTGGGAGCCCAACCCTTGCACTGGTGTGCCCAGGATGTGGGACATGGAATCAAGGAAGATTATTTTGGAGCTTTAAGGCTTAATGTCTGCTCTTCTGGGTCTCTGTTGAGGCCTGTTACCCCCTTATTTTGGCCAATTTCTCCCTTTTGGAATGGGGATGTGTACCTAAGGCCTGTACCACCATTGTATCTAGGAAGGAAATAACTTGTTTTTTATTTTATAGGCTCACAGCTGGAAGGAACTTTCTCAGATTAGACTTTGGACTTTGGAATTTTGAGTTGATGCTTGGAGCTAGTTAAGACTTTTGGGGATGATTGGGAATGAATGATTGTATTTTGCAACATGAGAGAGACATGAGACTTAGGGGGCCAGGAATGGAATGACATAGTTTGAATATTTGTCCTCTCCAAATCTCATATGGAAATGTGATCCACAATGTTTGTGGTAAGGGCCTGGTGGGAAGTGTTTGGTTCATGGGGCCAATCTGTCATGAATGGCTTGGTGCCCTCTCCATGGTAATAAGTTTATATGAGATCTGGTTGTTCAAAGAGTCTGGGACCTCCCTCCTCTCTCTCTTATTCTCTTGCTTGCATGTGACATGCTGGTTCCGCTTTCCTTCCACCATGACCAAAAGCTTCCTGAGTTCTTACCGGAAGCACATGCCAGTGTCACTTTTTTTTGTACAATCTGCAGAACGATGAGCCAAAATAAACCTCTTTTTCTTATAAATCACTTAGTCTCAGTTTTTTTTATAGCAATGTAAAACAGGCGGACACAAATATGTTCACTGAATACTGGATATTGAAATGATAACTGATTGAATGCCATGACTTTCTTTGTGATCATAACATATTAGGTCAGTCTATTAGCAATATACAAATTTGGAATTATAATCCAGCCTTGCAAGATTGTTGTGAGAACTAGCATGAGTTAATGTAAGGCACCTACTTCAGTGATAGTATCTTGTAGGCACTTAATCAGCTATAGCCACTCCTACTGTTTTCACAATTCATTGATCTGAGCACATTTTGTCAGTAATGTGCCCTATTCATTTCCTTACTTACCCCTTGGTCAGCTTGAATTCCATAGTTAAGTATGATATTATTGCACCCTTGCCTAAACCCTCAGTTGTATTGCCCCTTTCTTTCTTCATCATACTACTGTGGCAAAACCCCTACCTGTGTAATCCCATCTCTCTACCTACTTCTAGCTTGCACCCACACAACTAAATATGACTCACATTACCATACTCATTGGTCTTCCATTAAATTCTGGTTCACTTTATTACTATTATTATATATATATATTTTTAAGACAGAGTCTCACTCTGTTGCCCAAGCTGGAGTGCAGTGGCATGATCTTGGCTTACTACAACCTGTGCCTTCTGGGTTCAAGCAATTCTCATGCCTCAGCCTCCCAAGTAGTTGGGATTACAGGCATGGGCCACCGCACCTGGCTAATTTTTTTATTTTCAGTAGAGACAGGGTTTCACCATGTTGGCTAGGCTGGTCTCAAACTCCTGACCTCATGTGATCTGCCTGCCTTGGCCTCCCAAAGTGCTGAGATTACAGGCCTGAGCCACTGCACCTGGCTGGTTTACTTACTTTAATGCTGACTGGCAATCAGTACACTTTTGTAATCTGTTTACTTCCCCACTGTTCTCAAAAGCTATTTTATACTGTCTCATTTCTCCTTAAATTGCCATTTCTACTTTGAACTGATGAACTTTCTTCCAACGTCTCTGAGAAAATAGAAGTATTCAGAGAATAGCTTCCACATACTCCCCCTCCATACGCAACCACCTCCCTGCATCTATTCTCATTTCTCCAGGATGAACCCCTGGCAAAGACAAACTCTTCTATTTCTGTGCTAGATCTCACCCCCTCTTGTCTATTTGAAGACACTGCTCCAACAATCTCTTCTCTCTCATCATCAAATTTTTCCTAATAGATCTTTCCCATTAGCCAACAAAATCACTATTAATTCTCTTTTAAAATCCTTCTTTGACTTATTTCCTGCTGACTGAACCTTCATTTTAAACTTGCTTTTATGACAAAACTCCTTGAATGAGTTGTCTCCATTTCTTTTCTCTCATCTCTTGAGCATATTCCACCCAGGCTGTCAGCATACCATTTGTCAAGGTCACAGAAGACTTCCATTTTTGAAATCTCTTTGTCCATTCCCAGACTTCATCTTACTTCACCTATATGCAGAATTTAACACTTTGAAACTCTTCCTTCCACCACTCTTCTTTTTTTTTTTTTTTTTTGAGACGGAGTCTGGCTCTGTCATCCAGGCTGGAGGGCAGTGGCCGGGTCTCAGCTCACTGCAAGCTCTGCCTCCCGGGTTTATGCCATTCTCCTGCCTCAGCCTCTGGAGTAGCTGGGACTACAGGCACCCGCCACCTCGCCCGGCTAGTTTTTTGTATTTTTTAGCAGAGACGGGGTTTCACCGTGTTAGCCAGTATGGTCTCGATCTCCTGACCTCGTGATCCGCCCGTCTCAGCCTCCCAAAGTGCTGGGACTACAGGCTTGAGCCACCACGCCTGGCCCACTCTTCTTTTTTTTTTCTGTTGTTGTTGTTGTCTTTCTGCTACTCCATTGGCAGTTCCTTCTTAGGCTACTTTGCTATTTCTCCTCTTCTCCCTGATTCTTAAGATTCAGTTAAGAAACTCAGTCCTCAGGCCTCTACACCTTTCTGTCTACACTTTTCCCTTTGGTGCTATCATTGAGTCTAATAATTTCAAATATTGCCTCTACATCAATGACTCCAAAATTTATGTCTCCTTGTCTATTCAACATCTCTGCATAGAAGTCTAGTGGTCACTCTAAACTTAACACTGTCTAAAACTAAGGCCTGAGCTTGCCCTAACAAATGTGCTCCTCCTTCAATCTTCTCCATTTCAGTAAGTAGCAGCTGTATCCTTTCATTTATGTAAGATAAGAATATTGGCACCAACCTTGACTTTAGTCTTCTTCTTCCAACATGCTATGGGTTAAGTTTGTGTTCCTCCAAAATTCACGTTGAAACTTAATCCCCAATGCAACAGTATTAAGAGGTGGGATCTTTAGGAGGCTTTAATCTCATGGATGGTATTAGTGCCTTATAAAAGGGCTGGAGGGAACTAGCTAGAACCTTTTGCCCTTCCATCCCTTCTGTACTGAGAATACAGTATTTGTCTCTTCTGAAGGATGCAGCAAAAGGTATCATCTTGGAAGCTCAGAACAGCCCTTGTCAGACATTGAACCTGTTGGTGCCTTGATCTTGGACTTTCCAGCCTCCAGAACTGTGAAAAATAAATTTCTATTATTTATAAATTACCCAGTCTTGGGTATTTTGTTATAGCAGCAGGAATGTACTAAGACATAACTCATATCTGATACATCAGCAAATCCCCTTCACTTTATATAAAAAATATATCCAGAAGCCAATCATTTCTAATACCTCCACTGCAACTAGCCTGATTCAAGCAACTCTCCTCTCTACTTTGGATTTCTAGAAATAGTCTCCTTACTGTTCTCTCTGCTTCTGTCTTGCCCCCATCTCAGTTTATGCTCAAACCAAAAACCACCTTGAGTATTTTTAAAAATTTAAGTCAGATCATGTTAACTCCTCTATGAATGACTTCACATCCCTGAGAAGAAAAGTACTTAGAATGGTACTACGTGACCTGGAAGTTCATCACCTCATCTTTTTCCATGTTTTTTTTTCATTCATTGGACTCTAAAATGCCAAACAGACTCCCATGCTGAGGCCTTTGCACTACTGGGAATGCTCCTTCCTAGATATCCACACTTTTTACTGCCCCACTTCCTTCAGGTCTTCAATCGTCACTATAGTTCATTTAGACAGGTTAGGCTAGGTTATGCTGCAGTAATAACCTCAAACTGAGTAGTTTAGAACAAGTCAGAATACACGTCCATTTTGGTTTTGCTCCATGTTGTTCTCATTCCAGATTCCAAGCAGACAGAACAGCCACTATTGGAACATAGCTGTGGTAGACAGAAAGAGCATGATGAATCATATACCACCTCTTAAATATTCCATGACAAAGCAGCATACATCACTTCTACTCACATTTCATCAGCCAAAGAAAGTCACTCGGCATCTCTAATTCCAAGGTAGCAAGGAAATACAATCTTTTCATGTGCTTAGAAGAACCAGAAATATTGATGAAGAATACTATAATATTAACGGTTACCATGGTCACCATGTAATGGAGGCCTTCCCCAACCATGCTATCAAATATTGCAAGCCTTCTTGACCACTTTCCAATCCCCTTATTCCCTTTACCTACTTCATCTCTTTAGCATCTATCACAAAGTACCTGTACTATATATATTACTTATGTATCTTGTTTATTTTATATCTTCTCCCATTAAAATATAAACTCCAAGGGAACAAAGACTTTTGCCTGTTTTATTCAATGCTGTGTTCCCAGTGCTTAGAACAGTAACTACTATAAAAAAGTATAGATAAAAATTTGTTGAATAAGTGAATGAATAATAATAAGAATATAATTTATGATTCATGTAAAATATACAATGATTTTCAGTTGATAAGTCTTAGGATTTGGCTGAAATCAGGGTTGGTATTATTTATCCATTCAATAAGTTTGAGTTTATATCTATAATAACTTCTGCAAGGGTCTACACATCAAGGAGAACATCCTCACCCACAAATGTATCAAGTACATGGGAACTCATTTTATATTACTTCCCCCAATGGAGGAGCAGGACCTGCTTGACTTTCATGGAAACAAAAGTCATAATGCTCCCTTTTCAGCTAAGATCTGGCTGAAATCAGGATTTCTTGTTCAGAAGTGCTAGAAAGTCTCATGTGTGATAAACATACTTCCTAATTTCTTCTTCCTGATCCAGTTGCATTTCATTACATGTACAGCATCCCCCCACCCCGTAAGCAAAGTTTATGCCAATAATAAAACTCCCAGCCTCTTAATTTGAGAAGTTTTCAACAGGTTGAGGTTGGCCTCTTTGCATCATGGTCTTCTTTAATGAATCTAATAATGCATTTCTCATGTGTAATTAAATAATATCTTAAACCCTCTGGCTTCTTCAAAAGACTCATGTGGAATTCATTTTCACATAAGGATAATGACACTCAGCACTGAGGGTAGACACTTCGTTATGAGGGCTGTGGATATTCACCTGCTCCTTGAAGACAAATCATAAAGGAAATTAGTACAAAACCTAAAACAAGTTCTTAGCCAGTAGGAAACGAAGTTACGACATCAATATCTAATCCAAGGCTAGTTGACTAACCAACTTGGAGATATTATTGCTGAGCCAATTGTTTGTACCAAGATTTTTGTTTTTCAAACACCACATCCAGGCATGCAAAACATTTGAGGGAGCAACAAGTACATTTGCATATTATGTACATATAGTTTGCATAAGATTACACATCATCTTCAGGAAAATTCTTGGTTGAAATGAAATGAGTGATATTTTTCTGATATCCTTATCAGGTTCTCCTTAGCTCCTGTGCCTCAATCTTCATGGTTCCTCACTGCCTACAGGAAAAAATGTAGTGTCTTCTGCCTAGTGTTTCACTGATCTCCATTCATCTGTCCTGCTATCATCTCTCTTCCTGTTCCCTATATTATCTTACACACCGGCCATACGGAACCTATTCACTGCTGTCAAACATGCCAGGAGATGTCACTATTGTTTGACTGCCCATGATTTTTCTTCCTCCAGTCATTTGTATGTCATGCTTCAGGGGCCTCCACAAAGCCTAGGATGCAGGTTTTGATTAGTGAATAGCCAGCTTGGTAGATGTATCCCTTTTGTTAGTGACTGGTTTAGGCATGGTTATGTGACATAATCCTGGCCAATGAGAAGCAAAGGGAAACCTGCTAGGGGGCTTCTTGGAAAATGTCCTGAGTCCTAAACGGGAACACATACACAAAAGGCAAGACTGACCTCTTTTCTGCCTCTGGACAGGGCTATGGTAATACCTGGAGCAGCTTCAGTATCACATAACCACTGACGGCTGATGGCACACTTTGAGATGGCAGGGCAGAAAGATGGAAGGATCTGGGAGCTTGAAAAGGTCATCGTGCCCCTGGCTTAGTCAATCGTAATAACAACTATAATGTTAATTAAGTGTCAGGCACTGTCATGGCATCTTAGATATGTTAATGTATGTAATCCTCACAACTATCTCATGAGGTGAGCATTATTATCATCCTCATTTTACAATTGAGCAAACTGAAGCAGAGAGAGTTTAATGGCTGGGATCACCCTCCTTATCTATTTGTTTCCTCAGCTTTTTATTATGAAATTTAAACTCTAGTATACTAGAGAATAGTGCAACAAATCCCTGTGTACCCATCAATTAATCAGTTCAAACAATTAGGAACTCTTGGCCAGTCTTGGCTCATTTGCACCCCTGTTCACTTTTCCTCTGCCCCACATGATTTTGAAGCAAATCCCAGACCTTCTATTATTTCATTCTGGAATACTTCATGCATAACAAAAACTAGAAGCTACTTTTATGTGGATCTTCTGTTATAATCAAAACTAGTTGCTAAATATTCATAACATTTTCCTCATAAAAAATTGAAAATGTAGAAAATCTAAAGGCAAGACATAAAAATCAGAGTATGATTTTAGGATCATGAATTCTGGAATATGATCTCCTAGAAATAATTACTTTTATAGACTGAATGTTTGTGGCCCCCTCCAAAATTTACATCTTGAAACTTAATCCCCGTTGTGATAGTATTTGTTGGTAGAGCTTTAGGGAGGGGATTAGGTCATGAGGATGGAGCCCTCATGAATAGGATTAGCATCCTTATAAAAGAGGCACCAGAGTTCCCTTGTCCCTTCCACTATGTGAGGTTACAATGAGAAGATGATGTCTATAAACCAGGCAGTGGTCCCTCATCTGATAGAGAATCTGTTGGCACATTAATCTCGAACTTCCCCACCTCAAAACTGGGAGATATAAATTTTTATTGTTTTATTGTTTATAAGCCACCCAAGTTTTGTTTTCTTTTTGAGACAGAGTCTTGCTCTGCCACTCAGACTGGAGTGCAATGGTGCTCATTGCAACCTCTGTCTTCTGGGTTCCAGTGATTCTCCCACCACAGCCTTCTGAGTAGCTGAGATTACAGGCACCCACTACCATGCCTGTCTAATTTTTGTATTTTTGTAGAGATGGGATTTCACCATGTTGGCCAGGCTGTTCTTGAACTCCTGACCTCGGGTGATCTGCCGACTCTGCTTCCCAGAGTGTTGGGATTACAGGTGTGAGCCAATGCACCTGGCCAGTAAGCCACCCAATCTATGGTGTGCTGTTATGGCAGCCCAAAGACAATAACAACAGCAACAACTAATAATAGTCACGGATTTTCTTTTAGTATTTTGTATAAGTTTCTTTTGAATATGGTATTGTGTTTTTCTGCTCATTATGACCTGAGCATTTTCCATCCTTATTCTAGCCACCATGATCTTTGGGTGCTGGGCTCCCTCCATCCTTTCTTCTTCTAGCAACATGAATGCTTCCTTGGACACCTGCTTCCAGTATCATTGCTCTGCCTCCTCTGGGCTCCTTTTGCACTTTGTACAACACCTCCATGATGATACTTTAATAGCATGAGGCAATTATCTGTTTATCTGTATCCTTGACTAGGCCAGTGCCCACTTTTTGAATTGTTTGTTGTTGTTGTTTTTTAACCTCTGGTGCCTATATTGTTATAAAAAACAATGTGACAGAAGTCATTATTGTAAGGATGATGTTGAACGTGGGGGTGCCTGCATTATAAAGTGTTCTCTTTAGAAGGGTCCAGTGGAAAAATCTTCCACTGATCCCAGGGTCAGGTAAAACCACCTTGGTCCTGAAAAACTGGTGTGCTTTCTTTAGCAGATTCATTTTTGTCAGTTGTTGCCTTCATGAGTTCAGGCTGCATAACAGAATACCATGGATTGGGTGGCTTGTCACCCATGAACAGTTGTTGGGTTATTGATTTGGTCACTAGAAAGCTCAGAGCTGAAGTCATGTACCTCATCTTGAAAAGCATTTTCAAAGCATTAATTTTCTCATTCATTTTTAATTTTATTTTTCTTTCACCATAAATTCTTTATATTTGAAAAGAATCACGGTATTGAAACAGGACCATTTTTGACATGTTAATTTTTGAATTTTCTTCACCTTTTTCTATGAATGCAGCTTGCAGATTCTGTGCTTTCTTGCTTCACAGCTGGTAAAATTATGGTTGACTTCTCCTTCTGAATTTATTTAGAAATGTTTAAAGCCTTTAAGGAGATTGAGCTAAGTGTCCTCGGTGGACAAAAAAGGGTTCTAAGGGAAACGTGGAAAGGGGAAATTCTCACACACTGACAAGAGATTCCCAGAGTCTCTTTGGATCTGCAGGCTTACAGAGAGCAAAGGGAGGCAGAACTCTAGAAAAGTAGAAAGACCCCAGGTAAGAAACATGGCCATTCCATATGCTGGCCTAGGACTCGAGCAGCAGGCATGACTTGGTATCAGCAGAGCCACTGGAGCGATGGGAACTGGTACAGTGACTATCTCCTCATTACTAGGGCACTAAGAATCAAGGGGACCACCTCAATGCCTTAGAGTTATGTTGGACTCTGGAGCTTTTGTATTAATGTGAAGGAGGGAACCCCCAAAATGGCTGAGGCTGAATTTCCCACCTACCCAGCAGGAGTGGGCTCAGATTAGAAATTAAGTTTGATTTACAGAAAATGAAAGAAATAATATTTCTCGCACATCTGAATTTTTGGGCTGAGATTGATATTCACTACAATATTTGCTGAATTTGTGAAATTCAACCTCTATCCTTTTTGGAATGAGACAGTGTACAAACAGAATAAAATTGTTATTATCATGGAAAGAATGTGTGAGCTTTGTTGGCAGTTCTATCATTATTTTACTTCTGGACCTTAATTTTTTTTCCCTTAGGTTTCTCCAATTGCCTCCCAACTGTCCTAGGAGGGCCTGGTCTTGTTTGCTTCAGTGCACCCTTCACCAGCTGTCAGAATTTTCTTTTGCAAATGCAGATTGGTTTGGGTCACACTTCCTTGCTTAAAGTTCTCCATTAAATCCCGTTTGGCCTCAAGATAAAGTCAAAGTATACAAAGGCCTACATCATTTGCTTCTTGTTTACCCCTGAAGCCTTATATTCTAAAAATATCCCACACTTCTACCCACACTTGACTCTCAAGCAGTATTTGCTGTCCTGCAAATGCATCATGTCTCTCTTCTCTTCTAGTTCTTGTTGCTTATGACACCTGTCCATGAACTACCCCTACTCTTTCAGAACTCTTATCAGGCATCACTGTCATACAGGCAGCCTTTCCCAACTCTTCCCTCTCTACGTGGATTAGGTGTGGTGTCCTTATGATGTATTCCCCAGGCATCCTAAGGTTACACATGCATCACTTACCACAGTGATTTGAATGGCATGTGTGACAATAAGAAAGAACATGGAAATTTGTTTCCAGTTGGGGTTCAGGTATCTACAGACATGTTTGGTGGATGGTAAAATGGAAGCAGGAAGACATCACAGAGAGGGTCACTGGTGGCCTAGAGGAAATGGGGTGGAAGTCTTTCACTGTGGTCCACACTTAGCAACAGGGACTGAAGGCAGAGTGGTTTGGAGTACACTGAGAAGATGATCTCAAATATAACAGAGGCAGAGATGACTCGATTCTGCCCGGATATCCATTCTCCATTTTTGCATTTTAGCAATTAAAAAGACCTCCAGGGTTTCAGAGAATTATATAGCCAGCCCACAAAAGATTACATTTTCCTAGCTTCTCTTGCAGCTAGGTATGATCATGTGACTAAGTTCAAGCCAACAGGATGTTAGTGGAAGTGACCTATGGAAACTTACAAATCACTGCTTTAAAGACAAAGCTGCTAACTCTGACTTCCTCTTTCCCCTTTCCACAGGCTCAAATGCAGATATAAATGAGGAATCCTGGATTCTTGAATGATCCTGTGGAGCACAGCAGACCTCAGGGTGAAGAGTTCACTTAACTCAACACTGTTAAGTGAGAATTAAGTAAACTTCTGCTGTGTTTGGCTAAGGTGACTGTATGAATCTTATTGAGAATGGGAACTCAGTGTGGGGTGCAGTATTAAAAGAAATGATGCCAGAGTGCATCTTTCATAGCAGGTCCTGTGCTGTGTAAAAATCTTAGAGGTTCGTCAGGCACCGTGGCTCATGTCTGTAATCCCAGCATGTTGGGAGGCCAAGGTGGGCAGATCACTTGAGGTCAGGAGTTCAAGACCAGCCTGACCAACATGGTGAAATCCCTTCTTTACTAAATATACAAAAATCAGCCAGGTGTGGTGGTGGGCACCTGTAATTACAGCTACTCGGGAGGCTGAGGCAGGAGAATTGCTTGAATCCAGCAGCCGGAGGCTGCAGTGAGCCAAGATCATGCCACTGCACTCCAGCCTGGGTGACAGAGTGAGACTCCATCTCAAAAAAAAAAAAAAAAGAAAAAAAAAAAAGAATTTTACAGGATCCCATTAACAACTCACTCTGAGTCCATGAGAAGCTCAGCATTTAGACTTCTGCCATAAATAGCCATTGACCTCCAAGGAACGAAGGACCAAAGAGACCCACTTAAGTAGAAGAAATTTATTCCCTCTTCCCCACCTGTTTTTGAGGCCCAAAAATAGTGGAGAAGAAAAGGAAAACCAAGAGAGGAAGGAGGAAAAATGAAAGAGAAAAGCACACTCCTTTAGTTAGGAGGAGGAGAATTAAGTTGGATATGAGTTTGAAGTTTTAAACTGGATCAATTGTATTATACTGAATATTTTTATACCCGAAAATAACCATAAAGTTTTACCTAAAATATCATTTAGGGAAGGGAAGGTGAGCTCACCAGAACTTTTTTAGGAGCAGTTATTGGAAGAAATAATTTTTTTAATGTTTGAACTCTACTGAGTTTAGAGCATTCAATAAACTGATTACAAAACAAAACAAAACAAAAACCAAACAACAACAAAATATTCCATCTAGAATTATAACTCTAGCCATCCTCCTACTTTAATTTTACTGTGGCCCTCTGCTTTATGAAAAGGTGAAGGAGAGAGATGAATTGGTCAGAGAGAGAGGTAAATATCAGAGATCTACAGTCAGGAAACCCCAGTGGTATTAGAGGCCAAGGATGGATGAGCAATACCATGTTGGGGCCTTTCAGAAAAACACTGTGTGGTATTGGAGGGTAAATACTTCTCCACCACTCTTGATGTTCCAAATTTTGTGGGCTGAACTCAGTAAGAGTGACACTCTTGGCCTCCCTCTCTCCTTTATTCACTCCCATCCAGGAGAGCTGGAAAAACTTAACTGATCTGTAAATTTGGGCAGAATAAACTGGGTATAGTCAGTTCAATTTCTTCCTTATTCCTTCTGAGAGTAAGCTCCCCAAGAGTCACACATTGTATTCTACCTCTCCATGACAAATGGCCTAGGAAATGGATCCTCCACGGGGAAATCTGCAGAGGGGCTTCAGTTCTTCATGGGACTGGGTGGCCAAGTCGGTCTGATTCAAACAGTAGAAGGCACACTAGGCCCACAGGTAAAAGCTAGGTCCTTCAACCTAGTTTTGTCAGTAATGAAGATGTTATCTTGGCCTCTTTCCATGTTAGTCCTTTGTCTTATTTCTCAACAGGTTCAGACCTTGTGTGGAAGAGAGGAATAACATTACTGAGCCCTCTCAGTCCAATCCAGAGGGCATCCATATGGTTGAGCAGAACAACAGCACACTTTAGACAACAGAAACAACAGCCAGAGGACTGAGAGGGGAAAGACGATTGAGAAACAGCTCAAATAATATTCAAGACATTCAACCCCACCTTGGAACTCCCAGAGAGATGCAAAAAAGAAGGTGATGTGGATATGCCATATGGCAGGTGAGGAATAATACTAAAACAGATTTAAAGCTAATTCTTAAAGTGTCTTCACCCCACCTTCATCAGCTAAGGGAAGATTCAGGCTGCAATAATCAACAAATATTTGAATACTTCTTGACAGGTAAATTATACTCTCCTGGGTGTTTTATAGGACTTTGGGGAGAGGTAGTCTAACACCCAATAAGTTTATTGTCTAATACAATTTAATGAAATGTCAACTTTTCTTCCGCCAAGGAAACCACATTTTTCCTCAGAGGTTTCCATACAAATTCTTTCCAGTTTTACCCCTCCTTGCTTTATTGGTTCTGTAGCCTAGTGGAAAAGGTATGATATTTTATTCATTTAAAGGAATAAACCAGTGAGATCTGGCTGAACCATTCAAATGACACTGAAGGACTGAAGATTCTCAAGGATACAGAGTTTTGAAGATGTTCACAAATCAACATAAATAAATAGAGAGGAGAAGGCGGAACAAGATGGCTGAATAGAAGCCTCCAGTGATTGTCCCTCCCACAGAAACACCAAATGGAACATCCATCCACAGAAAAAAAGCATGTTCATAACAACCAAAAATCAGGTGAGTGACCACAGTCCCTGGTTTTAACATAATATTAAGAAAAGAGGCACTGAAGAGGGTAGGAAAGACAGTCTTGAGTCAGCTATACCATCCTTCTCCATCCCCTAGCAGTGGCCTCATGGAATGAAGAGAGAATAGGGGAGTGAGAGAATGTTGAGGGAGTGAGAGCGCAGTGGGGAGTGAGAGCACACTGATTATGGGACTTTGCATTGGAACTCAGTGCTGCCCTGTCACAGCAGAAAGCAACACAAGGTAAAACTCAGCCAGCACCCAAAGAGGGAGCATTTAGACCAACCCTAGCCAGGGGCAAATTGTCCATCTTGGTGATGAGAACCTAAGTTCCAGCAAATTCTGCAACCATGGGCTAAAGCACCCTGGGATTCTAAATAAACTTGAATGGCAATTTAGGCCACAAGAACTGCAATTCCTTGGCAAGTCCTGGTGCTGTGCTGGACTCAGAGCCAGTGGACTTGGGGTGTACATGACCTAATGAGACACTAGCTGGGGTGGCCAAAGGAGTGCTTGCACCATCCCTTCCCCAGCCACAGGCAGTGCAGCTCAGGGAGAGACTCCTTCTCTCTGCTTGAGGAGAGGAGAGGGGAGAGTAAAGAAGACTTTGTCTTGCCACTTGGGTATCAGTTCAACCACAGTAGAATGAGAAACCAGGAAGGGTCCTGAGGCCCTCATTCCAGGCTCTACATCCTGGAAGTCGTTTCTAGCATACCCTGGGCCAGAAGGGAAACTGTTGCCTTTGAGGGGAAGGAGCCAGTACTGGCAGAATTCATCACCTGATGACTAAAGAGCCTATGGGCCCTGAATAATTAGCAGCAGTAGCCAGGCTGTACTTGCTGTAAGCCTTGGGTTAAACTCAGAGACATGTTGGCTTCAGACGTGACCCAGCACATCTCCAGCTGTGGTGGCTGTGGAGAGAGATCCCCTCCCTGCTTGAGAAAGGGAGAGGGAAGAGTAAAGGAGACTTTGTCTCGCAGCTTGGGTACCAGCTTTGCCAAAGTGGGAGTAGAGCAACAAATGGGCTTCTGGGGTCTCTAATTCCAGGACTTGGCTTCTGGATGGCATTTCTATATCTGCCCTGGGCCAGAGGGAAGCCCATTGCCCTGAATGGAGAGGCTCAGGACTGGCACCACAGGTTGATTGAAGAGTCCTTGGGCCTTGAGTGAACATCGGCAGTAGCCAGGAAGTACTTTGCCATGGGCCTGGGGTGCTGGTGGCCACGGGGAGAGACGCCTCTGCTTCAGGAAAGGGGAGGGAAGAGCAGGAAGGACTTTGTCTTGTGGCTTGGGTGCCAGCCCAGCTGCAGCAGAATAGAGCACAGGGTAGATTCCTGATTCCTGACTCCAGGTCCTGGCTCCCAGACAGCATCTCTCAACCCACCTGGGGCCAGGGGGATCTCACCATTCTTAAGGACACAATCCTGGCTGGATTTGCCACCGCGTGATTGTAGAGGCCTTGGGCCTTGAGTGATTATAGATGGTAGCCAGGCAGTGGTTGCTGTAGGCCTTGGGCAAGACCCAGTGCTGTGCTGGCTTCAGGTCTGATCCAGCACAGTCCCAGGGTGATGGCCATCAGGGTGCTTGTGTCACCCCTCCCCCAGCTCCAGACAGCTCAGCACAGAGAAAGATTCTATTTATTTGGGGGAAAGTAAGGGAGGAGAACAAGAGTCTCTGCCTGGTAATCCAGAGAATTCTTCTGGGTCTTACCCAAGACCACCAAGGCAGTACCTCTACAAGTTTGCAAGAGCCACAGTGTTACTAGACTTGGGGTACCCTCAATGCAGATACAGCTGCAGTGATCAAAGACAGATAACAACATCCAAGTCCCTTCAATTACCTATAAAACCTTCCCAAGAAGGATGGGTACAAGCAAGTCCAGACTGTGAAGACTACAATAAATACCTATCTCTTCAATGCCCAGACACTGATGAACGCCCACAAGCATCAAGGCCATCCAGGGAAACATGATGTCACCAATGAACTAAATAAGGCAACACGGACCAATCCTAGAGAGACACAGATATGTTACCTTTTAGACTGAGAGTTCAAAATAGCTGTTTTAAGGAAGCTCAACAAAATCCAAGATGACACAGAGAAGGAATTCAGAATCCAATTAGAGAAATTTAACAAAGAGATTGAAATAAAAAGAATCAGCAGAAATGCTGGAGCTGAAAAATGTGATTCACATACTGAAGAATGTATCAGTCTCTTAACAGCGGAATTGATCAAGCAGAAGAAAGAATTAGTGAGCTTGAAGACAGGTTATTTGAAAATACACAGTCAGAGGAGACAAAATAAAAAAGAATATAACAGAATGAAGCACGCCAACAAGATCTAGAAAATAGTTTCAAAAGAGCAAATCTAAGAGTTATTGGCCTTAAAGAGGAGATAGAGAGGGAGATCAGGGTAGAAAGTTTATTCAAAGGGATAATGATAGAGAACTCCCCAAATCTAGAGAAACATATCAACATTCAAGTACAAGAAGGTTATAGAGCACCAATTTAACTCAAATAAGACTACCTCAAGGCATTCAATAATCAACTCCCACAGGTGAAGAATATAAAAATGATCCCAAAAGCAGCAAAAGAAGCAAATAACATACAAAGGAGCTCCAATTCATCTGGCAGGCAACTTCTCAGTGGAAATCTTACAGGCCAAGAGAGAGTAGCAAGATAAACTTGAAGTGCTGAAGGAAAAATATTTTATCCTACAATAGTATATCTAGTGAAAATATTCTAAAAACATGAAGGAGAAATAAAGGCTTTCCCAGACTAAAAAAAAAAAAAATCTGAGAGATTTTATCAACACCAGACCTGTTCTACAAGAAATGCTAAGGGGAGTTCTTCAATCTGAAAGAAAAGGTTGCTAATCAGCAATAAGAAATCATCTGAAGGTACAAAACTCACTGGTAATAGTAAGTACACAGAAATACACAGAATATTATAACACTAATTGTGGTGTGCAAACTATTCATATATTGAGTAGAAAGACTAAAAGATGAACCTCTCAAAGAATCATAACTACAACTTTTCCAGACATAGAGAGTATAAGAAGACATAAACAGAAACAAGACACAAGTAAAAATTAAAAAGCAGAGGGATAAATTTAGGGTGTAGAGTTTGTATTAGTTTTCTCTTTGCTTGTTTATTAGTTTGTTTATGCAATTAGTGTTAAGTTGTCATCAGTTTAAAATAATTGATTATAAGATATCATTTGCAAGCTTCATAGTAACCTCAAATCAAAAAACATACAACAGATACACAAAAAGTCACCTTCCACCTGAGAAAATCACCTTCACTAAAAGGACAACAAGAAAGAAGGAAAGAAGGAAGAGAAGACCACAAAACCAGAAAACAAATAACAAAATGGCAGAAATAAGTCCTTACTTATCAATAATAACATTGAATGTAGATGAACTAAACTCTCCAATCAAAAGACAGAGTGAGCCAAGCACAGTGGCTCATATGTGTAATCCCAGCACTTTGGGAGGCTGAGGTAGGAAAATCTCTTGAGTCCAGGAGTTTAAGACCAGCCAAGACAATACAGGAAGACCAGATCTTTCCAAAAAGAAATTAGCCAAGCATGGTGGTATGCCCCTGTGGTCCCAGCTACACAGGAGGTGAGGTGGGAGAATCACTTGAGCCAGGGAGGTTGAGGCTGCAGTGAGCCATGATTGCACCACTGCACTGCAGCCTGGGCAACAGAGCAAGATCTTGTTTCAAAAAATAAAAAAAAGACATAGACTGGCTATATATGCCAATAAGTTGGGAAACCTGGAAGAAATGAATAAATTCTTAGACACATATAATTTATCATGATTGAACCATGAAGAAATCCAAAACCTGAACAGACAACGTGTAAGATTAAGGTCATAATAAAAAGTCTTTCAGCAAAGAAAAGCTCAGCACCCAATGGCTTCACTGTTGAATTTTATTAAACATTTAAAAAAGTACTAATACCAATCCTACTCAACCTATTCTGAAAATTAGAGGAGGAAAGAATACTTCTGAACTCATTCTATGAGGCCAGTATTACCTTGATACAAAAACCAGACAAAGACACATAGAAAGAAAGAAAGAAAGAAAGAAAGAGACAGAAAGAAAGAGAGAGACAGAAAGAAAGAGAGAGACAGAAAGAAAGAAAGAAAGAAAGAAAGAAAGAAAGAAAGAAAGAAAGAAAGAAAGAAAGAAGAAAGAAAGAAAGAGAGGAAGGGAGAGAAAGAAAGAAAAGTACAGGCCAATGTCACCCTGATGAACACTGATGCAAAAATCCTCAACAAAATATTAGCAAACTTAATTCTACAACAAATTTAAAAGATCATTCATCATGATCAAGTGGCATTTATCCTAAGGATGCAAGGATGATTCAACATATGCAGATCAATTTATGTGATACATAACATCAACCGAATGAAGGACAAAAGCCATATGATCACTTCAGTTGATGCTGAAAAAGCACTTGACAAAATTCAACAATCTCTTCATGATAAAAATCAAAACCCTTAAAAAACTGGTTTTTTAAAGGAGTTTGACACCAGTCTGGGCAACATGGCAAAACCTTGTCTCTACAAAAAAAAAAAATATTAGCTAGTGATGGGGACATGTGCATGTGCCTGTAGTTCCAGCTACTCAGGAGGCTGAGGTGGGAGGATCCCTTGAGCCTGGGAAGTGGAAGTTGCAGTGAGCCAAGATTGCACCACAGCACTCCAGTGTGGGTGACAGAGTGAGACCCTGCCTCAAAAACAAACAAACAAAAATACAAAAAACACTGGGTATAGAAGGAACATACCTCAATACAATAAAAGCCATCTACAGCAGACACACCCCTAGTATCATACTGAATTGAGAAAAACTGAAAGCCTTTCCTCTAAGATTTGGAATGTGAAAAAGATGACTACTTTCACCACTGTTATTCACGTAGTACTGGATGTCCTAGCTAGAACAATCAAACAAGAGAAAGAAATAAAAGAAATCCAAATTAGAAAGAAAGAAGTCAAATTATCTCTGTTTGTAGATAATATGCTTTTGTATTTGGAAAAACCTAAAGACTCCATCAAAAAACTATTAGAACTGATAAACAAATTCAGTAAAGTTGCAGGATACAAAATCAACATACAAAAATCAGTAGCATTTCTATATGTCAACAGTGAACAATCTGAAAAATAAATAAAAAAGTAATCCCATTTACAATAGTTGCAAGTAAAATCAAAAGCCTAGGAATTAACCAAAGAAGTGAAAGATCTCTACAATGAAGACTATAAAAATTTATGCAAGAAATTTAAGAGAACACACAAAAAATGGAAAGATATTCCATGTACATGGATTGGAAGACTCAATCTTGTTAAAATGTCCATATTACCCAAGGCAATTTACAGATTCAATGCAATCCCTATCAAAATGCCAGTGACATTCTTTGCATAATAGAAAACATAATCCTAAAATTTATATGGAATCACAAAAGACTCAGAATAGCCAAAGATATACTAAGCCAAAAGAACAAAACTGGAAGAATCACATTACCTGACTTCAAATTATATTTTATAGAGCTATCATAAAGCCCATCCACCTGGAAACAGACTTGGGGCTGTTGGCTTGGGGGCACAGTGGGAAACTAGCCCTTCAGTTTGCATGGGAGCTAGGTGAGGCCTGTCACTGCCAGTTTCCCCCCACTTCCCTGACAACATGCATGACTCCGTAGAGGCACCATAATCCTCCTAGGTACACAACTCCAGTGACCTGGGAAACTCATCCCCATCCCCTACAGCAGCCACAGAAAGACCCACTCAAGGAGAGTCTGAGCTCAGACACATCTAGCCTCACACCCATCTGGTGGCCCTTACCTACCCACTCTGGTAGTGGAAGACAAAGCGTATACGATCTTGGGAGTTCTAAAGCCCTGCCCACCTCTGGTCCCTCTCCACACTACTACAGCTGATGCTTTCTGGAAAGCACCACCTTCTAACATGAGGCCAACCAGCCCAAAAATAGAGCACTAAACCACCAAAGCTAGGGACCCTCATGGAATCCATTGCACCCTCCGCCACCTCCACCAGAATAGGCGTTGGTATCCACAACTGAGAGACCCATCGATGGTTCGCATCACAGGACTCTGTGCAAACAACCCCCAGTACCAGCCCAGAGCTGAGTAGACTCACTGGGCAGCTAGACCCAGAAAAGAGACAACAACCACTGCAGTTCAGCTCATAGGAAACCATATCCATAGGAAAAGAGGGAGAGTACTACATCAAGGGAACACCCCGTGGAACAAAAGAATCTGAACCACAGCCTTCAGTACCAGATCTTCCCTCTGATGGATCATAAACAAATGAGAAGGAACCAGAAAACCAATGCTGGTAATGTGACAAAACAAGGCTCTTCAACACCGCCCCCCAAAAATAACCCTAGTTCACCAGCAATGGATCCAAACCAAGAAGAAATCCCTAATTTACCTGAAAAAGAATTCAGGAGTTTAGTTATTAAGCTAATCAGGGAGTGACCAGAGAAAGGCAAAGGCCAATACAAGGAAATCAAAACAGTGATACAAGTGAAGGGAGAAATATTCATGAAAATAGATACCTTAAAGAAAAAACAATAAAAAATCCAGGAAACTTTGGACACACTTTTAGAAATGCAAAATGCTCTGGAAAGTCTCAGCAATAGAATTGAACAAGTAGAAGAAAGAAATTCAGAGCTCAAAGACAAAGTCTTTGAATTAACCCCATCCAACAAAGACAAAGGAAAAAACATAAGAAAATATGAACAAAGCCTTCAAGAAGTCTGGGATTATGTTAAATGATCAAACTTAAGAATAATCAGTATACCTGAGGAAGAAGAGAATTCTAAAAGCCTGGAAAATATATTTGGGGGAATAATTGAGGAAAACTTCTCTGGCCTTGTGAGAGACCTAGACAGCCAAATACAAGGAGCACAAAGAATACCTGGGAAAGTCATCGCAAAAAGATCTTCACCTAGGCATATTGTCATCAGATTATCCAAAGTTAAGATGAAGGAAAGAATCTTAAGAGCTGTGATACAGAAGTACCAGGTAACCTATAAAGGAAAACCTAACAGATTAACAGCAGATTTCTCAGCTGAAACCCTACAAGCTAGAAGGGGTTGGGGACCTATCTTCAGCCTCCTCAAACAAAACAATTATCAGCGAAGAATTTTGTATCCAGAGAAAGTAAGCATTGTATATGAAGGAAAGATAAGTTGTTTTCGGGCAAACAAAAACCACCATTACAAGAATTGCTAAAAGAAGGTCTAAATCTTAAAACAAATCCTGGAAACACATCAAAACAGAACCTCTTTATAGCATAAATCACACAGGACGTATAAAACAAAATACAAATTGAAAAGTAAAAACAAAACAAAAAACCAAAGTACACAGGCAACAAAGAGTATGATGAAAGCAATGGTTCCTCACATTTCAATACTAACATTAAATGTAAATGGCCTAAATGCTCCACTTAAAAGATACAGAACCGCAGAATGGATAAGAACTCACACACCAACTATCTGCTACCTTCAGGAGAAACACCTAACACATAAGGACTCACATAAATTTAAAGTAAAGGGGTGGAAAAAGGCATTTCATGCAAATGGACACCAAAAGCAGTAGGGGTAGTTATTTCTATATCAGACAAAACAAACTTTAAAGCAACAGTGGTTAAAAGAGACAAAGAGGGACAGTATATAATGGTAAAAGGCCTTATCCAACAGGAAAATATCACAACCCTAAACATATATGCAACTAACACTGGAGCTCCCAAATTTATAAAACAATTACTAATAGACCTAAGAAATGAGATAGACAGCAACTCAGTAATGATGGGGAATTTCCATACTCCACTGACAGCACTAGACAGGTCATCAAGACAGAAAGTCCATAAAGAAACAATGGATTTCAACCATACCTTGTAACAAATGGACTTAACAGATATATCCAGAACAGTTCATCCAACCACCACAGAATACACGTTCTATTCAACAGCTCATGGACCTTTCTCTAAGATAGACCATATGATAGGCCATAAAACGATCCTCAATAAATTTAGGAAAACTGAAATTATATCAAGCACTCTCTCAGACCACAGTGGAATAAAACTGGAAATCAACTCCAAAAGGAACCTTCAAAACTATGCAAATACATGGAAATTAAATAACCTGCTCCTAAATGAGCTTTGGGTCAAAAACAAAATCAAGATGGAAATTTAAAAATTCTTTAAACTGAATGACAATAATGACACAACCTATCAAAATCTCTGGGATACAGCAAAGGTGGTGCTAACAGGAAAGTTCATAGCCCTAAATGCCTATATCAAAAAGTCTAAAAGAGCACAGACAGACAATCTAAGGTCACACTTGAAGGAACTAGAGAAACAAGAACAAACCAAACCCAAATGCAGCAGAAGAAAGGAAATAACCAAGATCAGAGCAGAACGAAATGAAATTGAAACAAACAAAAAAAAGATAAATGAAACAAAAAGCAGGTTCTTTAAAAAGATAAATGGAATTGATAGATCATTAGCAAGATTAATGAAGAAAAGAAGAGAGGAAATCCAAATAATCTCGCTAGAAATGAAACAGGAGATATTACAACTGACACCACAGAAATACAGAAGATTATTCAAGGCTACTATGAACATCTTTACACACATAAACTAGAAAACCTAGAAGAGATGGATAAATTCCTGGGAAAATATAACCCTCCTAGCTTAAATCAGGAAGAATTAGATACCCTGAACAGACCAATAACAAGCAGCAAGATTGAAATGGTAATTTAAAAATTACCAACAACAACAAATAAAAGGTCCAGGACCAGACAGATTCACAGCAGAGTTCTACCAGACAATCAAAGAAGAATTGGTACAAATCCTCTTGACACTATTCCATAAGATAGAGAAAGAAGGAACCCTCCCTAATTCATTCTAAGAAGCCAGCATCACCCTAATACCAAAACCAGGAAAGGACATAATAAAAAAGAAAACTATCAAATGATGTCCTTGATGAACATAGATGCTAAAATCCTTAACAAAATGCTAGCTAACTGAATGCAACAACATATCAAAAAGATAACCCCCCATGATCAAGTGGGTTTCATACCAGGGATGCAGGGACGGTTTAACATACGCAAGTCAATAAATGTGATACACCACATAAACAGAATTAAAAACAAAATTCACATGATAATCTCAATAGATGCAAAAAAGCATTTGATAAAATCCAGCATCCCTTTATGATTAAACTCTCAGCAAAATCAGCATACAAGGGACATACTTTAATGTATTAAAGCCATCTATGACAAACCCACAGCCAACATAATACTGAATGGGTAAAAGTTGAAAACATTCCCTCTGAGAACTGGAACAAGGCAAGGATACCCACTCTCACCACTCCTCTTCAATATAGTACTGGAAATCTTAGCCAGAGCTAAGGGAAAGCTCTAAAAGGCATCACAAGGGAAAGAAATAAAAGGCATCCAAATTGCTAAAGAGGAAGTCAAACTGTCACTTTTTGCTGATAATATGATCATTTACCTTGAAAACCCTAAAGACTTCTCCAGAAAGCTCCTAGAACTGCTAGAAGAATTCAGCAAAGTTTCTGGATACAAGATTAATGTACAAAAATAAGTAGCTCTTCTATATACCAACAGCAACCAAGTAGAGAATTAAAGCAAGAACACAACCCCTTTTATAATAGCTGCAAAATAAATAAATAAATAAAATACTTAGGAATATACCTAACAAAGGAGCCGAAAGACCTCTACAAGGAAAACTACAAAACACTGATGAAAGAAATCATAGACAACATGAACAAACGGAAACACGTCCCATGCTCATGGATGGGTAGAATCAATGTTGTGAAAATGACCATACTGCCAAAAGCAATCTGCAAATTCAACACAATCCCTATCAGAATACCACCATAATTCTTCAGAGAATTAAAAAAAAATTCTAAAATTCATCTGGAACCAAAAAAGAGCCCACATAGCCAAAGCAGGACTAAGTAAAAAGAACAAATCTGGAGGCATCACACCACATGATTTCAAACTATAAGGCCACAGTCACCAAAATAGCATGGTATTGGTATAAAAGTAGGCACACAGACCAATGGAACAGAATAGAGAACCCAGAAATAAAACCAAATACTTAACAGCCAACTGATCTTCGACAAAGCAAACAAAAACACAAAGTGGGGAAAGGATACCCTTTTCAACAAATGGTGCTGGGATACTTGGCTAGCCACCTGTAGGAGAATGACAGTGGATCTTCATCTCTCACCTTATACAAAAATCAACTCAAGATTGATTAAGGACTTAAACCTAAGACCTGAAACTATAAAAATTCTAGAAGA
>NW_012101365.1:11452778-11471189 GCF_000951045.1 Mandrillus leucophaeus | reverse complement strand
GGAATCTTGCACTGTGGCCCAGCTGGAGTGTAGTGGCGCGATCTCGCCTCACTGCAACCTCTGTCTCCCAGTTCAAGCGATTCTCCTGCCTCAGCCTCCCGAGTAGCTGGGATTACAGAAGCGTCCACCAGGCCCAACTAATTTTTGTATTTTTAGTAGAGATGGGGTTTCACCATGTTGGTCAGGCTGGTCTCGAACTCCTGACCTCAAGTGATCTGCCTGCTTCAGCCTCCCAAAGTGCTGTGATTACAGTCGTGAGCCACTGCACCTGGCCAGAAACTGCTAATTTATAAACAAAAATGATTGCCGTGAATTTTCAGTCAATAGGAAAAACAGATTCACACAATATGAATGTTAAAAGAAGGTATTAAGAGTGAGCATTAGCTACTTCAGGAAAAGCATTGTAGATCTTTCTCCAACAAACGTTTATAAAAATTTAAGTGAAACAGAGGAAAATAAAGATTAGATTAGCATTTATAACATTAAACAAAATCAACTTTACTGTATTTAATTTTTAATTATTTAATTTCATTTAGGCTGTGAGTCATTGAAAAAAAAAAAGACCTATTTGGGATTTTTTTCACTTCCCAAGCATTCTTGAACTTACCACTTTTCATCCCCAAGTCAGCCACACCCATCTCAGCACCATCAAGGGTAACTCTAACTATGAAATCAATTTTCCAGAAGTTACCCACAAAAATTTTAAAAATAAAAGAAATAGGTAGATAGGCATCACCATTCCTAACTGATTTTTCCTGGAGGGTCAGAGAAGCCTGGATTCAGTACAATTCCTGTCCTAAATACATGTTTCATAATGATATGAGTACACGTTCTCATTACAACACAGTTAACGAGGGCCAGATTGGTTGTGGTCGAGTTATTAATATATTTGCCATTTTGTGAGGTACATCTTTGTAAATAAGCCAGGTCACGGACTTAATTGGGGTCATTTGGGGGGCTTGGCATGGTGCAACAAGGTCACTCCGTTCACTCCGGTGGTTCTTTATTAGTCATTTTGTGTCCCAAAGTGCTGCAAGCACGAAGAGGCCAGATCACATATTAGCTTTGGGAAACCGGCAGGCTTCCAAGGCATGCGATGCTGTATGATTCAGGGTGTTGGAGACGATTTTCCTCAAACTTGCTATAGTTCTCTTCTCCTCTTACAAGTAGAAAGGCAGGGTAGGTTAGCATGGAAGAAAAAGAACCAGCTTTGGAGTCAGGCAGTTCTCTGCTCAAAGTGCATCTCTGCCACTTACTTGCTATAACTTGAGACAAGCTCTTTTAACCTTTCTGAGTCTCAGGTTTCTCATCTGCACAATGGGATTAGAACTTCCCCATGGGGTTAACGCTAGCTCTAGTAAGATCGCATATGTAAAGACCTACTGCTGGCAGGGTGCATCGGCTCATCCCAGCACTTTGGGAGGCCGAGGCAGGTGGTGATCCAGATGAGGTCAGGAGTTCGAGATCAGTGGTGAAACCCCATCTATACTAAAAATAGAAAAATTAGCTGGGCATGGTTGTAGGCACCTGTAATTCCAGCTACTCCAGAGGCTGAGGCTGGAGAATCCCTTGAACCCGGGAGGCGGAGGTTGCAGTGAGCTGGTACTATGCCATTGCACTCTAGCCTGGGTGACTCCAGAGGCTGAGGCAGGAGAATCCCTTAAACCCAGGAGACAGAGGTTGCAGTGAGCTGAGATTGCATCATTGAACTCCAGCCTGGGCGACAAGAGTGAAACTCCGTCTCAAAACAAAAACAAAAACAAAAAAACTCAAAAAACCTAATGCCTATTACACACTCAAAAAATGGTAGCAAAATATCTACCATTATTTTGGTAGGGACAAATAATAAACAATCCACAGTGATTTGCTAAACAAAGAGGAAATGAACACTTTAGAAAAATACATAGTTTTGGAAATGTGATGTTAATCAAGTAGGGAAATCAGGAAGGGATTAGTGAAAAAAAAGAATAAACTACATCCCACCTTGTGCTGAGTGCTGTGGACATTTACAGAACCCAAACACGCATGGCCTATTGGATGTAGTGCGCTTGATCCTGTTGGATGTGAATGTTACATACACATCAATCTGAAATAGTCAGTTTACAACACAGGTTGACAAGCAACAAATCATTGCCTGCCACATAATTCATAGTCTATAAATATTTGTCAAGTGGATGAATAAAGCCTATCCTAATCAAACAATGGGTTCTGTGGATTTAAGACTTGCAGAATGAAGGTGTAAGAATCTGGATGGACCTTCTCCCCAGAAAAACAATTTAACTACTGAAAATTACAAATGACAATCACTTAAGTCTCTGAAAATTGTCCCAAAGGCATGCAGCAAATGGAGAAAGATTCATTCAAGAAAAATCTATTAAATCTTGGTAAAGACAGTGAGAGTCTGTGGCATTTGAACCAGAATGCATCCCTTTACTCTTTCCCAGAGCTTCATGCTACAGTATCTCTACTCCAGGCATGCGAATCCAAGAAGGCTGTGGCTGCCTTTCCACCCAGTCCTTAGCCTGGAGCTGCAGTTTCACCCAGAGAGGGTCAGGCTGCCATTTCTTATCTTCCCCAGTTCCATGCTGCAGAAGCTCTGTTTTAAGAAGGCATGGCCAGAAGGATTGGGTTTCCCACCCCCACCCAGCTCTGACTCACAGGATGGAAGCTTTACTCCAGGTGCAAAGGCTGAGATCACTGGAGCCCTTTTGCTCCCACCTCAACTTGCTGATAGGGTGGAGGTTCCATGCTAACATGGGCAAGAAATGATCAGGAGCTGCCACCCTGACCACTCTTAGAGTGGGATGTCATTTTGGTTATCACTGGTCCCTGTACTCAGATGTTTCAGTGGCACAGGGGTTCTGCCCAGGGCAAAGACAGATCCTAAGTACTGAAGAGCCCTGCAGCTCTGCCTAAGGGAACTGACTTCATTTAGAACAGTGTGGAGAACTCCGCATCTAAAGCCACTATTGCAAACAATGGAGATCTTGGTGGAGCACAGTTGAAAGGAGCCTGGATTTCCATTATTTGTACAAGAAAAATGGCAGTGCAGAGGCTTAGTGGAGAGAACCAGAGAAAGAGAAAACCAAGAAGCGCTCTCCTGGGGCCACAGTTAATTCTGGGGTCAAGAGGAATATGCCCACGGGTCGGGCTGTGCCTAGTCAAGAGTCATCAGAGCAGGATGCAGGACTGATTTGAAAGGATCTCCTGAGCTGCACACAGAGCCACTAACACAGGGCAGGCAGTTTACTAGAACAAACGGCTTAAACATCACCTTTGACCGCTGACTGACAAGAAGCTACTGTGACCAAAGGGAAACTCCTAGAAAACCAGGTTTAAAAGTAAACTCACACTCAGCCCTGGCCATGTAAAACACTGTGTGACTGCCTGGGGCTGCACCCTCTCAGGAGTGATTATAGAAGGAACCTCCAAGTTACCAGTCCCTTGCTGAATGTGGGGCAAAAAAAGTAACCTCCTTGAATTGTAATGGAAATCTCCAGGCCACACACGCATTCATTGGTAAAGGGGGAAAAAACCTAACTAGTGAAAGAGGTTAAACACAACTTCTGACCAATAAATGGTTTATGCCAACCCAGGGGTGACCTTTAGGTAGTCAGACTAAAAGATGAAAACAAAGAGAAAAAACTCTGGGCAGAGGCACCAGAGGCTGCATGTTGCGGCAGAAACAGAATGTGGAATTATTTCAGCCAAATCACCAAACAAACAAATAAACAAACAATTTCTGGAGGGGATTAGTATTCAGAGTTGTTATATTATCTAAGATGGCCAGTGTTTAGCAAAAAACTGCAAGATATGCAAAAACCAGGAGAAAGAAACAGGCAATAGAAATAGCCATTGAAGGGGTCTATATAGTGGACTTAGCAGACAAAGACTTCAAAACAGCTATTAGAAAAACTCCTAGAAGAAAACGTAGAAGTAAATCTTTACAGCTTTGGGTCAGTAAATAGTTTCTTAAATAAATTACCAAAAGCACAAACAACAAAAGAATAGATAAATTGAACTCCATTAAAATAAAAACTTCTGTGCTGTGAACAACATCATCATAAAAGTGAAAAGACAACACAGAATGGGATCCAGTATTTGCAAATCATATATTTGGTAAAGGACCTATATCCAGAATGTATAAAGAACTCTTTAACTCAATAATAAAAAGACAAATAACCCAATTTTTCAAATGGGCAGAGGATTTCAGTAGACATTTCTCCAAAGAAGAGATACAAATGGCCAACAAGCACATGAAAAGATCCTCAACATCCTTAGTCATTAGAGAAATGCAAATCAAAACCACAATGAGATACCACATCACACCCACTAAGATGGCAATCATTAAAACATTAAACAACAAGGATTGCAGAGGATATGGAGAAAATGGAAGCCTCATGCTTTGCTAGTGGGAATGTAAAACGGTGCCGCTGCTTTGGAAAACATTTTAGCAGTTCGTTGAAATGTTAAATATAAAATTACCATATGACCCAGAAATTTCATTCCAAGGTATGTACCCAAGAGAAATAAAAACATATGTCCACATAAAAACTTGTTCATGAAGGTTCAAGGCAGCATTATTTAGAATAACCAAGCAGTGGGGAAAATCTAAATACCCATCAACTGATGAATGGATAAATAAAACGTGGTATATCCTTACAATGGAATATTACTCAGTTATAACAACAAATAAAACAGTGATCCATGTTACAACATGATAAACCTTGAAAGCACTATGCTAAATGAAAGGCTCCAGTCACAAAAGATTGCATAGTTTATGATTCCATTTAAATGAAATGTCTAGAATAGGCAAATCTGTAGAGACAGAAAGTAGATTGGTGGTTGCCTAAAGCTGGAACGTTGAGGGGAAACGGGCATGTGGTTTCTTTTTAGGGTGATGAAAATGTTCTAAAATTGATTGTGGTGATGGTTAAACAGCCCTGTGAACATACTACAAAACTTTGAATTGTACATTTTAAATGGGTAAATCATATGATGTGTTAATTGTATCTCAATAAAACTGTTAAAAAATAATACATTGTGTATTACTGATATAAATTCCTTCAGTGCCTAGGGAAAAAAAGAATAAGGGCCAAGAGTTGTGGACAATGTTTCAGAGAAAAAAATCAGGGTTGAGTTAGGACATAGAGATGTATATGTTTGCCTATGTTGAGGATTCAGTCTAGATAAAGATGAATTTTTATGTAGGGCAGTTTTCCATTCTATAATTAAGAGTGATTTTTGTCTGATAAGCAAAGGGCAGTTATAGAATATTTGTAAATGATGGAGTGAGTTGGTTGAAATTGTTTTTAGGAGTATTCCAGCAGAAAGAATTGGAGAGAGACAAGATGGAAGTCAGACATCAGGTGGGAGGCAACTAAAGATAATGAAGGCCTGACTTAGGCTGGTTGATGGGGGAATGGAGAGAAAAGGATAGATATGAGACAAGGTGCTGGTACTTCATGAACTATAGAGCAGGCTACACAAAAACACAGGATTATTTACCATCTTGATTTTTTTCTTGAACATAAGACTATCATGGGCCTTTGCTCTGTCTTAGGTTTCCTGACCTCAAAAAAAAAAAAAAAAAAAAAAGAGATTTCTATTTTCAGTCATATGGCAGGCAAGGTATCTGGCCCTATCTTCTTGATGAAAACAACTAAAAATGCAAGCTAAAAGTTTTTAAAATCTTCTGGAAAGCACCTAATACTTGGGAGAGTTAGGAAGAATTATCTAGTCACATTCTGAGAGGAACTCAGAAAAGAAAGGAAAGCTCAGAAAAAGCATTTGTTCTGAGAATATTTACTGAATTGTGTGCTCTTAAATTTGACTTTTCACTGCCTGTGGATTACAGAGACTAAAGTCCAGTGTCTCCCTAGGTGGGGATTCTAATGTGAGACCCTTTCTCATAAAACTGCCTCTACCCAGAGTGTCACACCCTCAGTGTAAGGGTGACCTAGAACTAAACTTTCCTATTCCCTTACTCCTGGTGACCACATGGAGTGTGGCCTGGGTAGTAGCAGAATAGTGCGGTATTGTGGCCACAGCCAGCTCATGCTTGGATTTACATTTATATTTACATTGCATGAGAATTCCAAAAACTTCAGGCTTTAAAGTTATTAACTTTAAAGTTGTTCCAGGCTGGTAGTACTCCCAGGTCCCTGGCAGAAGTGAATACAAATTTTCTCTGAGGAATGGACCTTTGTCCTAGGTTTCAAAGAATCCCCACAAACAACTTTCAAAGGGAAATTAGTAGTTCAAAGTAAAAAAAATCAGTAAGTACACATTGAAGGCACCAACAGCAAGAACTAGCAGAAACAACTGACAGCAGAGACAGACCCTCAAAGATCTCAGGTATTATCCTATCAAACACAGAACCATGCTTTTTATGCTTGAAGAAATAAAAGATAAGCTTACCTTACACATGTTTGTAAAAAAGAGGCAACTGTAAAAGTAACCTATTAGATTTGGAAAATAATCAAATAGAACTCCTAGAAATGAAAATTGTAAAAATTACAATAAAAAAACTCATGGATTTTTGGCAACAGATTAGACATAGCTGAAAAGAAAATTAGTAATTCAGAAAATATAATTCGCAGAGTGAAACACAGCGTCACAGAGAAGGAATGTCAGACTGGATTTACTACATAAGACCTGAGAATCTCCTTCCTGTCTTTGCTCCTTAAGAGGCCTTAAAGGCCACTCCCTTCCCTAGGATTAGAAGACACACACTGGTGAAGAGGACTCTGTATCTTTGAGAAATTCTGTAGCCCAGGGTTGATGCAAGTGGATAGGTGTGAATCTACCATGGAAGTGGGGTCTCAAGTCTCAATGGAAATGATGGAATTTAGGAATGGACAAGGCCAATTGGTGGCACTTAATAATCAGAGGCAAGGTGTAGTTGATTAGTGTACCAGGCAGCAAGGCCAAAGTAACAACCAGGGTTCCTAAACCCACAGAGATCTATGGTGATGGTAGATAGATCATGTTGTTCCTAGAAGAAAGACAAATGGACACATGATTTGTCTATCAATAAATAAATGATACTTATTGTTTTATAAAATTAATTTTAATTTTTAATTTTAATTTTTAAAAATAGAGATGAGGTCTTACTGTGTTGACCAGGCTGGACTTGAACTCCCGGCCTTAAGCCATCCTCCCACTTCAGCCTCCCAAAGTGTCAGGATTACAGGTGTGAACCACCACACCTAGTCATGTTTTGCAAAATTTAAACTAGCGAAGTAACTAAATGAATAAATACAGTCATGCACTCCATAATGATGTTTCAGTCAATGACAGACTGCATACACAATGGAGGTCCCATAAGATTATAATACTATATGTTTACTGTATCTTGCCTATGTTGAGATATGCTTAGATACACAAATACTTACCATTGTGGTACAATTGCCTACAGTGTTCAGTACAGTACCATGCTGCACAGGTTTGTAGCCTAGGAGCAATAGACCATACTAGGTGTGTAGTAGGCTATTTTATCTATGTTTGTGTAAGTATACTCTATGATGTTTACACAACAATGAAATTGCCTAACAACGCATTTCTCAGGACATATCCCCATGGTTAAGGAACGTATGACCGTAAATAACTTGAGAGCTGATAAGCAGAATATGGACGTTAGTTTTCACGATGGAAAATTAGGTTTCTTCATCCAGTTTTCAACCTCAATTTATAGGTCCAGAGCCCTTTGATTAGAGGCGAGGTTGGGTGCCCTTGAGAAGGAACTGCAATGCCCTTGTCAGAATAAATATTCCCCAATCCTTCTACAAAATTACATGCATCATTTGACAGGAACTGTGCACTGATTAGTGGTTAGGGGTAAGGGTGGCAGAATAGACAGACTTTTTGAGGAGTATAAGATATGAGACTGAACTGACACTGACACCAAGTGTCTTGGTCTGTTTTGTGCTACTACAACAGAATACCACAGATTGGGTAATTTATAATAAACAGAAATTTATTGGTTAATGGTTCTGGAGGCTGAGAAGTCCAAGATTGAGGAGGTGGTGTCTTGCTAGGGACTTCTTCCTGCATCATCCCATGACAGAAAAGCAAAGAGTGGGTGACAGGGAGAGGCAAAAGGAGGCCTAATTCATCCTTTTATAAGAAACCTGCTTCCTTGATAATGAACCTACTCCCCAAATAATAGCATTAACCTGTGAGTGAGGGCAGAGCCCTCATGGCCTAATCACCTCTTAATACTGTTACAATGGCAATTAAATTTAAATATGAGTTTGGGAGGAGACAAACATATAATCCATAGGACCATGGTACCCCAAATGCCATCATGGCTCTCTGTTTAGGGTGGGACTTATGGAAGCTAGGAGATAAACGGAGTACTGCCCAAGACTGTCTCATTTTGGGTCCAATGCACTTGCAGACTCACCGTATGGTTATATATCTAGTTCTTGCATGTATAATTGGGATAGGTGTACTTAGCAGCTGCCGGAACTCTTGCATTGGGTCTCTGAGGTATGGAGTAGGGTCACTGTGGCAGGAAGGACCAAGTAGGATCCTTTATAACTTGTCTCTTTGTCTTCTGGTATTGCAGAAATTAGTTCTATCTTCAAAAGACTTAAAGGTTGCAAGGTGGTGGTCTCTATCACATACTTATTTAAGTTAGCTGTCTGGTCTCTGAAAAAAGAAAGACAGAGCATGGCAAATGATAATGAATTACTGTAAGTTGAACCGGGTGTTAGCCCCAGTTGCAGCTTCTCTGATTAATTTATATCTTCACTGGAGTAGATCATCACCATTTCTGGCCCTTGGTGTGCGGTAATTGATCTGGCAAATGCATTCTTCTCTATCCCCATCAGTAGAAAGATTCAAAACCAATTGGCCTTAGCATGGCAGCACACTGGCACACAACCAGATTGCCCCAGGGCTATGTTAATGCTCTCATAATATTTTCTGCAGGGACTTTGTTCTAAGCGGACCTGGTGAGTGGGTGTCCTAGGTGCCCTGGTGAGGCAAAAACAGCCAGAGCACAGGCACGTGGTCTTCAATCACTTACCCTGTCTAGAGGTGTGTATCATTCTCCTCCATCTTTGCAGGTTGGCATCCTCTTCATCTATATGCACACACAGCCAGCTATGGCTGCTGCACAGCATTCAGGTTACATGTCTTCAGTTCAGGTAACCAGCATAGACTAATTAGAATCTCTAAGACACAATTACAAATTGTTGGGAGAGAAAATCTGATTGGCTAAGCTGTTTGACCGCATGCTGCTGGCCATAGCTGATTGGGCCAAGAATTATCAGGGTTTCTTTTCTAGAAATCTGGAACTGAGACTTGATCTCTGCTGAACATTTGGAACAAGGATGTGTAAGTCATGACTGTGGGAGGGTAAGGCCATTTGGTAGAAGACAGTCTTTCAGCACCCATTTAGAGAACAGAGAATGAATTAATGTCACAACCAGAGTAGAGGCCCTAGGCAGTGTCCAACTACTTAAAAATACATTATGTTGACTGTGAGGATTCAGTGAATTCACATATATAATGTAATGCAAGAACACTCTAACACTTAATTCCTTTAAATCTCCTTATTTTAATGAGATAGCCACAGACTTTGGATAACCAGATAACCACAGGTAAAATCTGGTTCAAATCCACAGGAGCGTTGTTTTGAAGTGTACATAATAAAACATGTTTGAAAACCCTACTGCATTGCCTAACGCATAGTAGGCAGTCAACTGAGTAGCAGATATGAATCTTAATCCACAGACTAAGGAAGTGAGGAATATCACATCTTGTTATTTTGGTGAATCAACTTAAATCAAATTGTGAGTTCCCATACCTTTCGCGTCAGGAAGAATTGTCTCAGTCTTGGACCCTTCCAGTTTGTGGACAAGTTCCTAAATGCTTTTGCAGGGCCAGAGACTCCTCTGGTCACTATTGAGATGTCCACTGTCCCAGGGGTCTCATCGGGTCCAGGTGCTCTGGCTGGGATCCTGGGGGAATGGGAATCCCTACTCCTTGTATCTTGTATCTCCAGGAGCTCCCACACAGCAGCTCATCTCCTCTGAGCGCTCTCTCTCTTTCTGGACCACTGTCTGACAGCCTGGGATTTGTTGACCTGCAACATCTTTTCCCATCTCTGTTCACCTCCTTCCCTCTGCCCTCGAAGTCTCTTCCTTTTTCCTGCTAAAAAGAACAAATGTAACTTTTTCTTTTTGCCCTGCAAAACTTCACATATCCATAGCAACACAAAAACTAACATATCAAGGAAGTATTGTATCAGGAACGTTACTTCCCTCCTGCTTCCTAAATCTAGGAAGCAGAGATTTGAGAACTCCTAGTTTACAAAAATTTTTGACTAACTAGTGCCCCATGATGCTGTGATGTACCAGGTAGCACAGCTTTCACCATATAATCATATAATGGAATTTGCTATACACAGCATAATAGGGCCTTAGTAGCATAAAAACAGTGGCACTCAGGAGAGCAACAAGAGTTCCAGGCACTGCCGGTAGGAACATCTCACAGAGGCATAGGATGCTGGACCCAGAGGGTTGTCACCTAGTGTGTCTGAGGAAGGGGCTGTCGAGGGCCCAAGGTCACATGTGCATGAGCTAAATGGTCTGAGAGATGAAGCAGGCCGAGCCTGCTAATAATTAGGGCAGATGTTAAGAGGACAATGTGATTTACGATTTGTGCAGAAGTTTGCAAGAAGTGAGCACATGGCTGAAGCCTGGCTTTATGCTGGGAAGAGTTCAGTGTAATGGTTCTCAGTACACAGCCTGGAGCCTGTTGGCTTGGGCTCAACACCCGTCTCCACCATTTCCTGGCTGTGTAGCCTCGGGTAAATTATTACACTTCTCTGTTCCTTTGCTCATTTATAAAAATGGGGGCAAAGGATAGTGCTTATTTCATAGAGTTGAGATGCTTCAATGAGAAAATGCATGCAAAATGTTTGGCGCTGTTCCTGGTTCATATGCTCAGTACAGGTTGAGCATCCCTAATCTGAACATCTGAAATGCAAATGCTCCAAACTCTGAAATTTTTGAGCACCAACATGATGCCACAGGTGGAAAATTCCACACCTGACCTCACGTGATGGGTCACAGTCAAAATGCAGTCAAAACTGTTTCATGCACAAAATTATTTAAAATATTATATGAAATTGCCATCAGGTTATGTGTATATGGTGTATATGAAACATCGATGAATTTTGTGTTTAGAGTTGGGTCCTATCCCCAAGATATCTCATTACATATATGCAAATATTCCAAAATGTGAAAGAATCCAAAATCACAACACTTCTGGTCCCAAGCATTTCAGATAAGGGTTATTCAACTTGTGTAATAACAGTAGCTAACATGTATGGGCATGTACGATATTCCAGGAGCTACCCTAATTGCATTCTACACAACAAACTCATGCAGTAGATACTATTATTAATTTTTCCATTTTACAGGAGAGGAAAATGAGGATCAGGGAAGAGGCCAAGCCAGGAATCAAACCCAGGCTGTTTGACTGCAGGACCAGCACTCTTGACCACTGCATTTTTGGTCATTGTTCTTGGTGTTATTTGGTACTGACTTCCTGTGCAGGTAGGCCAGAGGGCTGATACGACCTGTAGAAGGCCACAAACAGTCTGGGCACAGTGGCTCTTCCCTGTAATCCCAGCACTTTGGGAGGTCAAGGCGGGCAGATCATGAGCTCAGGAGTTTGAGACCAGCCTGGGTGACATAGCAAAACCCCGTTTCTACAAATAAAAAAAATTAGCCAGGTATGGTGGTGTGTACCGGTAGTTCCAGCTACTCAGGAGGTGGAGGGAGAAGGATCACTTGACCCTGGAAGGCAGAGGCTACAGTGAGTTGAGATTGTGCCACTGCACTCCAGCCTGGGCAACAGAGTGAAATCCTGCCAAAAAAAAAAAAAAAAAAAAGAAGACGGCTGCAAACAAATGGGCATCAGATTTATCCTCCATCCAAACTGTGGGTGACAGAAGAGGCGGCGTGATTAAGCCCAGAATTTGCTGGGAGGCACTTAGTGCTGGACACTGGGCAGGTGCTAATTGCGAGTAATTTATCTTTGGCCTAAAGACCATTCTTACTGCTGGACTTCCAGTTGCTCTTAACACTGTAGGTAAAGCTGCAGACACTTTGCCAAGAGGCTGATACTTTTCACTTCAGCACCTCAGAACTTGGAGGTCCAGGAGGAGAATGGTCAAGGGCATAGGCACTGGCATTAGGCAGACTTGGCTTTGAACTTGGTTCTGCCACATGTTGTAAGGATTGTTTGAGACAACATGGGTAAAACCCTTAAGACACACTCAAAAATGAGGGCTGTTACTATTATGAATGATTCTAGTTTAGTTTGTGTCCACCAGTCAAAGTTGGTTATTCTGTTGTCTAGGCTTTCTATTCCAGTGCTTTGTACCCTGCTGCCTGCCACTCTCTTGCCAATCCCTTTGGATTGAGGTTTTATTGGGATTTTGCCCTTGGCCTCTGTCCTGGGGTCCTCTGGGCTTCACACTCGTAAGCAATGGGCCATTTCCGTTCTCCCCATGATCTCAGGGAGTGAGGATGAGCCCCAGGTCTTACCTTTTTAGTGAGGGTGCCAGGCCTGGAATGGGGCCTGCATGGCTGGAAATGCCTTCTCCCCACAAGTCGTGCTTTTCTGTGATGAGGGAGAGGGAGCTAATCTTGAGGTCCCTTAGGCTGAGATGGCATCAATCATCTCAGTTTGAAGCCTGCAATCACCAGGAATGGGTGATGGGAATGGAAGCAAATCAGGAGAAAGGCCAAAGAAAAATAGGACCATCCAAATGCCCAGACCTCCTTTAGAATATCTCTGAGGGCTAATTGCTGTCTATGTCAAGTAACCAGGAACAGAACGCAGAGGAAAACCGATGTAGCAGTTGTCTCTCAAGTTGCAATACTCTATCAATTCAAACGTGGTAATAAGCTCAGTGAGAAACACCTGGGTTCTCTATGCTGTGAGGTTGTACCCAAGGAGAGGATGGGCAGGCATGGGGGATGCATTACTTAGGCTGAAAGACAATTCTAATACGTATGGCTATTTTTATTTTTCAGCTAGCAGCAGACTAGAAGTGAAAGAAGGAAGAAAGAGAGGGAGAGAGAAGGAGAGGTGGAGGACAGTTAGAGGAAGACACACTGAAAGCCATGCAAAATGACATTTTTTTTTTTTTTTTTAGACGGAGTCTTGCTCTGTGGCCCAGGCTGGAGTGCAGTGGTGCAATCTCGGCTCACTGCAAGCTCTGCCTCCCGGGTTCACATCATTCTCCTGCCTCAGCTTCCCGAATAGCTGGGACTACAGGCGCCCGCCACCACGCCGGGCTAATCTTTTGTATTTTTAGTAGAGACGGGAGGTTTCACCGTGTTAGCCAGGATGGTCTCGATCTCATGACCTCATGATCCACCCGCTTCGGCCTCCCAAAGTGCTGGGATTACAGGTGTGAGCCACCGCGCCTGACTGCAAAATGACATTTTATAACTAGACAGTGAGGAAGTTAGCAGAAAACTAGGATTAATTCAGCTGACAATTTTTAAAAATATCTACTGTATACCAGCCTCTATTCTAGGTGCCTGGGACATAGTGAACAAATCAGATCTCTGCCCTCATAAAACTCACATTCTAGCAAGTTTCTACTTGTTACAGAAAATCCATGGGTGCATTTTGAATATGCCATCTGGCTTACAGACTTCTGTAGTTACTTTAGGCTTCATTACATCATAGTTCATTCACCACGGTAATAATGATGATACTAGTGAATAGCTATTCGGTGCATACCATATGCTAGGTACTGTTCAGTGGCTTTCTGTGCATTCACTTCTTTAACCAGCACCTGAACTCCAGGGTTACTTTTTGCCTTGAACCAGCTGTGGCCAAGTAGCATGGTGTGCTCTGCCTGGTCGGGCCTGCTGTCTGTGACTGCCTGCCCTTCCCTTTCCCTCTTCCTTAGTCCTCTCACTCGTTTTGGAAGGAAGCTGGTATCAACACCCCATCAGAGTCACATGGATTGAGCAAGACAACTGAAAGGGGGTGAAGGTTGGCTCTCCAAAGGGCAGACAAGCATATGTCTACCAACATACATAGTAGACCATTCTAGAAAGGCAATGGCTTCCTCATTCAACATCCAAAATGCAGGATGGTGCGGCTGGACAAAGCAGGAATTATTACCCTCAAAGCACTGTTATTATCCTCATTTTATAAATGAGGCACAGAAAAGGTATGTAACATGCACAGGTTCACACACCCACTAAATGATAGAGACGGGATTTTGATCTCTCTCCAGAACCTGTGACTTAATACTGCACTATTCTGATAAAGTCATAAAGACAATTTCAGTTGTCATATTTCAGGGATTCTAAGAGCATGTCTTTCCCATTTTAACATCTCTGCAATTGGGATGTGTCATATAATAGATGTGATAAGAACATGTAGTATAAGTTTAATTGGCAGCATTTCTTCTTCCTTAGTGGTGTATAAAATAATAGTGCACCTCGCAAAAAAGTCATGTTACAGTTGATGAAGTGCTGCGTTCTTCCCACAAATATTTCTACTGCTCCTCCTCTATGCCAGGAAGCTGTGCTAGGCTCACTGTGCAGCAGGGTAAGAGACACACATACAGATCATTAGTCATTACTATGATGATCAATGGGAAGGGTACAGTGCAAGAGTCATGCACAGAAAGGTACAGGGAATAGAATAGAGGGGCACTGGTCAGAGGGGGCAGGCAGGAAACCCTCCCAGAGGGGTGGAGTCCCAGAGGGTAGGGGAAGGAGAGGAGCATGTGGAGGACAAAAGTAGCTGCATATTGAAGGGGGATAAAATGTGAGGCAGGGAGTGGTTCGAGATGAGGCTGGAGGTGTTCAGCATCATTCGACGTAAGGAGGTTTGATGCATTTGGACCTCGAATTCCATGCTGTGTACACTGTAGGCAGTGAGGATTCACTTAAGGGGTTGAAGTGAGTAGGCCATGGCCAGATTCCACTTTGAAAAGTTCCTTCTGGGATCTGGGCACATGATGAGCTAAATCGGAGGCTGGTTCAGGGGCTATGGCAGTCAGTTTGAACTCCATGACTCAGTGGCAGGATAGAGAAGAGGTAGACTTGATGTCACTTTTAGGGATAAAATGGGAAACACTTGGTGATGAGATTTGGAGATGAGAGTGAGAAGAATCAGGGATGATTTCCAGGTTTTGGGTTTGGACCACTGGCTGAGTGGTGATGCTACCAGTTAAGGCAGAAAACAAAGGAAAAAGACAGATAAAACACTATAGCAAAGGCATACAGAACAAACCCTGAAGCTGGACTATCTAGTTTTAAATCCTAGCTCTACCCCTTCCTGGCTCTGGAAACTTAGGCAAGTTACTTAACTTCTCTGTGCCTCAAATTCCTAATCTCAGAAAACACGAGTCCTAATAGTGCATACCTTACTATCATTGTAGGAACTGAATGAGAGTTAATACTTGTAAATATCTTAGTACAGTGACTAGCAGATAACAAGCACTGTAACCACACACAAATACATTCATATATAGACACATGACATACATTCACATGTACATTCACACATATACATACACAGAGATTACTAAATTATTATACTTGCCTGATGGCAAATGTTTATTGAGCATTGATAGGTGTAAAAAGAAAAACAGAGTCCCTAATCTCAGGGTGCTCACAATTTCAACTGCCAGTGCCACTGACTTCTAAATCTGAACACTCCACTTAGTCACAGATGCCACCTCCTTCTCTTACAGAACTCTCACACTAAGCATGTGCTAGATTATAGATATTCTCTTTCTTTCCTCTTCTCCTCTTTCTCTCTTACAGTGGTAGTGAGGTATATACTATTATGACACGCATTTTTAAGATTTGGAATTGGAAGCACAGGCAAGTTAAGTAACTTGCCTACATTTCCAGAACCAGGAAGTGATAGAGCTAGGATTTAAAGTTAGGTAGTCTGGATGCAGGGTTTGCTCTCTATGTCTTTACTATAATTATTTTTGTTTTTATTTTAAATAAAATTTTCCTTCTTTTAACAATTGGTAAATAGACAAGGTTCAGCACAGAAAAGTTCAAATTCCAGTTGTTTGGAAATTTTATCTTTTTACTTGACAAATGCACATTCATATGACAAGATTCCATGTAAACAGCACCATCTTTGTGAAGCTTTCCCTGGCCCAGCCTCTTTTCATTCAACATTAAACTTTGCCTTTCTCTGGGCTCCCCTTAGTACCCTTAGGATGCTGCTATTAAAATACTACATTGTGTTGAATATTTTGTGGCATAACTTGTGACTCCTTCTGAAGGGTGGAGATTATGTATTATGCTTTTTGTATTCTCAAATAGCTAACATCATGCATAGCATATAGTAAGTACATAATGAATGCCTGTTCATTGAATGAAAGAATGGGAAAATAATTGATCCTTTATTTTACTAACATGTGACAAACAAGGAGTTACGCTGGACAACATGCTTTCTGCTCTCTCTCAGCCTCCATTCTGGCTGCATAGACACTCACGGAAGGTCCATCTTCCTTTTGAGTGCGGAGCCTTGCACTAAGACATGCTGGCCCTAGGTCATTCAGTCACAGCCCCTCTCTGTGGCAACAGCCAAGCCTACTGTCCCATTACTTCTGCATCACCCCAATTTTGAAGGAGAAATGCATAGGGGAGCTCTCCCACCATGCCTGTAGAGGAGTGTTCCACACGCTTACCCCAAAGCTGGAGCACAACACAGAGGTCATGTCCTGGCTTCCTGAGTCCATGCCAAGAATGGAAATGCCCCGAGAATTCCTTTAATACTCGCTATCTCAATTTCTCTCTCTCTTTTTTTAATGTAATGGGATCTAGAACTACTTGGAACATCCCACCGAACCCCTCTTTTCTAAAGACCTGTTTATATTAGTCCTTGCTATGCATTTGTTTAGGAATAAAGTCAACATTTTGAATCACTGCAGCATGTGGTTACTGTTTGCTGTAGGGGTGGGGTATCCATTCCTCCATCATGTGGCAAAAGTACAGCAGCTGTAATATCTCATTACAGGGATTCACTTTATTTAATAAAAAAAAATAGTATTGCTCTACTTAACAAAATTATCCTCATCCCCCACTCCCCAGAAAAACCTGATCTGTGGTTTCAATGCCTCTTGCCATAATAGCTTTAGATGGTTTGCATGTGATATTAGTTAGCTCCAGAATCTGCTTTCAATTCAGTTGCTTCAGATTGTATTTTCACTGTGAGCCATTAGTCACCAAATGTTGACAAGCATTTGTAAGGATGCCATCTTCCCCTTTGTTTATATGCAAGTGCAGCAACTAAAATGATTTATTTATGCTTTAATTAAAATTTGTGGATAGACCAGTGATTTTTAGCAGCGACTTTTCTAATTTGTGGGCTCTAGAAAGAAAAAAAAATCAATAACCTGATACCATTTATGTTTTTATAGTTACCCCAGGCATTTGTAATGCAGACCTGCCACTCACCTGCAGTCTCACTCTAAAGGAGAGTGATCCTCGCCACATAAATCTTCCCCAGAGGCCGAGAGGGTCTATATTTCAGAGTCACTTCCCTTCTGTGTCAGCTGTAAGTGAGATGTTACATGCTTTCCATTCTCATGGTTTTCATGGCAAGGTACAAAGCTAAAATTAATATTGAAAGTAAATTGATGAACTGTAAGTTTTATAATACTTGACCCAATCCGTAATGACTGCCTAGAATTTTAATAATTTAAGCCCATTGATTTTGGTTCCTGCATATCATTCTCCACATTGAAAATGTACCCCATAGGGTCTTTGGAAAGAACATACCCAAAATGCCAAGCTTTTATGGAAACTTAATATATTCAACATTGCAGGTGCATAAATCTCCATGAAATTGCACCGAGTTAATGCATTTACTGGTGCACACAATTCAGTAACTACTTTGTAAAAGTCCAAATAAAGATAGATAAGACAGGTAGATATGGAGAGATAATGAGTAAATGTTCCAGTGTATATTAACAAGATGAGCTTATTGCCTTCGCAAGGCTATTAGCTTAACTGGAAAAGAATTAATTAACGTTCAAGGTGTTTGAGATGGTTTTAATTGCTGTTTTTCAAAGTCTTAGGAAAATGAACTGTTTTTGCATTTTCTGCCAAATTCGAATTATCCTTTCGCAATAGTCAGGGCTAGGGGGTGGAGTGTGATGACACAGAGGGTGGGAAGAGAAATACTCAGTTTTGCTTACCATTTTGGCCCCTAAAATAAAGGCACAAGTGATATGAAGCTTGTTTTATTGCCAAAAGTCCTCTTAAGAAGGCTTCCATTTGAGCTTTTCCAGGGACCTTGCATTTTCAGAAAATGTATTTTCCAAGGTCCCTGCAAATGCTCGTGCTGACGTTTGACTTTTCCTCTCTTTCTCTCTTTCTTTCT
>NW_012101365.1:11447618-11452648 GCF_000951045.1 Mandrillus leucophaeus | reverse complement strand
TCTTTCTTTCTTTCTTTCTTTCTTTCTTTCTTTCTTTCTTTCTTTCTTTCTTTCTTTCTTTCTTCCTTCCTTCCTTCCTTCCTTCCTTCCTTCCTTCCTTTCTTCTTTCTTTCTTTCTTTCCTCTTACCTTCCCTTCTGTAGTTTTTGCAGTTCAGCTGTGGGAATGTTCAAGCAAATTTTCACTGCAGCATGTTGAAAACATCTGGCCACATTCTACCAAGAAGACCCCCACCCTTGCTTACCTTTGGAGGACAGAGTTTGGGTGCTTTCTTAAGAGCAGATTTTTGAGTTTATGGAGAGAATAGTTCACTTCTTGGGAACTATCTAACTCAAACATATATATACATATATATACACACATATACATATTTATATATAATATATAATCAGATAGGTAGATAGATAGCAGCAGAAACCTTTCTTCAGATGAAATCTTATACAGAAATTCATTTTCTGAATCAGGTAAGTATGAAAATGTTCTGGTTGAAGTGGTGGTTTTAAAATAGGTAATGAAGGAGAGGGTCTTGTTCTGCCCCCACCTTCCATCCTAACCTAGTCCCTGGACATCTCTACAGAATGCCTGGGCTATGTAGAGCAGGAGTGGAAAATCGCTATACTAATACTAATTCAGTATTGGTCACAATCTCAATATCTGTTAGTGTCAGTGAGCAAGAAATGAAAAAGTCACCCAAATAGATCTTAATGGGGCCTTCTGTCCTCCTTAGGCAGGCCTCTTCTTACTCTTTGGGCCACGTATTGCGGTTACACTGAATCATTTTCAATTCCTGGAATACAAATAGCTCTCTCTTAGCTTTAATTTGAACATGTTCTTCACCCTGCTTGGAATGTGCTATCTCCCCTACCCATGTCATCATCAACTGGCTTACTCTTACTAACCCTTTAACTTAGAGAGTACTCTTCTTATGTGACGCCTTCTCTCATTTTCAGACACTAGGTTCAGTATCCCTAGGATATGTCCTCCTATGGTATCGAGTCCATTTATAGTCATTAGCACATAGCACTCTGGATTTAACATCTTATTTAGTATCTCTTGCCCATGAACACAGATGGAAAATTCCCATATGAAATATAGCAAGACCAAGCTGGGTTTATTCCAGTAAAAATGTTTTAAAAATTCTATACTCATTTATGATAACAAATGAACAAAAATATTTAGCAAATTAAGAATAAGAACATCCTTAATAAGATAAAAGCCCTCTAAAAAGCAAAGCAAAACATCTTAAACGAGATATCATACTCATTGGTGAAATGTTAAAAGCTTCCTCCTGAAAATGGGAATAAAATGCATGCTGTCAAGAATTTATTCAACATCATACCAGAAGTCCTAGCAACTGCAGTGAAACAAGGACAAAGATTGTTAAAGAAGGATAAAGATTGTAAAAGAAGAGACTTGTCATTCACAGGGAACCTGATTGTAAATATAGAAAGTCCAAAAGAATCTAAGATAAACACAATTAAGAAATTAATTTAGCTGTTCTTTAGATACAAGGTCAATATGCAAATATCAGAAGTCTTTTTATATACCAGCAACAGCAAATTGGAAAATAATATTTGTAAACATTACCATTTATAATAGCAATAAATATAAGGAAACAAGTACAACACCACTATACCATAAAACATTATTTAGAAGAATCAAAGAAGATCTAAATAAATGGGGGGATATATCATGCTCCTGGGTTGAAAGAATCCTCTCAACCCAGGAACATGATATAAATGTCAGTTCTCTCCAGCATAAACCAGAGAGATTCAATGCCACCCCATTTAGAATCTCAGGTAGTTTTTTGGAAATTGACAAGGTGATTCTAATATTTATACAAAAATACAAATGATGAAATTAGCTTAAGAATTTTTGAAGAAGAACCAAGTTTGAGGACTTACATTACTGTATATCAAAACTCACTTCAAAATTTCCAAACACAATTGAAAAATACAGGTATTCTGTCATTGTTGATTTCATGTTCCATACGTATTTGTTAGATTAGTCTTTTCAATCATATAACATTTTTTATATATTTTCTGATTTTATTTTTGGTCTGTCTATTCCATCAGGTACTGAGAAGGTGTGTTAAAATCTCTCACTATGGAATAAACTTAACAAAATAACTATAGGACTTGTATACTGAAAACTAGAAAACATAATTGAAATAAATTAAAGAAGACCTAAATAAGTGAAAAGACATCCCATGGTCATGTATTGCAAAACTTAATATTGTTAAAATAGCAATACTTCCCAAAATAACCTACAAAGTCAACATAATTCCTATGAAAATCTCAGATGGCTTTTCCCCACAGAAATTAACATGCTGATTCTAAAATTCACATGGAAATGAAACGACTTCAAATAGACAAAACAGTCTTGAAAAAGAAGTATGAAGTTGGAGGACTCACAGTTTTCAATTTCAAAACTTACTACAAAACTATAGTAAATAAGACAGTGTGATATTGGCAAAGGGAAAAGAATATAGACCAATGGAATAGAATTAAAAGTCCAGACATAAAAATTCTTATGTTTATGATTCATTGATTTTCAGCAAGAGAGTCAAGACAATTCACTGGGGAAAGGTAGTCTTTTCAACAAATGTTTGTACAACTGGATATCCACAGCAAAAGAATGAAGTTAAACTCCCCTACCTCACACCACATACAAAAATTAACTCAACATGCTTTATAGCCTAAATGTAGGAACTGAAACTAAAACACTGTTAGAAGGAAACAGAAGTAAAGTTCTATGACCTTAGATTAGGCAACAGTTTCTTAGATATGGCAACAAAAGTTCAGGTGATTAACAGTAAAAATAGCTAAATCAAAATTAAATACATTTTAAATAGATTAATCAAAATAAAAGACTTTTGTGCTTCAAAGGACATTATCACAAAAGTGAAATTGAAAATCATGTATCCAATAAGGAACTTGTACTCAAAATGTATAAAGAACTCTTACAACTCAATAATAGAAAGACAAATAATCCAGTTTTTAAAATGGGCAAAGTATTTGACTAGACATTTCTCCTAAGAAGATACAGAAGTGGCCAACAGCACATGAAAAGATTCTCAACATCATTAGTTATTAGGAAATGCAAATGAAAACTGCAATGAGATATGACTTTATACCTACTAGCATGGCTAGCATTAAAAACAACAACAACAACAACCCAAAATACCAAGTGTTGTCAAGCATGTGGGGAAATTAAAAACCTTCTACATTGATGGTAGGAATATAAAATGGTGAAGCTGCTGTGGAAAAGTCTGGCGGTTCTTCAAAAAGCTAAACACAGAATTACCATATGATCCAGCAATTTCACTCCTGAGTATACAACCAAAGGAATTGAAAGTAGGAACTGTAACAGATACTTGTATGCCAATGTTCATTGCAGCATTATTCAAAATAGCCAAGAGGTGGAAACAATCCAAGTGTCCATTAACAGATAAATGAGTAAACAAAATGTGGTATGCACATACAATGAAATATTCAGTTTCAAAAGGAAATGAAGTTCTGATACATGCTAAAACATGAATGAACCTTAAAAACTTTATGCCAAGTGAAGTAAGCCAGACACAGAAGAACAAATATTGTATAATTCACATACATCAGATATCTAGAATAGGCAAATTCATAGACACGGAAAGAAGATTAGAGGTTACCAGGGGCTACAGAGGAGGGGAAGGGGGATTTAAAGTTATTGTTTAGTGGTTACAGAGTTTTTGTATGGGGTGATCAAAGTTTTGGAAATAGTGGTGATGGTTGCACAAGTGTGTAAATGTAATTAATACCACTGAATTGTACACTTAAAGTTGGTTAAAATGGCAGATCTTATGATTTTACCACAATTAAAAAATTTAATATTCAAATACAGCAAAGACTATTGAATTTTACACTTTAAATGGATAAATTATATGTTATATAAATTGTATCTCAATAAAGCTGTTAAAAATGGGCAAAGGATTTGAATAGAAATTTTTCTAAAGAAGATATACAAGTGACCAAGATGCACATGAAAAGATGCTCGACGTTACTAGTCATTAGGGAAATGAAAACAAAACCACAATGAGATATCACTTCACACTGACTAGGATGACTATAATTACAAAAATAAAAACAAAAAAACTAGACAACAGTATGTTTTGGCAAGAGTGCAGAGAAACTGGAAGCCTTATGCCTTGCTGGTAGGAATGCAAAATAATATGCACCCAATTTACAAAACAATTTAGCAATTCCTCAAAAGTTAAACAGAGTTACCATTTGACCCAGGAATTTCACTCCCAGTGATATACCCAAGATAACTGAAAACATTTATCTACACAAAAACCTGTACACAAATGCTCAAAGCAGCATTATTCATAAATCCCCAAATAGAAATTAACCCAAATGTTTATCAACTGATGAATGAATACATTAAATGTGGTATATCCTTACAATGGAGTACGATTTACCCATATAAAGGAATGAAGTACCCATAGATGCTTCCATGCTACACCATGGATGAACATTGAAAACATTAAGTGAAAGAAAGCCAGACACAAAAGGCCATATATCGTATGATTGTATTTATATGAAATGCCCAGAAGTGGTAAATCTGTAGAGCAGAAGGTAGAGGACTGTATACTGAAAGCATTTTATTAGAAACAAAAATTTGAATTGTTATATATTCCTGGCAAAATGACCCTTTTATCATTGTGAAATATCACTCTTCATCCCTAGCAATGCTTCTTGCCTTGAAATATATTTTGTCCGAAAACAATATAGCTACCCTGTTGGTTTTGGTCAGGCTTGTATTGTATTTGTTTTAACATACTTTTATTTTCAACCCTTTTCAACCCTTCTATATTCTTACATTTACATTGTATTGCTTGTAAGCACCATGCAGTGTTTTGTGTGTTTTACATTCTTTGTCTTTTAATTGGAATTTTGTTTGATTTATTTAGTCTTTGTATTTTAACTGGAATCTTTATTTCATTGAAATGTAATGTAATTACTGATTTATGTGGGTTGAAATCTACCATTATGC
>NW_012101365.1:11442959-11445723 GCF_000951045.1 Mandrillus leucophaeus | reverse complement strand
CAGTTTTCCCAGCACCATTTATTAAACAGGGAATCCTTTCCCCATTTCTTGTTTTTGTCAGGTTTGTCAAAGATCAGATGGTTGTAGATGTGTGGTATTATTTCTGCGGGCTCTGTTCTGTTCCACTGGTCTATGTCTCTGTTTTGGTACCAGTACCATGCTGTTTTGAAGAACCTTAGAACATCTTGACTCCATTTATTACCCTCCCAACTTTTGTGCTTTGTTGTCATGTATTTTAATTCTCGATGTGTTTTATACAACACAACACATTACTGTTGTGTTTTATGCAGCCAATAATAATTTAAGTTTCTCTAAGGCTTATCTTTTCTGTTGCTCCTTCCCTTCTGTATCTCCAGGCTTCTGTGCGGTATAATTTTCCTTCTGCCTGAATATCTTTAGTATTTTCTTCAGTGTGCATCTGCTCTCTAAAAATGTCTTGAGTTTGCCTTCTTTTTTGAAATATTTGATTCTAGGCTGCCAGCGATGGGGTTTAGGATACACTAGCCCAAAACATGCCACCTCAGCATGTTAAGAAACAGCAGAAGCAGAGAGATCCTTCTGACCTTCCACCCTTCTTGCCCTTCTTCCCTGAAGCCAGGAAGGATTTTCTGACCTTCCCCCAACACAGGTCACAAGACCTGCTTGTGAGAAGTACCCTCCCTATACCACTGGAGGAAAGAGATCCTGATTGCTGAATACGAAGGGTCACAGAGAAGAATCTGAGCAATCGGGCCTTGCTAAGTTTCCCTCAGTTTATTACCATTAGGTCTTACCCTCTTTGTCCTGTATGTTTCTCCACAACTGTCCATTCCTCATCAAATCTGGCAAAAAAAAAAAAAAAAAAAAATACTCACATTTAACTCTTTCTTTGGGTCTTTGTATTCCTAGGAAGACTCTCGTGTCTTGTAAAGCTTAAATAACTTGTATGCTCTTCTTTTGTTAATCTGTCTTTTGGTTGTAGGTGCTTCAGTCCTGAACCTAAGACGAGTGAGGAAAAGATGTTTTTCTCCTCTGAACCAGTTAGAGTTTGTCTACTGTATTTTACTTTTAAAAGTTGGATGTGACTCATCACGTTTATTTCATAAACCTCCGAGGGTTGTAACTGGTAGGTTGAAAAACACTGCTGTAGACTGAGCTTCTGGTCATCCAGCTATTTCAAGCCATCTCGAGAAATCAGGTGGTTCCCCTAGTGAAGAATCTCTATCAAGCTTGCCAAACACTAACCACTCTGACAGAGAAGGCCTTTGGAATCCACTCTTAGTCCTCAGTTTCCCAGTCTCCACAGACTGAGTCTGAGCCAAACTTCAGAATTACAAGAAGGTTTCTACTTAATAAAGGAACCAGAAATCAGACTATTCCTGTTGCCACTCTAATCACAGGACTGAAAAAATGTACAGAGGGTGCTTCTTATCACAGGTTCTGCATTGTGGATCAAAAATAGTCAGGAAAAAAAACCCAATATAATGATAAAAATAATACAAATAAAAAACCAATACAGTATAACAACTATTTACATACTGTAGATCAGCAGTCCCCAGTGTTTTTGGCACCAGGGACCGGTTTCATGGAAGACCTCAGTCAGATCATCAGGCATTAGTTAGATTCTCATAAGGAGTGGGCCACGTAGATCCCACATGCGCAGTTCACAAGTGTTCGCACTCCTGTGAGAATCTAATGCCCATGCTGATCTGACAGGAGGTGGAGCTCAGGTGGCAATGCTTGCTCACCTGCCACTCACCTCCTGCTGTGCAGCCCAGTTCCTAACAGGCCAAAGACTGGTACTGGTCTGCAGCCTAGGGGTTGGGGACCCTGCTCTTTATTACTTACAAGTCATCTAGAGATGACTTAAAGTACACAGGAGGATGAGTGTAGGTTAGATGCAAATACTACACCATTTTATGTCAGAGACTTGAATATCTGCAGATTTTGATAATTGTGGGGGTCCTGGAACCAATCCCTCATGGACACCGAGGGAGAACTGTATATTAAATCCCTCCCAACTTACGAAGTCACCGACCCACCTTAGCTCTCAAAACCTGAGTAGAACCAGGTGGAGGTAGGCTGAGGTAACCATAAAATTCCAAGATTCGCTCATAATTTTAAGCATTTATTGAGTGTCTACTTCATACAACTCATCTCCATAATGTATGGCACTCCCCTCAAAGGAGGTTGACTTGTGTGACCCTAACAGGCCTTTCTTTTTACTGTGGATTGTTGAATGAATGCCACTAACACATGTTTACTGTTTTATCTCCACATGTCTACTGTTCTTCCTTTCTTCACTAATTACCCAAGCCACTTCTGTGTGACCCCATGCATTCTAGCTACTCTAATACTCTCAGTCAGGTCATTGTCAAAGATGTTCGGGAGTTTGGGAGCCATTTTTCTCTTCGGCGAATATTAATTGTGTGTTTATTACATGTTAGGTACTGTTCTAGGTTCTAGACATACAGACCCTACCATTGTAGAACCCTGTAAAGTAAGGAAGACAGATAACATAAATATCTAATCCTGTCAGGTCATGGTAAGGGTATGAATAAGGATAACAGGAAAGAGAAACACAGAACATGATGGTGGTGTCTTAGAAAATGTGGTCAGCAAAGCTATCTCTGAGGAGGTAAAAGCTGTGCAAAGATCTCAATGATGTAAGAAAGTGAACCGTGAAAAAACTCGTTGCAAATGCACTTTCAGGTAGAGAATAGCTAACACAAAACTCCTGCAATTGAAGCAGACTTGGACCATTCAGAGAAGAGCAGAGGCCTGT
>NW_012101365.1:11440948-11441604 GCF_000951045.1 Mandrillus leucophaeus | reverse complement strand
TTTTAACATACTTTTATTTTCAACCCTTTTCAACCCTTCTATATTCTTACATTTACATTGTATTGCTTGTAAGCACCATGCAGTGTTTTGTGTGTTTTACATTCTTTGTCTTTTAATTGGAATTTTGTTTGATTTATTTAGTCTTTGTATTTTAACTGGAATCTTTATTTCATTGAAATGTAATGTAATTACTGATTTATGTGGGTTGAAATCTACCATTATGCTATTTCAAAAATATGTTCTGCCTTTTCTTTCTCTTTCTTTATTTTTTATTTTTATTTTAGAGGTGAGGTCTCACAGGGGCTATTCATAGATGCTGATCAGAGCACCAACAGCTCCAAACTCCTGGGCTCAAGAGATCCTCCAGCCTCAGCCTCCCCAGTAGCTGGGACTACAGGCATGTGCCACCATGCCCAGCTCTGTTTCACCTTTTCTATGTTGTTTTTTTCTATCCTTCTTTTCTTCTTTGAGTTAATTTTTTAATTATTTTATTCTTTTCCTATTCCTTTAGTGTTTATCTTGGAGATTACATTGTGCATACTTGATTTTAAAATCTAATATAGGCCAGGCACGGTGGCTCAAGCCTGTAATCCCAGCACTTTGGGAGGCCGAGATGGGCGGATCACGAGGTCAGGAGATCGAGACCATCCTGGCTA
>NW_012101365.1:11404947-11437388 GCF_000951045.1 Mandrillus leucophaeus | reverse complement strand
TGAAAAAACTCGTTGCAAATGCACTTTCAGGTAGAGAATAGCTAACACAAAACTCCTGCAATTGAAGCAGACTTGGACCATTCAGAGAAGAGCAGAGGCCTGTGTGGCTGAATCACAGTGAGCAGGAGAGGGGCTATTAGGAAATTAGGTCAGACAGGTGGTTAGGAGCTAGAGTATGGGGCTGGGTGTCATTTCTATGTCTTTAATGTGACTTCAGTAAGTGGATTGTTATTTTAATGTTTATCTTTCTTGTACGTAACTAACATGTAGTTTTATTTCTCCAGGGTTTCTTAATCATTAGTTTAAAAATCTGGACATAAACAAATTTAATCCAAACTACAGCCCTAGAAATAACATGGGTCTTAGGATCAAATTGGCTTAACTTTTGGACCCATCTGTAAAATGAGGATAAGTTGCTCTGTCCCATCTGGTTGCTATGAGGATTAAATGACATAATATATAAAGTGAAAGCATTCAGCACAGTGCCTAACACTCAGATGACACTCAGATTTTAGTTTTGTGTTACCAGAGCACAAGATAGCGGAGGGTGGGGATGAGGGTCCCTGGGGGAGACCAGGATTAGCTCACATCAGGCACTGTCTCACGTGCTAAATTGATGATGAGATTTTATCCTGATGGTGAGGCCCCTTTGAAGAGTTTTGAGAAGGAGAGTGAGAATGAGATTATTTAGTGAAAGATGGATTTGTGAAGATGGTGGCAGTGGTGGGAAAGGTTAGGGAAGGGTCAGGAGACAGCAGTACCAACAAGAAGGCCACTGCAGTATTCATGGTGAGAAATGAGGAGAGCCTGCATGGTGTGCAAATATTTTCTCCCATTCTGTAGTTTGTCTCTTCACTCTATTGATTGTTCCTTGTCTGTGGAGAAGCTTTTTAGTTTGCTGTAATATCGTTTGTCTATTTTTGTATTTGTTGTCTGTGATTTTTGGTTTATATCCAAAAATCATTGTTCGGACTAAGGTCATGCATGAAGCTTTTCCCTTATGTTTTCTTCTAGTAGTTTTACAGTTTTGGGACTTACATTTAAATCTTTAATCCATGTAGAGTCAATCTTTGTATAAGATGTGAGATAAAGGTCTAATTTCATTTTTCTGCATGTGGATATTCAGTCGTCCCTACACCATTTATTGAAGAGACTGCTCTTTCTCTATTGTGTGTTTTTGGCATCTTTGACAAAAATCAAGTAACTGTAAATGTGCGGATTTATTTCTGGGCTCTCTATTCTGTTGCATCGGCCTATGTGTCTATTTTTATGCCAGTACCATGCTAATAAGGAGCTAAAATTAAAAATATATAAGGAACTCAAACAACTCAATAGTAAGAAAACAAATAACCTGTTTTAAAAATGGACAAAGGATCTGAATAGACATTTCTCAAAAGAAGACATACAAATGGCCAACAGGTATAAGAAAAAATGCTTAAAATTTCTAATCATTAGAGAACTACAAATTAAAACCACAATGAGACATTACCTTACACCTGTTAGTATGGCTATTATCAAAAAGGCAAAAGATAACAGGTGTTGGCGAGGACCCGGGGAGAAGGGAACTTCTGTACAGTGTTGGTGGAAATGTAAATTCGTACAGCCATTATGGGAAACAGCATGGAGGTTTCTCAAAAACTTAAAATTAGAACTGTCACAGATCCAGCAATCCCACTACTGCATACGTATCCAAAGGATATGAGCTCAGTATATTGAAGAGGTATCTGCACTTCTGTGTTTATGCAGCACTATTCACAATAGCCAAGATATGGAATCAAACTAAGTGTCCATCATCAGCTAAATGAATAAAGAAATTGTGGTCTATGTATACAATGGAATATTCTCCAGCTTCAAAAAAGAAGGAAATCCTGTCATTTGCAACAACATAGATGAACATCAAGGATATTACACTAAGTGAAATAAGCCAGGCAGAGAGACAAACACTGCATGATCTCACTCATATAAGGAATCTAAAAAAGTACAATTCCTTTAAGTAGACAGTAGAATGGTGGCTACAGGGACTGGGGGAGAGGAATTGAGGAGATGCAAAAACAACAACAATGATGAGAACTTTTGCTCCTGGGGAGTGAGGGATGGGAAATGGATTTAAGAGACGCTTGTAGTTCCCAAAGCTGTTCATGTGTTGGTGCCATCAAGAGAGCTTTGGCCTCTGTCTACATGGCCTCTCTCCTTCTGCACCTGCCTGTCTCCTCCTCACCCTCATCTTCAGCTCAGGGAAGCCCTGACTTGCCCTCAAGCTGGCTTCAGATGCCTTTCCTGTTGTTCCTTCCTTTGCTCCTTAGCTCTCCTGGAAAGATGCTTTCCTGTATCTCCCTCTCACCTCCCTTCTTGGCAGGACAGCAAGGACTGCAGTCCCTTCTCTTTTTTGAGGAGTGCTCAGTCAATGTTAGTTGCTCACATTCACCCTGGCATTGTGATTTCCAAACAGAAGTCGGTTAAGCCTTGGGAATGCTCCTGTGTTCACTAAGAACCATTCATCCCTTGTAATTACAAGGTCCCAGGTTTTAAGACCAATCTGCATTCTTTTAATGTCAGAACAGCATGTGCCCCATAACAAGAATATGTCCCACTGCCCAGACTTATTGTTTCGGGATTATGGTTTCTAAGAGGAAGCTGGCTTTCATACCCAGTAACTAGGTTGCTGTTGTTTGGCCTCCATCCTTGAAAACTTGTAATTTATTGATTTTGATATTCACGTTGTGTCCCATCACAAGATGTGCAGTTAACAGAGGCAGGCCTGAGATTACGAATGGCCTGGGGGAATGATTCGAATAATTAAACCCGCTCCTTGGGTAGCATAGCAGGCACATTCACCCTGGGAGTCTATTGTGTTTAAAATATACTTTAACAAATTACATCCCCAACAGGCTAGGATGCCCCAAACAGGAGCACCTTTCAGGTTGCTCCAAGAAGACAATTACTTACAGCAAACCAGTGAGTGGGGGAAGGACCATATTTCAAACCTGAAACAAAGAAAAATGGGAAGGCAAGCAAAGAGGGGCCTTGTCAGCAGAACTGTTCCTTTCATTAGAGATACATGGTTCTCTACTCAAGATCTGGCATTCTGGGAGCAAGATGGGCTGGGGGAATAGCAGAAAGAGGATTTACACATGAGGAATATTGCAGACACAGCACACATAAGCTCTAGAATCAGAAAGCTCAATATTAATACCATCACTACCAATACTTATATCAGCAACAACAATAATAATAGCAAACACTTATGTAGAACTTATGTTTGGCAGACACTGTTCTAAACACCTTATGTGTATTAATTCATTTTGTCCTCATAGCAACCCTATGAGGTAGGTGCTATTATTATTATCCCCATTTTACAGAGGAGAAAACCAAGGCATATATAAGTTAAGTAAATTGTCCAAGGTGACGTAAGTAGTGAGTGGTGGTGGTAGTCTCCAAAGTTAATTTTCTTAGCTACTTGGCTTATCAGCTACTCACCTTGGGCAATTCATTTAAGGTCCTTGATTTAAGTTATCTCACCTATCAAATGAGGCTAATGGTACCAACATGGAAGGGTTATTCTGAGTGGTCAAATAGTACATATTCAACAAATAGTGGGAAGGAATTAAAAAACAATGTAGTGAAAAGAAGCCTGGAAGAACATAGCTTTTTAACAGTTTTTGGTTGTAAGCCACAGAAACTGTCTGACTCACCCAGGCAAGAAATGAATTTATGGAAGGGATATGGGGTATCTTAAGTTGAGCCCTCAGGAAACAGTTTCTCAGATGGAGATTTTTCTGCAGGGTATCTATTGGAGGATGTTCTTGGCAACAAAACCCATGAAGGAGTGAGGGAAGGAGAACTGAGCAGAAGGAAAAGTTGAACTGTGACTCAGGTACAACAAAAGCCTCACCTGATCGACCAGGGATGGCTCTTCAGAGTTGTCCCAAGGGAGGCCACCCCCAGGGTAAGGTGGCTCTCTTGAGAGAAGGGCAATTCTTGGGGTGAGATGTGTTTGTGGCTTTCAGCAATCAACCCTTCCAGGAGCTGTGGGAATAATTGCCTCCGTCCTGAGTGGGATCTGGGTGGCACACACAGCATCCACCGCAGCAGGCAGTGCACAGAACTGAAGCACAGTCAAACAGTCAGACCTCACAAGGGAAGTGGCTGGGCCGCACTGAGGAGCAAAGGCAGCAGGGAAAGATGGAGCATCTGTCTGAAGTCATGCTGCCCCTCTGCTGGGTCAGTGTTCAAATTCCAGGCAAAGAGCATCTGGATGGGTCTAACCATCAACAGGTGGACATGCAACCGGATGGGTGGAGCTTTTTCGTTAAAAGATCTTCCAAAACTGGATTTAAAGTAAATTCTAAGTGTAATTCTCCAAAAAAGAGGAGACGGGGCCGGGCGTGGTGGCTCAAGCCTGTAATCCCAGCACTTTGGGAGGCCGAGACGGGCGGATCATGAGGTCAGGAGATCGAGACCATCCTGGCTAACACGGTGAAACCCCTTCCACTAAAAAAAAAAAAAAAAAAAAAAAAAAAAAAACTAGCCGGGCGAGGTGGCGGGCGCCTGTAGTCCCAGCTACTCAGGAGGCTGAGGCAGGAGAATGGCGTAAACCCGGGAGGCGGAGCTTGCAGTGAGCTGAGATCCGGCCACTATGCTCCAGCCTGGGGGACAGAGCGAGACTCCATCTCAAAAAAAAAAAAAAAAAAAAGAGGAGACGGATGCTAGGTGGGCAAAACAATAGATCTCCATTATACCTCAAAATCAAGAGTCTTGGGGAGAATTCCTGCATATACTTTGGGATAGAGAGTTTGCAAAAAAGCTTCAATTATTTCTGTCTTTATGTACTGCCCTTTTGCACTTGTCCTTAAAACTCCTCAAATCAAGAGATGGAGACTATTTCCCGATCCCTTGAATCTGTGCTGGCCTTGTCACTGGCTTTGAACAGTAGAATGCCATGGAAGCAATGTTGTGCCACTTTTGAAGCTAGGGCTAAGAGGTCTTAAGAGCACTTGTCCTCTCCTGGGATCCTGCCAAGGTGCCATGTGAATAGGCTTGGGCTAATCTGCTGGAAGATGAAAGATCTCGTGAAGTAGAGGTGAGCCATTCTAACTGAGACCACCACAGGCTAGTGCCTAGCTGACTGCACATGCATGAGTGAGTTCAGTCAAGACCAGGTGAGCACAGCCCAAAATCCTGGTCCATAGAACAATGAGCTAAGTACACATCTGTTGCTTTAAGCCACTAAGTTTTGGGGCAGCTTGTTACGTAGCAAAAGCTAACTGATACATGCTACTAACGTACTGTGTGACTTTAAATAAGGAGCACATCTTCTCTGGTTTTCCTACCTGAGGAATGAAGGGATTGTACAAATGAGGATCCTTCCTGATCAGATAGTTCAAACATCTGGGAAGGGCCAGAAGGCCAGCCAGGCTTCCAGCAAGCAAAGCTTAAAGCTGTCATATACGCAGACTGCCACCTACTTAGTGTACAGGGGTCACTGAGCTATTTCCAGCATCTCTGATAAGGTGTGAAACACCAGGTGAGGACAGAAAAGCAGTAATGATGTTAATGCAGCTCTTTTTGATGCTCAGCGAGCCATAGGCTAAACACGACAACTGCAGTTCACAGAAGGTGAGGAAACACAACTCCTTTCTTTCCCAGGGTTGTGGTGACCTCCTCCACCTCTCCATTCTGGCAGCTCTGTGGGCAGGGTTTGTGGATGTTTCCCCCACCCACAGCTTTCTTGAGGTATGACTTGGCAAACAGAATCGTATAAATTTAAGGTGTGCACTGTGATTATCTGATATACAAATAGAGTGAAATGATTACCACAATCAACTTAGTTAACACACCCATCACCTCATATAGTTACCTTTTGTGTATGTTTGTGTAATGAGAACATTTAATATTTACTCTTTTAGCAAATTTCAAGTATACAATACAGTGTTAATTACAGTCACCAGGCTATACAGGAGATCCCCAGAACTCATCCATTTTATAACTGGAAGTTTGTACCTTTGACCATCTCTTCACTTTCCCCAACCCCTAGGGGGGAAACCACCATTCTGTTCTCCCCAACCACTGTTTAGTGAGTTCAACTTTTTAAAAAAAATTTTAAGTTCCAAGGTATATGTGCAGGATGTACAGATTTGTTACATAGATAAATGTGTGCCATGGTGGTTTACTGCACAGATCAAACCATCCATCACTTTGGTATTAAGCTCAGCATCCATTAGCTAGCTATTCTTCCTGATGCTTTGCCTTCCCCAGCACCGACAGGCCCCAGTGTGTGTTGTTCCCCTTCACGTGTCCACATGTTCGCGTCATTCAGCTCCTAGTTATAAGTGAGAACATGTGGTGTTTGGTTTTCTGTTCCTGTGTTAGTTTGCTGAGGATAAACAGCTTCCAGTTTCTTCCATGTCCCTGCAAAGGATGTGTTTTCATTCCTTTTTATGACTGCATAGTATTCCATGGTGTATATGTACCACATTTTCTTTATCCAGTCTATCATTGATGGGCATGTGGATTGATTCCATGTCTTCGCTATTGTGAATAGTGCTGCAAAGAACATACATGTGCATGTATGTTTCCAATAGAATGATTTATATTCCTTTGGATATATACTCAGTAATGGGATTGCTGAGTCAAATGGTATTTCTGTCTTTAGATCTTTGAGGAATCGCCACACTGTCTTCTTAAGTGAGATCATACGGTATTTGTCTTTGTCTGTCTTATTTCACTTAGCATAATGCCCTCAAGTTTCATTCATATTGTCCCAAATGGCAGGATTTTCTTCTTTTCTTATGGCTAGACTGTATATATATAATTATATATAATATGTAATAAACACTATCATATATATTATGTGTGCATGTGTATGTATAGATAGACAGATATCCATTCAGCCACTGACAGATACTTAGGTACTTATGTTGTTTTGGCTATTATGAACAATGCTGCAATTAACATCAGAGTACAGGTATCTCTTTAAGATACTGATTTTGTTTCCTACGGAAACAAACCCAGAAGTGAGATTGCTGAATCATATGGCTGTTCTATTTCTATTTTTTTGAGGAACCTCTCTACTGCTTTACAATGGCTCTACCAATTTACATTCCCACCAGCAGTGTACAAGGGTTTCTTTTTCTCCACATCCTCATCAACGCTTATCTTTCTCTCTCTCTCTTTTTTTTTTTTTTTTTTTTTTGGTTTTGAGACAGAGTTTCACTCTTGTCGCCCAGGCTGGAGTGCAGTGTGATCTTAGTTCACTGCAACCTCTGCCTCCCAGGTTCAAGCGATTCTCCTGCTTCAGCCTTCAGAGTAGCTTGGATTACAGGCATGTGCCACCACACCCAGATAATTTTTGTATTATTAGTAGAGATGGGGTTTTATCATGTTGGCCAGGCTGGTCTCGAACTCCTGACCTCAGGTGATCCACCCACCTTGGCCTCCCAAAGTGCTGGGATTACAGGTGTGAACCACCACACCCGGCCTTATCTTTTTTATAATAGCCATCCTAACATGTGGGAGGTGATATTTCACTGTGGTTTTGATTTGCATTTTCCTGATGACTAATGATGGTGAGAGCCTTTTTGTGTACCTGTTGGCCATTTGTATGTCTTTTTACAAATAAAAATTTAATTATCCCCTCCTGGCACATAGATTCAAGTTGCCCTTAACATACACTCCCTGTAGTCTTCATTGGAAAGATATCTATTCAAGTTTCTTGCCATTTTAAAATTGGATTATTTGTTTGTTTATTTGTTTGCTATCGAGTTGTATGAGTTCCTTATATATTTTAGCTATTAACTCCTTATCAGATATATGCTTTGCAAATATTGTCTCCCATTCCATAGGTTGCCTTTTCATTTTGTCCATTGTTTCCTTGGATGTACAGAAGCTTTTTAGTTTGATGTAGTCCTTCTTGTCTATTTTTGCTTTTGTTGTTTGTGTGCTTTTGTTGTCATATCCAAAAAATCATTGCTAAGACCAATGTCAAGAAATTTTTCCCTATGTTTACTTCTAGGAGTTTTGTAGTTTCGGGTCTTACATTTACATCTTTAATCCATTTTGATCAATTTTTGTGAGTGGTGTCTGATAGGGATCCAATTTCATTCTTTTTTCTGTGAATATCCAGTTTTCCCAACACCATTTATGGAAGAGACTATCCATTCCCCATGTGTATTCTTGGTGCCTTCATCAAATATTAGTTGACTATATAAGCATGGGTTTATTTCTGGGCTCTTGATTCTGTTCCATTGGTCTGTGTGTCTGTTTTATGTGATGTATGCATTCTTTCAGCCCAGTTTTGTCATTCAAATTGGTACCTCCTTTCCTGTCTACACATCTGCTTTTCCTTAACTGAAGCCAAAGATGCAGAGTGGGGAGGCAGTTAATCTCAGATTCTTCGCCACATACAAATCCAAACCAACTGTCTACTTCTCAAATGAAGCCTGTGGCCCAGAATGAGCTGGTATGTATGTATGCATGTGGGTTTTTAGTTAGCTAATTAGTTCGTTGGCTTTTCCAGTTTTTAGTAATGATTTTTTTAGTTCTTGCAACGTTTATTGAAAGCATGTTATGTACAATGCATTATATCAGCTGCTTTCATGTATGTTATGATTATCATCATTTTCCAAATAAGAAAAAAGAGGTTCAGAGCAGGTATATAACCTTCCTAAGGTCACACAACTAGTAAGTAGCAGAGCTGAAACAAGCACCAAGGCTTTTGAAGCTTCATTTAAGTATTCTTTGTCCTACTATGGGCAACCAAGCAAGCCAGGAGCCTCTGCCTGAGCTGTGTGACCACTCAAAAAAGCAAAAAACAAAAAAACAAAAAAAAAAATATGGCTTTTGAGTCCATCAAGTTGAGGCACCAGATACATAAATTAGAAGAGAGCTTGTCTTTAACAACAATTTGAGAGATACTAACACTGTTATATATATAACTTTTGGGGATATAACATATATAATTACATATATACACACACACACATAGCTTTTGGGGACATAACATATATAATTATGTATACACACACACACACGGCTTTTGGGGACATAACATATATAATTATATATATATACACACACACACATAGCTTTTGGGGACATAACATATATAATTAGAACGACATAATCGATGATGGAACATAGATGTTTTAAAGCCTGCTCCTGAATTCAGGGCTAATGTTGAGCTGGAAGGTACCAGAATCACTATCTCAGTTGTCAAAGAATGAAATAATTCTATAGTTGGCAGACTGCTCTTGTCCCGAATCCTCAGAATACTGTGACTCAGCTCTCTTGTACTCCATTCTGAGACTCCTCACTCTCCCTCCCCATGATCCAGCAACTAAAGGGTTTACAGCTGGCCCAGTAGGGCCTCCGGTACTTAGTCCTAGCACTACTGTGGGCCACTCGCTTTTAGGTCTCACCCCCTACCTTAGTACATTCATGCTGTTGTAACAAAATACTAGAGCCTAGGTAATTTATAAATAATAGAAATTTATTTCTTAGAGTTCCAGAGCCTGAGAAGTCTAAGATCAACGTACTGGAAGTTTGGTGTCTGGTGAGGGCCTGGACTCTGCTTTCAATATGGCACATTGAAGGGCAAAAAAGGGTTTAGGGTGTTCCCTCCTACCTCTTTTATAAGATGTTAATTCCATCCATGATGGCTTTGCCCTCATGACTTAATCACCTGCTGAGGACTCCACGTCTTCATACTATCACGTTGGCAATTAAGTTTCAACATACAAATTTTGCAAGACACATTCAGACTATAGCACCCTCCAAGTACTAATATTTTTTCCCTACCATTACCTTTCTTCGCTCAGTAAACTTGACCTTAGGAAGATCTCTGATAGGGCTAGACTCAAAGATATACTAGGAGTGGCAATGGCTGGTGCAACGGGACTTCTGCATTCTGGACTTTATCCTTTATCATGATCCACAAGATCTGCCTGTCTTATGTCCTATCCACTTAGGGCTCATGCTCTGCTTTCCGTGGGAAAAGTACCTGTCCTCTACAGAATGCCCGTCTCATGAAACGTTCTCCAAATAAGAGGGTTCTGTGGTCATCTGAATTGGTGAATGCTGCATGCTATATCCTCCTTTTTGGAGTGTCACATATTTACATAGTAAAAGCTCTGAAAAGACCTGTAATAAAGAAACCTACTTAATTTTGTCTAATCCAGCATTTCCCAATGATGGAAGCCCATTTCCTTCCCCTTCCCCCATTATGCCTATTAAATTTCTACTTCCCCACATGAGAGACTAGGAATGTATAAAAGTCTTAGGAGGGAGGCTGAGGGAAAGATGGAAAAGGATGCTTACTATCTATTTGTTGACCTGTGTATCATGACAGGAGGTGAGATGGAGAGGGTGGGAGTAGGAAAGAGAAATGCAAGGGGAGCATGTGGCTGGCTCTCCTGCCCCACAGCCATCACCCCACTCTGAGACCAGGGTAAGCATGGAGAAGAGGGCCAATCAGCAACTGGGGCTGTCCCCAGGAAATCCGGAAGACCTCCAGGCAGATACCAAGTCGCTGGTTGAGAACTGGTTTCATGTTCCAGTTCTGTAAATTTTTCTGCTCAGTAGCTTCGAGCATGTCATTTAAATTCCCTGGGACTACCTTTCTCCAGCTCTATAGATTAAATTAGATCCTTTATGTAAGGTGATCTCAGACTTGAATGAGTTACCCAGAGGACTTGTTAAAACACAGATTGCTGGGCCACACCCCTAGGGTTTGATTCATTAGGCCTGGAATAGGCTGATAATTTGGTTCTCACTAGTTTCCCATCAGTGCTGCTGCTGCTAGAAGGGACCACACTTTGAGTAACATTGGTATAAGTTAAGGTGCAAATTTATAATTTGTAAAGTATGCATCTTGATTAATTTAAATGATTTAACCCATTCTGTATTAAAATAACAACCTGTTCATGAAATAAGTTTTATCTCTTACCACCTGCATATGTTTGGGATGAAACAGTTTTGTTTCTATGCCAGAGGACTGATTTCTACAGTGGACATTTCAGGAAAGTATCTGGGGACCAGGCAGTCTCTATCACATTGCATGGATAGGCACCTGCTCTGGCTGGGCGTGTCAGTACCCCAGACAGTCCCACTTGGGGACAGAGGTCATCTGCCATCTCCAGAGAAGCAGAAGAGATTGTATCCCTTGGGTATGTTCTATTTCCTCTCTGAGTTTCGCAACAGCCATCGACAGACAAAGGCTCTGAGAAGTTCTGCTGAAAAATGTTTGTTCAATTTTCCTGTGGTGTAGGGGTTAGAGGTACAGGGTCTAGACCTGCTCTGTCCAGTACAGTTGCCACTGGCCACATGTGGGTATTCAAAATTAAATTAATTAAATTTGTATAAAATTAAAAATTCAGTTCTTCAATCCCAATTCAGATACTCAGTGGCCACATGTGGCTAATGCCTACCATTTAGATAGCACATACAGCATATTTCCTTAATTGCAGAAAGTTTTATTGATTAGGGCTTCAAAACCCAATTCTATCACTTACCAGCTGTGTGAACTCAGTTTCCTTAAACTTTTGGTGCCTTAATTTTCTGAGCTACAAAATAGGGCTAGTAAGTGGTACATACCTCAAAGGGTTGTTGTGATAATTAATCAAGTTAATATAGTAATCACTAGAATTGTGTCTGGCACATACCAAGTGGTCAATAAATGGTACTGATACACACATACACACATATATATACACCTGTATACACATAAGCATTCAAGCACACACACACATATATATACACACACATAAAGATTATACATATACACACATATGTAGATACATACATATGTGTGTATATATATAAATACATGTTTTTAAATGTAGGTTTTATTATTATTCAGGTGTGATGAGACCACAGGATCAGGAGGCCAGGCACAGTGGCTCACGCCTGTAATCCCAGCACTTTGGGAGGCTGAGGCGACCAGATCACTTAAGGCCAAAAGTTTGAGACCAGCCTGGCCAACATGATGAAACTTCATTTCCACTAAAGATACAAAAATTAGCTGGGTGTGGTGGTGCAGGTCTGTAATCCCAGCTACTTGGGAGGCTGAGGCAGGAGAATCACTTGAACCCGGGAGGCAGAGGTTGCAGTGAGCCAAGATCATACCACTGCACTCCAGCCTGGGCAACAGAGCGAGACTCTGTCTCAAAAAAAAAAAAAAAAAAAAAAGATAGTTTGTTCCTCATGGTTCACAAGAGGAAAGGGTATTCCAAGTCACACAGGGCCACACCAGGAAGCGCCACACAGGGAAGCACCTGGGCTGTTTAGGAGGCAGAAGAAGTAAGAATGAGTGGGAGCAAGAGTCTTTGTTTAAATTTCACTAATGAAACAGAATCATGAGACTTTATTTTTTAGATAAAGAAATTGAAATTCAGAGGTATGAAGAAAATTGTTCAGGTTCACAGGATAAGGAAGTGAGGGAGCTGGAACTGAAATCCAGATCTGTCTGCCTCTAAAAATCTTGCTCTTTCAACTACATTATAGCCAGAGACACAATCAGACCCACCGAAACCTCAGAAAGTGGCAGCAATAATTCAGAGGTGGCATGTTACTTTTTCTTCTCCTTTCAGAAGCTCTTGTTGCACAAATCCTCTCTGAAAGGAAGAAGAGACACTGATTCCGAGTGCCTGCAATGAACGCTGCAGAACTTACCGTGTGAGCTATAATTGATAGAGATGCCAACTGCCAACTAACCAGAAAAACTCCGGCATCGTAAATCTGTCCCCTGGCTTCTCATGAGAACTGATGGATGAGGAATTCAGCTTAAATATTTAACAATCAATAATTCAAATACCTATCCAACCATTTGCAAGTTGACATGTTTATAAATATAAGGGCTGCACTTTCTTGCATTTCACATGAAACTTAGAGTTTAAATGGAGGGAGCAGAAATACCACATATTCTATGGGGAAGAATCTAGAGGAGTAAGTGGAAATACCCTACCAGTCTTGGCTCAACTGGAGTCTATTAAACTTCTAGCTTTGATCATGTACCATTGTTCACGCCCTCATGTTGCTGGTGAGCAAATCAGCAACAAATAATGTGTTGGAAAGCTCGGTTGTGCAGCTGGGGTAAGATGCCAGAGCTTGATCTCCTTTGCATCAGCAGCTCCAGGGATGAAACCTAACACACAGCCAAACAGCACAATGAATTATTCACTTGGAGCTTCCACAATCTCTCTGCCACTAGAATGGGTCCTCTCTCAGGCTGTAATTCAACCTCTTTCCTTTGTCTTCACTTCCCAACAGACGGCCAGGAATGAGGCCCAACTCTGGGGAGATATTCTAGCCTGGTGGCTGGGGGCCATGAGCTGTGCGTGTCCAGATGCTGGGTAGGCATATTGCTGTTTGAATTTAACCATTTTGAATGAATAAAGTCTAAAGTCAGCATTGACAGCAGTGATTTATCTGCACTTCACAATTATTGAATTTAGATGCTCCATCCACTCGCTGATTTATTAAACTGCTCTCTCCTCTGAGAGAGAATCAAAGCACCTCCTTTGGCCCTAATGGATAGACACTTTGGAAGCACTTAGGGAAGCCATTGTTGATAAGACTCACTACCTAAAAGAGAACCCTATCTCATATTGTCTTTGCACGGAAATAACGTTCATTACTTGTGTTTCCTTCACAGTCAATAACTCACCCTTTCCAGAGAAGGTGGGGTTGTTGGCAAACACCTCTGATGCTGTAGGGGCTGAAGTGTCAGGCCTGGGCAATGAACTGCTTGCCACATTTGCCTCCCTTCGCCCATACCTTACAGCTGTGTCTCCTTCAGCTGCAGAGCCTGAGGGTTCCCAGATTAAAAGGAGACCAAGAGCTTGAGCCACCAGCTGGCTACACTTCCCGTTCACAGGTTCTACCTGCATAGAAACAACACTAGCCAGGACCTTGACCATTCTCCTCTTCACAAAACAATGCAGATTCTGAAACCCCCCAGTGGAGACGGGGAGGAGAAAGGGGCCATGCAGCTGAAACGAATCCAGGCCTGGTATGCCCACCACCCTCATTGTTGGAAAAGGGCTGTGAATTCTCTGTGCCAACAGTAATTGATGATTCCAGTTGGCGGATGGCCTGTTAATGAAAAGATTACCAGGCAGCAGCATATCTGGTGTAGAATTTTGGCTCCACTCTGAGAAAACATAACTGGCTGGTGGGGAAAGGAAGGACGGAGCTCAGTCTACTTGCAGAGCCACCAGCTAGAGGTCTGTCTTGAATTTAGGTTTCCAGGTCTGTGGAGGAATAGATGAGGTGTAGGTTAGTTACAAAGGAAAAATAATATTGGTTGAAGCTGATGATAAATGAATGTCAGAAGGTGTGATATGTAGAATTTCTGGAAACGTGTATGAAACACAGTAACTAATGTGCACAGTTCGTGAGCATTTCAAAGCATATTCACAATCACTTTCATTGAACGGGTTAGTACTGATCAGAAGCAGAGGTTGGAGGGGAACTCTTGTGGGAGAAGGGAAAGACACAATAGTTATTAGAAACAAAGTAAGTTATTAATACATTTAGGAGAAAGCAGACTAGTCATTAAGAACTTACGGAGAGCATCTGGAGGACCAAGGCCCTTTGGTTTCTCTCACTGTCAGGAAGAAGTCAGATAACAAACCTTGCAACTGCAGATCCAGGTTTACCGTTTTACCTATTGATGTTGCTGCCTAAAGAAGATTCAGGTGGAAACTCTTTCTCACCTGTGTGCCTTAGCTTATGCTAAGAGCAATTGTCATGGCTGCCCTCTTCTTGCCCAGGAGGAAACCTGGGTCTGATTGGCGCAGAGCAATTAAGTAAAACATGGAGCCAAAATTTTTGTTTGAGGCTTATAATCACTCTTGGAAGCAGATACCATTGGTATCTTTAAAATAAGGAAATATTGGCCGGGTGTGGTGGCACATGCCTGTAATCCTAGCACTTTGGGAGTCTGAGGTGGGAGAATCACTGAGGTCAGGAGTTCAAGACCAGCCTGGCCAACATGGTGAAACCCTGTCTCTGCTAAAAATACAAAAAGTAGCTGGGCGTGGTGTCAGGTGCCTGTAATCTCAGCTACTCAGGAGGCTGAAACAGGAGAATCACTTGAACCTGGGATGCGGAGGTTGCATTGAGCTGAGATTGTGCCACTGCACTCCAGTCTGGGCGACAGAGCAAGACTCCATCTCCAAAAAAGAAAAAAGAAAGATAAAATAATTTTTTAAAAATACAGACTTTGTTTTTCAACATGAACTCCATCTGATAGCAGTGATTCAGTCCATCCCTTGAGAACCGGGCAACAAGAGTGAGACTGTCTCAAAAAAATAAAATAAAATAAAATAAGCAGAGGCACAGAGGGGTTGAATGCCCTGCTCAAAGTGACACATTCATACCGTTTCTTGCAGAACTGAGATTTTAGACCATGTGCTTCAATATTTTCTCCCAGCTCCTTCCCTTTTTTCTACAAAGAAGGGAAATGGAAGTCGTGGAGAAGAGAAGGCCAAGTAGCCGGAACCTGGGGTTCCTGCCCCTGTTGACTTGAGATCAGTCTTCTCTTTCACACATAATCGTTTCAAGTACAATCTTAGAGAGAAGATCTCATGCTACTAAAAAGTGTTCGAAGACCACTATAACAGACAAGCCAATTTTCTCTTCATGACAACCAGATACAAAGATGAAATGAAAAATCTGAATGTTATCTGAAGACCTGGTTTCTGTATATTAAGGCACTCTGCACATAAATAACACTTTCACTAACCCGATCCCAACGTAAACCGGAAACTCAGTCTCAGACTACTGAATCTTGTAGATGGAAAGTCTTCAGAAATATTGATTAAATTAAATTGCAAGTCTCAACTGCACCAGCAACTGCAGTTCATGGGTACAGGCCTGACCGACTCCCCCTGGGTCAGAAAAGGCCAGATGCTTATTTGAAATTCAGAATGAGGCCAGAAGAGGCCAGATTTAGATTGTTACTTCTTGAAAGACAGAAACCTTTCAGCATTTTGGCAATTACTATTGAAAAACCACCCAGGGAGAAGGTAGTTTTAAACACAATTAGGATTCTATTTTAAGGAGAAATCATAAACTGCCCATTTAACGTGCTAATGTTTGATCTACTGTGAAGCAGAGAAGGGAGAAGCTATTACAAATTTGCTAATACCATCAAAACTTATAAAGTGATAAAATGAGGCTACATGAAGAAAAGGCAGTCATCCCAAGCATGAGCCATGCTAATAGCTGTGAATATATATGAGAGCAGAGAACTGTTCTGAGAATCAGTGAGATAGATTGGGCTGTTTTATGTGCAGTGTGCCCAGTGACCCTTGGTCATTCCTGATTCTCAGCCCACCTGAACGCTCTCCAAAGCAGCGACACACACTCTAAAAAACTAACATCATGATGAGAATGTCTATGGCATTTATTTTTATTTTCTCCATTTAGAATGATGATTTTTCTGATTTTTTAATGCCCATAATATTTTAGTACAGGAGTTCACAAATATAATTTTAAATAAATAGCTATCCTACCCAAACTCAAGAACTGAACTAATTCAGATATATTTTAGGATGAATTCCTGGCGATCCAAATTCTGACTGCTTGATGTCAGAACCAAATAGATTTGGCTAAAGTGATACTCTTCACTATCCAAATGTACCATCCGAACTCAGGAACTGATATTTTTAGATAGCGAAGGATAGCTGTGTATAATTATGGAGATGCCAGTTTGTTGTTGTTTTTACTGATAAAATGCACTATTAAAGGAACTGAGGAGACCACAGCTGCAGATGACTGATCGACCTGACTCTGAGTCACGGGCAGACAGGCCCTGCAGAAGCCGGGACAGAGCGAAACGCTCCATCTGTGCTTCCGTGTCAAGTACACTTGTGTATTTCTTGGAGATTAGTTTCTGACCTTGGTGAATAAAGTGAAAAGTTCGTATATCCAAATTTTCCCTTGAAAATCCTTTGGGAAGATATATTTTGGAGGGTAAGTTTTTTCTTTAGTTTGGGAAAAGATCACTATTTCTTCATGGAACTCTAAGAAGATACTGAGTTGCCCGTTGGAGGTGTATCAGAAACTTATATCTTTATTTTTATTTATTTATTTATTGAGACAGAGTCTTGCTCTGTCACCTAGGCTGGAGTGTAGTGGCACGATCTCGGCTCACTGCAACCTTCGCCTCCTGGGTTCAAGCAATTCTCCTGCTTCAGCCTCCTAGTAGCTAGGATTACAGGCATGCACCACCCCCAACCCTGCCTAATTGTTGTATTTTTAGTAGAGATGGGATTTCACCATGTTGGCCAGGCTGATCTCGAACTCCTGACCTCAAGTGATCCACCCGCCTCCATCTCCCAAAGTGCTGGGATTACAGGCATGAGCCACTGCACCCGGCCAAATTTATATCTTTAAATATTAGAATGAAACTCAGTGCACTGACGTACTTTATAAGAGGACATGAAGGAGAGAGATGCCCTGAGGAAGACCCAGTTCCAGTGTTCCCTTCTCATCCTCCCACTGGTCTACAGTTGAGCCTGGTGCTGGTTGCACAACTCTGTGAATACACTGGAAATCATTGGATTGTACACTTTAACTGGGTGAATTGTGTGGTATGCTAATTATATATCAATAAAACCTTTTTTTTAAAAAAAATATAGCCCTAGGCACTCATTTCTAAAGGACAAGTTTCAAGAGATGAAATCAGTACCACTCTTAATTAAATCCAGGCAATTGAGGTTCCTGTCCTGGGTCCTCTACTTTAGAGGGCCCTTTCTTTGGCTCTCCTATTGCTCTATTCTCCCCATAGGCTGAGGTGTCCCTGGAGCCAAGGGGATGTCACTACCCAGGTCTCTGCTTCTCCTTTATAGGCCATGCTGTTGGGGCCAAGCACCCTGAAATTCCTGGTCAAATGGCCCCAACTTGCTTTCATTCCCTGTAGAGCTCTTCTCCTGTTCATCTTCCAGTGGCAATGGCAGACTTTGCCACATATGTATATGCTTCCAATTGCAAAGGGTAGTCTTTGTCTTTGGAGGGGAAGAGTTTATAGGTAGAGCTTGGACGTACAGGTTAGGATGTCCAAGCATGTGCACAAGACCCTTCATGGTGCAGGACTGAGTTAATGGTTGGAAAAGAAGGGGGTTGGCTACGAGCCAGAGATCCCTATCTGTGCTCTGATCCAGGTCGCTCCTATGTTGGGACATACATGTTATGATAGGAAAAGTCTAAAGCCAGAATATGCATCAACCTAACCTAGTACTTTTCCAATATACATTCCCTCTTTTCTCAGAGATCCAAATACAATAATGGCTAACATGTATTACACGTGTTAGGCTCTCTTTTGTGCATTTAATATACGTTATCTCATTTATTTCTTACAATGATGTGGGTACTGTTATCACCCCAACTTTCCTATGACAGTACTAAAGCTTAGGGAAGTTAAGTAAATAGTTGAGTCTGAATTTGGTCACAGAACAAGCTGACAAAATCCAACTGAGCCACACTACTCCCTAGGAATGCTTGGCTCATAGATAAGATTGTGTTAGCAAGAAACAGGCTTCTTTTTATCTTCTAGCAATTCTGAAAGTGATACAATAAGAAAAAAAGAAAAAAGCTTACCTTCCAACAGAATCGTTGACGAAGTTCCTTTTATTTGAACAAGGCCGGATAGCCCAAAACGTGCATGAGTATTGTAATATGAATCACATTTGTAGAGGACATTTTCATTTTCTCTGTAGCCTGAGGCAATGGGTTGTCAGTTATTCCTTCTAAGATTAATCTTTCTGCATCAGAGATATGGAGATTAAGGGTTCAGGGCATGATGACTTATGCACAGATGAATTTGATTTTCTATATGTTACAAAAAAATTTGGTTCACAAAGCATTCCTTCCATCTAAGATCTCAGTGGCATGGTTACTCAGAACTTATTGATGTGCTTAGGGGTGGTTTTCTGAAGTTGCAGACAAGACCTCCAAATTTACCAGCTCAAACTGGTTTTATAAAAGCAGACTCAATTCTAGCATGGATTAAGCTAAAAGCAATTTATAATAAGTACATATATGTAAGCATGTTCCATTGTTAGCTGACATCTCCATTTTACAGATGGGGAAACCAAAGCTCGGAGTTCTGTAAATTGTTCAAAGTGATAAGGCCAAAAATCAAACTAGTCTTCTGATGCCACTTTGCATGCCAGTGTCCAGCATTTTACAGGTATAGGTCATTGTCATTTTCACAATCTTCTGTGATTTTTATATTAGCCTAGTGAGCTGTATAGGAATATGGGTCCCCTGGTGAATGCCTCCCCAGCCTCCATTTCTCCATCTCCTTCTCCCATAAATAGCATCTAGATCTTCATTTGTAGGGGAGTCCATTCTTAGGATGGGACAGCCTCTACCTTATCTCCAGAAAAAGCTCTAGTTGGCTTCCATTTGTTCAGTTCAAGAATTTGTCAGGATGACCATGTGACTTGGTTTGGCTCATGAGCTATAAGGGGACAGTTGCTGGAACTTCCAGGAAAGAGGTTTCCTCTTTTATCTATGGTAACTACTGGAAGAGATCAGTCTTCTTCCTTTGAAGTGTGGAATATGTGGAGGAGAGGCCTGAAAATTGCTGTGGTTTTTACCACAAAAGGAGGCAGCCAGGGGAGGGGGGAAAAAGTGGGGAAGTGTGGAGTTGACTCACAGGGAAGGATGGAGTACAGAGAATGGCAGAGAAGTGGAGATGGGGCCATGACACCGTGACCTCAGGATCAGTTCACACCTGGACTCATCATTTTTACTTAATTTTGATTGTGTTGATACAATAGGAACTATCTTCTCATTGCATGTTAAAAAACCTGAAGCTCAGAGACAGAATAACTTCTCAGGTTACCATAACTACTAAAAACTGTGTCTAGGGCTGACATACATGTTCCTTGACTTCAAGTCCAAGGTGGCTTTCGTGTTTTTAAAGATGATTTCTCTAAACTTGGGTAAGAGCAATGCTTCTTTCTCTTCTTCTGAGAAAAATAAGGAAACATTCATTCCATAGAAGATTCATGGGGCAAAGGCCACAAGAAATAGAAAAGAACAATCAAGGCATTGTCACAGAAAGAGTTGTTACAAAGCCAATAGGATCAAGGGAATCAGAAATGGCCAGTCGTAGACATTCAGAACAAGTCCTATTAAAAATGCTGACCGATTTGTTAGAAACCAGGGAGGCCATTTTAAATTTTTATAATTACTAGGGACCTCAGAATATTCCCATTATGATGCCAAAAGCTGTGGAACAAAGAAAAAATGTAATCAAAGAGTAAAGCATAAAACATTAGGTTTAGAACAGACCTTAAACATCATCTCATTGGTGGGAGCACCAATGGTGAAGTTCCTCTTACTGCACCCTTAAGAGATGGCCATCCTGCTCTGTTTGAACACCTCCGTTTACGGAGCTCTCACTACCTCATAAAGTAACTAATTTTGTTTTTTAAAATGATACTTCATCTGATTTAATTAATGATAAAATTTAAGTACACATAAAAACAGTAATGTTGCAGGATAATATTGTTTATATTTATATCAACTTTTTTTTTTTACTTCTTGGTATTTCCTGTTATCCTATAATAAATCTTCCTCTGATGTGATGAACAGCATGCGTGTTCTGTTTCTGCTTTAGAAGAGGGATGGCCATGCAGAATGCAGAAAACAAAGGGTCAATTTTATGGCTTCTGGGCTTCAGAAGCCTAAGTCAGCGCATAAGCAATAGATTTAGAAATATAGATGTAAAGCCAGACTCCCTTGCCTTCAGAACAAAACAACAGCAGTAACTACAAAAAGATTCTGCAGACTGGGGAAGGTGAAAGAGGAGAGAAGCAAGGAGGGCTCAGACACAGTGAAGTGCCTCGAAAAGTACCTGCCTCCTGCCCCACCTTAGGTGAACCCCAGGATAAGAGGGAACAGAAGGCCCTGGGGTGGTTCATGCCCCTAATCCCAGCACTTTGGGAGGCTGAGGTGGAAGGATTGCTTGAGCCCAGGAGTTCAAGTCTAGCCTGGACAACAAAGTGTGATCCCTGCTTCAATAAAAATCAAAATATTAGTCAGGTGTGTTGGTGCATGCCTACAGTCTCAGCTATACGGGAGGCTGAGCTTGAGCCCAGGAGGTCGAGGCTGCAGTGAGCTGTGTTGGCACCACTGCAGCCTGGGCAACACAGCAAGACTCTGTCTCAAACAAACAAATAAAAAAATAGAGGGAACAGCAGAAATTCCAGACAGGTTTGTGGATGTCAGGAGCCCTCTCCTTTTTTCTGAAGAGAGTCTGTGGAAAGAGGAAATGGGCCAGAGTTCCAGTCTAGGCAACATGGTCAAACCCCATCTCTACCAAAAATAGAAAAAAATTAGCCGGGCATGGCGGTGTGCGCCTGTAGTCCCAGCTGTAATTCCAGGCTGAGGCAGGAGAGTTGCTTGAGCCCGGGAGGCACAGGTTGCAGTGAGCCAAGATCGCGGCACTGCACTGCAGCCTGGGCGATGCAGCGAGACCCTGTCAAAAAAAAAAAAAGCCAGCGTAGAAAGGGTCATGTGGCCCATCTAGGAAAACAGTGCTGCAGCGGCCCTCAGGCTTTCCAGTAGCCCAGAGTTGGCGGGGTGCCCTACAGAAAAAGAGGTAGGATGTGGCTCCTTGCTCCTGTGGGCGGGAGGAGGCAGATTCCATGGTGACCCGCATGGGCTCATCACATGGAAGTGGCAACATCTCAGTGAGACAATGGAGATGAATAATGACCAAGGTCAGTTTCTGACCTCTGTACCAACATCATGGTTCTGTGTCACACCCTCAAACAGAACGCAATCTCACATTACTTTTTGCCTTCCCCAAATCCAATCTCTCTCTGGGATTCCTTAGGGGAACTCTTTCTGTCTCTCCACTGCCTTCTCCTCTGCTAGAGTGAGGACATGTGACCGATTGTCACTCACTGAATGCTTCTACCCGGAAGTTTGACTTTGGAGTGAGTGAAGGGATGATGAGACCAGCCTGGCAGCAACCGGGGCGGTGGTCTGCCGTGACGGCTATGCTTGTGACTAGCTATGGTTACATCCTGGCCAGTTTTTTCTGCTGCCTGGCTTTGCTTGGTTCTTAATTTTGCAAACCTGTGAGCTACCCAATACCTTCCAATGAATTCCTCTTTTGTATTAATATATGTGATTATATTAATATATGTTTCTGTTCCTTGCAGCTTAGTGATGCAGAAATTGGTGCCAGGGCATATGCTCTGAGCTCTTCAAGTCAGAAGGCCTTTATGATGGAAATCTGGAGTTGATCAGATTGCCTCAGTGGGGAGTTAGGACATGATCATTCTTCTAGGATTCAGAGACAGGAATATGGAAGCTCATGTCCACGGCAACAGAACATCTAAAGTATCACCTGTGGAGGTGATACTTTTGGAGGAAGTGCTCCACATTTGGAGGAAGTGCTCATGAAAATCAAGGGAGCTTTAAGACAGTGTGTAAGTATTGCCCTGGGTCAGCCTGAAAGACAGGAGTTAAGGACTGTGGAAGAATGGCTGCTTCAAATGGCCCTGGATAGCTTTTAAGAAGAGAATGACAAATTTAAATCCCCAGATTCTCAATTTAAGGCAGACATCCACACCCAGGAAATTTCTATGGCAGTGCTAAAGGAATTTCCAACCTCCAAAAGCCACATTGCTGAGAGAGTAGAAAACAAATTCAAAGTTGGACTGTGAGATTGGTAGAATTACATCAGCTGAATGCACAGCTTTGTCATGCCTCTTTGGAGAAAGTTAAGGTACTGATAGAGTAAGGTGTGGAAGGCCAGGCATGGTGGCACACGCCTGTAACCCCAGCACTTAGGAGGCCGAGAAGGGCAGATCACCTGAGGTCGGGAGTTCAAGACTAGCCTGACCAAAATGGAGAAACCCTGTCTCTACTAAAAATACAAAATTACCCAGGCATGGTGGCGCATGCCTGTAATCCCAGCCACTCTGGAGGCTGAGGCAGGAGAATTGCTTGAACCCGGAAGGCGGAGGTTGTGGTGAGCCGAGATGGCGCCATTGCACTCCAGCCTGGGCAACAAGAGTGAAACTCCATCCCCCCCAGAAAATAAATAAATAATAGTTTGAAAAAGATGTGGAATGGGGGTATGTGAAAAGATCCAGAGAAATCGTCAATCTTTCTGTGCCAGCCAAAGCAACTGTCCTCCTTGGACTGTTCGCTGTCTTTATATTTTGCTCAAAAGACACTATAACTCTTTTACCCACAAGAGTTACATGGAAAGGAGTCTGTCCTTTCTCTGCACTGCAGCATCTCTCCCTTGTCTCCACAATCTGACCTAGAATACCTGTGGGAGAGACGGGGAGTAAAAGGTCAAACTGGGAGCAGAAGGCATATATAACAAATGATTTGCAAGACCTTGCTAATTTACACCTTCAAAACCCCAGGAATATGTGTAGGAATGAATTCTGTATGCTCTTGACTAAGGGGAGAGGAACATAATTTCAGACCAAGTTGAAGTGCCTGGTAAGGATGCACTTAGTAGAGACTCCAGATTCTGTTGCTAGCTCGGAGCAGCTGGGAGTAGACACCGTTGTTTGTTCAGTTGGTTGACAGAAATCTGGACTCAGTGGTGGCCAATATTAAACAGAGTTGAGATGTCATAAATTCCTTGATACCGAGTAAAGGAAAGAATCCAAAGACTCTGAGAGATAGGAATGTTGGAGTGAATTTATCATGTGCAACTAACCCTATCATTCCCTGACTATGTCTCCCGGGAGAGCTTAGAGGACATACCCTTTGCCAAAGTGTTGAGAAATACCTTGATGAGGGTAACACCAGCAAGTGCTATCTGGAGGCTAGGGATACTGATGGGCGGTGGGTTGACATGGGCTCCCGGAACTCAGTGGGGAGGAGGGTCCCAGGGCCACGCCGCAGCTCTTCAATGGCAAACGTGGAAACTGAAAGGGGAATCCTCCCTATTTAACACTTGGGGACATGTGGCTTTAATTCAGCCACTGAGATCTTCCAATCCAGAATTCTGAATCCTAAGCAAGTAAAGCAAAGATGACAGATGGTGAGATTGTCTCAGAGGCCCTTAGGGTAAAGACCCAAATACTCTACCCTCCTTAATTTGACTTTTAATATCTTACAAAGTTGAACATGCTCAACCCCTTACTTATTTGTCCACTTTCATCTTGCTCCACTCTCCCACTCATCCACTGGGATCCAACCACGTTGGCCTTGTTTCAGTTCCTTAAACTTGCCCAGATATCTCCTTTCTCATGGCTTTGATAGACACCATTTACTCTACTTAGAATATTCTCCCAGCTCTGGCCTGGCTAACTCTGCTCATGCTTCAGGTTTCAGGAAAAATAGCTCTGTCTTTTGAGGTCTTTCCTATTACACTGTATTTATTTTCCTCTATAGCTCTTATCAGAGCATTAATTGCCTTTTAATTTGTATATATTTCCTGATATATATATATATATATATATATGTCTGTTCATGACCCTCCAGTTTTCTGCTGTGTTCCTGGCTGTGTTTGCTGTCGGTGACTTCTAAGAGAGGACATGACAGAGATGGTGCTCAGAATGATTTGCTACATGGATGCTGTGTATTTGCTGCTTTGATTGATTGTTTCCCTCACTGTATAATGAGGACACCTTTTTCCATCAATAAATATAAATCTATAAAGACATTTTTAATGATACCACAGTATTCTACAATAGGGATGATGATAATAACAATAACAGTCTTTATTTAAACATTACTTTCTGCCAGGCCCTTTTGTAAGGGCTGTACGTGGATAACTTATTTAATCTTCCCAAACCTTACAGGGTAAAAATGTGTGTATTCCTATTTTACACAGGTGGGAACTGAGGCATAAGAAAAATTGGGTAACCTTCCTCAGAGTCTCATAGCCAGTGTCATGTGCAGCCAAGATTTGCACCAAGGCATTTTTGCTTTGTTTTGTTTTTAGTTGAGAAATAGCACCTAGGCACTTTGCCTTCAGACCTTGTGCTTTAATCTCAATGTTACATGGCACATAAAATTCTATTTCATTTAACCAGTCTCTGAAGGATATATATTTAGGTGTTTTCTAACTTTGGGCCATCGTAAATACTGGAATTAACTCCCTTATCTCCGAGCAATTATCTGATCATATTGGAAAGTATTTTGCCAAATTTCTTACCAGATTGAGCATTTTCTATCAGCAGAATGAGACTGCTCTTGCCCACACCCTTTATGCTTTTCAATATTTAGGGCTGACAGATTTAGCAAATAAAAATACAGGATGCCCAGTTCAATTTGCGTTTCAGATAAGTAACAATCTTTTGGTGTGTGTCCCATGCAACATTTGAGACACATTTCTGCTTAGTACAAGTACGTTCCATGCGCTGTTTGGGACATACTTATACTGAAAAAAGTATTCTTTGATTATTTGAAATTCAAATTTCAATTTAAACTCCAGTGTAACTGGGTGTCCTGTGTTTATCTGGTAGCCCTAAGGAGAAAAGAGTACTTCATTTAAATTTGTCTATCTTTCCTTAACTGGTCATTGCAAAACGATTTGTGAAGCAGTGGCTAAATGCTGGCAACTGTGACTGTAAAAAGGAATACGTAGTTCCTGACATCAACTAGGTGCACTGTCTAGTGAGGAAAATGGACACATCATTAAATCTAGTGCAAGGTGGCAAGGACAGTGATTGAGACGTGCACAGGGGTTTCAGGGAAGAGCATCTAACACCAGATGCAGGAGGCAGAGAAGGATTCCTAAAAGGCTCCTAAAGAATAAATAGAATTTAGCAGATGGGAGTGGTGGCTCACGCCTGCAATCCCAGCACTTTGGGAGGCTGAGACAGGCAAATTACTTGAAGTCAGGAGTTCTAGACCACCCTGGCCAACATGATGAAACCCCATCTCTACTAAAAAAAATACAAATAATTAGCTGGGCATGGTGGTACACATTTGTAATCCCAGCTACTCAGGAGGCGGAGGCAGGAGAATCGCTTAAACTCGGGAGACAGAGGTTGCAGTGAGCTGAGACTGCGCCGCTGCACGCTAGTCTGGATGACAGAGCAAGATTCTGTCTCAAAAAATAAAATAAAATAAAATAAAATAAAAATGGCATTTAGCCCAAGGGATGGTGGAGTATTTCAGGCAGACGAGAGTCATATAATCAAAAATTCACCATCAACATGGACACGGAGGCAACCACCAGCAGCTGAAGTTGCTATAGCCCAAAGTGTGGGGCAAAGTGAAAAGAAATGAGACTGGGGGTCGATAGGCGCCAAACCATGAATATGGTTCATCTTTTGGGCCGTGGTACTGAATAGAACAAGATTGTAAGCAGGACCATGTCAGGGACATCCTCTCTTGTCCTGATCAGCTACCACTGTCTTCTGTGTCTCACTTCCAGTGTTCTCTCCTCCAGGAATCTTTCCTCACCACCCTTTGGTGACTTAGGTGCCTCTCCCAGGGCTGCTCTGAGACCCTGAGCTTGTTTTGTCAACATGTGACCACCTTGGGTCAGAAATCCCTATTCACTGTCTTCCCCACAGCCTTCCTGAGGACAGGACTAATGTCTTCATCCCTTCTGTAGCCTCAGCTTCCAATTCCCTTTTGGTTTTCCTGAATCCTGGCTGTCTGCACTGGTGGGTGTTACATTAGTGATGCCCACGCAGACCATATTCTCTATACTGCTGAGTCATATTCTCTCTCTGCAGAACCCCAGAGGGCTTCCAGTGCCCAAACCCTACTGTCAGTAGCTTCCCTAAAGCTGAGAGCCCTCAGTTAATTCCAAGGCCCAGAAATGAAACTTCTCCTGGTCCCCCACCAGTCCTTGTCCCCTGGGAAACTGTTTGGGGTGTCCATTGTCCAGCAATTTTTACTGTGTTATCCCGCTATCTTTCTCCCAGAGGTCCCTCTTCTCCCAGACCATTAACTTTCTGACATATATTAATCAGTTAGACCCTTGGGCTTGCTCAGATTTAAGCTGATAGCCAGGCATAGTGATGCAAGCCTGTAAGTCCTAGTTACTGGAGAGGCTGAGGCAGGAGGATTGCTGGAGCCTGGGGGAGGTAGAGGTTGCAGTGAGCCGTGATTGTGCCACTGCACTCCAGCCTGTGCAACAGAGTCAGATCCTGTCACCCAAAAAAAAAAGGCTGAGCTTCTGCTGTATATAGTTGAGATCTCAGATCTCAGAGGCTCAGAGGTCAGTCTTACTTCCCACATTCTCCTTTTTATGATTTTCATATAGAAAGTATACCATTAGCTGATCTTCAAGTCTGCCTGGCGGCTGACCTTGCTGCAGCCTTTCCTCAGCACGGATAACTCTGCTCTGTTCGCGCTTCCCTGCGTGTCCAAGCCCTACACTGCACCCCAGCGGGTCCCGCTAGGTCCTCCGCGGGTCTGGATTTGGCGTTCTGTCTCGGCCTCTGTGTCTCCCCAGAGTCATGAGTTTTTAATGGTTTAGTTACAAGAACTTTGGAGTCTGAAAAATGTGGCCTGGAATTCCAGCTCATTTTTATTTAAGACTTTCATTTTATTATTTTGTCTAACCCACCCGTGTATCCGGTGATGACTATGTTAATCTATCACCTTTTGTTGACAAATGAAAAAAACTACGGGCAGAGAAAGGCTAACTGTTTTTCAAAACTGCCCAGCTAATGAGTAGCGTAGCTGGGACTCAAACGCTGGTTTCTGTGATTTCAAAACTCACCTTCTCCCTCCAATGTGGTGTCCATGCAGACACCGTACATGGGCCTAGGGCAAGTCACTTCAATTTTATGAGTGTCAGCTTCCTGCTCTCTGAAATGGAGTTAATAGTTGATTAATAAGAGCTACCTTTCAAGATTGTTGTGGAGATTAAATGAAATTATGTAAGTTAGGCACCTAGCCCAGAGCCTGACAACAACTGTGCAAGAAATATTTCCTTCCCTCTTTGCTGCACTCACCTGGGTGGACTTTTCCATTGCATTAGCAAAAGAGCAGTTCTGAGGAAATAGCAGCTGTGTCAGCTGGCCTGGGAGGAGCTGCTTTTCTGATGAGCAGGTGAATGCGGGCCCTTTCCCCAGCCGTCAGATGGAAATGGGCTTAGTCTCCACAGACCCAGCAGGATGGCCTGGGGCCTGCCCGTGGGCCTGGGAGACCAGGTCTTCACCAACCTATGGCATCCCAGAAAAAGGTGACAGCTAATGGGCTCAGCAACTTTTTTGGGAGAAAAGATGTTTTGGATAAGTCTTTTGGATAAGTGCTACATTAGTGATGTCCAGGCAGACTATGTTCTCTCTACTACTAAATTGTATTCTGTCTCTGAAGAACCCCAGATGATTTCCAGTGCCCACACTTGGTATTCCTTATCTCTCCAGCCCATCTAAATATGCCCATGGCCTGGCTCTGAGTCACGAGGACATAAATCTCCATCACAGATTTATTGCCATAACGGATCAGCTCCTATTGCTCAATGGCCAAGTAGTTAATTTTTAAATGAAGTGGGACTGTTTTCATTAACACCCTTGCGCTAACTACCTATCAAAACACTCAAAGACAATAATACCATGTTGCTGAAGTACTGAACCAATAAATATCTCCAGTCTTCTCTCTGGCAGATGAAAGACATTAGACTCATCCTCTGATATAATAATATTATCCCATTGTCTTCCTCTTCATAGCGTGAGAAACATCTACATTTTAGGACTGGATTCCATGGCTATACCAGCCCATACCATGACTTTAAGAGGCTGTTGCCTCATGACATCTAGGTAATGTCTTCAGGATATCGTGGTAATGACAATAGGCCTGAAAAGTGGATGGAACGTTTCTGAAGATGATACATGATCAATATCAAAGCCTTTTGGTTTCGAAGGCTTTCTGGAAAGCAAATGCCTTACATCTAACTGGTGCCAGAGTTTAGGTTTATCAGTAGTTTGAGCAGTGAACAGAGGTTAAATTCACATTTTTTATAGGTGCAAACCTGTATAGAAAGAACATTCTAGATTTTGACAACTCTCGAGCCACATAAGGGATTCATAGCCCATGATAATTTGTTATTTACTAATGCATGATTTTATACCTCATATAGAGGCTGCTGTGAGCCAGTGATTTTTTTTCACTTACAGGGATGTTCAGTTACCCTCCTTGCCAACAGTATCTCACTCAATCATTTCTTCCTCAACTATTTATTGGGGGCCTACTGTGTGCTAACTGCTGCCCTAGGCCCCAGAGAGAGGAGCATGGCACCTCTCTGCCATCTCAATCTGCAGGGAGCATATTCATATCTCCTTTATTATTTTCCACGTGCCAGCGTCATTTATACAACAACTCTTAGGAGGTCATAAAAAATTGGTTTCTTTATGGAAAATAGCCCTAAAAAGAAATCCAGGTGGTGCGTTTAAAAAGTTGTTTTTATTGCTTTTTTCCCATCTTGCTTAAATAATATGTTCACTGTGGCAAAAATTAGAAACTATATAGGTAAGCAAAAAGAAGATAATTAGCTCCCTTAATTTCACCACCCAGAGATCACCACAGTTAACCTTTGCCTCCCACACACGGGCTGTCTTTCTTCTTTTACATATATCCACTGTCTATTTTTTTAAGTCACGATTATTCTTTGTATAATTGTGTAATTGTCTGCTCCTCATTTGCTTATATGAGGCTATCCTGAACCACCATTCCATCTTCATAAACGTACATAAACATAATTGATGGCTGTATACACTCTTGGCGTCCCACTGACTTGTGCATGTGACATTCTAAAACATGTAATAGTTTGCTTAATTAGGTATATCAGTCCTTCTTGTGTTGCTATACAGGAATACCCGATGCTGGATAATTTATATAGAAAAGAGGTTTATTTGGTTCATGATTCTGCAGACTGTACCTGAACAATAGTGCCAGCATCTGCTTCTGGTGAGGGCCTCAGGGAACTTCCAATTATGATAGAAGGCAAAGGAAGAGCCAGCATGTCATATGATGAGAGAGGAGGAGTCAGCTTCCTTTAAACAACCAGCTCTCATATGAACTAACAGAGAGAGAACTCTCTTGTTACATGGGGAGGGCACCAAACTCATTCATGAAGGATCCACGACCCAAGCACCTCCCACCAGGCCACATCTCCAGTGTTGGGGATCACACTTCAAAATGGGATTTGGAGGGAACAAACATCCAAACCATATCGCCAGGCCTCCATTTTTTGGATATTGAGGTTGTTTTCTATCCTTTAGTATGACAAACAAAACTATAGTTTTATTTGTGTAGCTGTCTTTATTGCCAGATTCCTATGTAGACCCCTAATTATTTCCTTGGGATAAATTAACTGTATGCACATTTTAAAGGTTTAGACACATGCGATCAAATTGCCCTCAAAATGTTTCCAGTTTATACTCTCAGGCATCCTTTTCCTCTGTCACATGAAGAATCACCAGCTTCCCACCTTCAGGTTACAGAAAAATCAACTGCTTGCACCCCCAGGACTGCAGAGAAACTGACTGCGCCCGCACCCCTAGCACTGCAGAGAAACCAACTGCACCTGCACCCCCAGGACTGCAGAGAAACTGACTGCACCTGCACCCCCAGGACTGCAGAGAAACTGACTGTGCCTGCACCCCTAGCACTGCAGAGAAACCAACTGCACCTGCACCCCCAGGACTGCAGAGAAACTGACTGCGCCTGCACCCCTAGCACTGCAGAGAAACCAACTGCACCTGCACCCCCAGGACTGCAGAGAAACTGACTGCACCTGCACCCCCAGCACTGCAGAAAAACCGATTGCAATCTACACCTGCAGCACTACAGAGAAACCAACTGCAATCTACACCCCCAGCACTGCAGAGAAACAGACTGCGCCTGCACCCCCAGCACTGCAGAGAAACTGACTGCACCAGCACCCCCAGCACCGCAGAGAAACCAACTGCAATCTACACCCCCAGCACTGCAGAGAAACAGACTGCGCCTGCACCCCCAGCATTGCAGAGAAACAGACTGCGCCTGCACCCCCAGCATTGCAGAGAAACTAACTGCAATCTATACCCCCAGCATCACAGAGAAACTGACTGCACCTGCACCCCCAGCACTGCAGAGAAACTGACTGCACCTGCACCCCCAGCACTGCAGAGAAACTGACTGCACCTGCACCCCCAGCACTGCAGAGAAACCGACTGCAATCTACACTCACAGCACTACAGAGAAACACTGTGCCTGCACCCCCAGCATTGCAGAGAAACCAACTGCAATCTACACCCCCAGCATTGCAGAGAAACCGACTGCACCTGTACCCCCAGCACTGCAGCGAAACCAACTGTGTCTGCATCCCCAACATTGCAGAGAAACCAACTGCACTGCACACCAGCATTGCAGATAAACCGACTGTGTCTGCACCCTCAATATTGCAGAGAAAGTGACTGCCTGCACCCTTGGTTACTGGAGCAGATGCCTCCCTCCTTCTGCCCAGGGCTCCCTTTCCCCTGGGCTCTCCTTCCAACCCCTGCCCCAGCTTCAGGACTTTTCCTCTATTAAGTGACCTCTCTTTCTCTAAGCTCTCTTCCCACTACATGTAAAAATGCTTGGCACTTGCATATGAAAAGAAAAGTTCTTGACCTACAGATTGAATTGCATCCCTTCCTTCCTCCCAAATTTCATATACTAAATCCCTAACTCCTAGTACCTCAGAATGTGACTGAATTTGAAGATAGGGTCTTTTAAACAAGGTGACTGAGTTAAAATAAGGCTGTTAGGGTGGACCCAACTTCAATATAGAAGATGTTTTTATAGGAGGAAGAATTTGGGCACACAGAAAGAAAGCAAGGATGTGGATGCACAGAGGAAAGCCTGATGAAGACTCAGCGAGAAGGTGGCCATCGCAAGCTATGGAGAGAGACTGTAGAGAAAACCAAACCTGCCAACACCTTGATCTTGGACTTCCAGCCTCCAGAGCTGTGAGAAAATACATTTCTGTTGTTTAAGTCACCTAGTGTGTGGTATTTTCCTATGGCAGCCCTAGCAAACTAATACAACATCCTAATAGCCACTTCCATGACTACCCCCATACAACCAAACTTTTTGAACACATTTGCTCTCAAATGCTTCATTCCCTAGCCCCTTCTCATTCAACAGCCCACCACAGTCAGGCTTCTACCCCACCTTTGGGAGACAGCTCCCACCCAGGTCACCAGCAGTCTCCACAGTAGTTACTCAATGAACATCATGCCCAACATAGGTAGACATTGAATTCATGAAGAAGTAGTTGCTGTTGTTACAGTTGTTTAAGAGGTGCCAGCTCAGTCTGCCAAATTACAGTACAAGATAAGAAAGTAACCCAGGAAGTGATGGGTTAATAGGTACCAAAAAAAAAGAATTAATAAGACCTAGTATTTGATAGCACAGTCGGGGGGAGGGTAAAGTCAATAATAATTTAACTGAACATTTAAAAGTAACTAAAACAGGATACTTGGATTATTTGTAACACAAAGGATAAGGGCTTG
>NW_012101365.1:11400894-11404202 GCF_000951045.1 Mandrillus leucophaeus | reverse complement strand
CTGCACTCTTTGACTGGTTGGTGATCTCCACACTTCAGCCCACTCCAAAACCCTTAAAATCCCTAGCCCCAAACTCCTTGGAATGATAGATGTGAGGTTTCCTCCCGTCTCCTTGTTCAGCAGTCCCAGGATGAAACCTCTTTCTCTGCTGCAACCAGTGTCTCAGCATATTGACTTGCTGCACATGGGACAATGAACCTATTACACTTACAATATCTTGGCCAATGTCCTCCAGGCCTTTTTTTCCCCTATGCTGAGGTTGTCTTCATGCTATAGTCTGCAGCATATTCTCTGTACAATTATTTTGCACCCACCTTTCTTTCATTTTAAGAAACATTATAACCATGCCTCCTCCAGCTACATTCAGGCTATTTAAAAGCAGCATGTAGCTCACTGATCTTCCTGATTCTCCTTTCAGGTGAGGAGCTCAGTTTCTGGTAGAGCCTTGACCTCTATGAGGATCAAGACCAGTCGGTCAAGAAGCACCCCCTGGACTATAAACCTTGTGCCCACCACACCCTTCTTGCCCCCACCTTCTACTCCCTGACCTTCCACTGCCCCACCTGCAGATGCATATTATGGTGAATTACTTTGATTTTTGATTTGCCAGGTGTGGCAATTGAGGGATTCCAAGGAATTGGCAAAGACGTGAATTGCCATTCAGAAAGCAAGGTGAGTCAGGAACAGCTCTTGCAGCAAGCACCTGGCATGCCCATGAGCTTGGAATGTAGTGATGTTCCTTTCATCTGCTGGGTGGTTTCCCCCCCTCTCAAAGGAGGGACTCTGAATGACCTTTCACAGACCCAGGGAGAGGTGGCTGGAGCAATTTGAAAGCAGATTTATGGAATCAAGACACAGAGATTCCCTGACTTGCTTGAGCAAAGTAGATGCAGCTTTGATGACAAAAGAAGAAAGAATTTGGATCCTATTTTAGGGTGTGGGTTGTTCCCATCATAGCCCCACGGGCACATGGGGCCAGGGTGGAGGTGGTAGGACGTAGAGGGACTTTCCTAACCAATCCTTCAACCACACTGTGCTTCCTGAGAACCACATGTCACACCCTGGAAGGAAGAGAGCAGTCTTGGACCCAAGTAGCACCAACCTACTCTTCTCTGGAGGTTCTCTGTTGTCAGTGTCCACTCCTGCCTCTATGGCTTCCAGGTGGCTCCTTGGAAGCCCATCTCTCCCTTTTCCAGTACATTCTGCCCTCCTCTCCAGGCTCACTTGCTTTTCCAGTATGTCTGTTACCTGACTAAATTCGTGCTTGACTTCCTGCCGCTTGACAAAATCACCACTGGTTTAATAATCATGTTGATGGAATTTTTTTAAATTTTATTTGTTTTTCTTGGCCTCCAAAACAAGGATACAGAAACAGTCCCTGCTTTAAGTCTAGAAAGACAGGTATACAGAAAGAAAATTCACAGGGAGAGTGTGAACACAGAGGAAAGCAGGGTGCCACAGCAGTTCAAGCTCTCCTGAAGACAGTTTTTAAACCCAACCAATGCACCAGATTCCCAAGCTTACATATTTTTTTTTTTTTCCTGCACTTCAGATGTTTAACAACAAACTCACTGCTTGACTTCAACGTCTCACATGCATCTGTGGCTTAAAATGTCTAAAGTTCAGCTCTTAATCTTCCACACATGCTATCCCACACACAGGCATTAACACTCAAGCCCTTGTCACTTGTCCTGGCTCTGCAACTCCCAACCCCTGGCGTGGCTGCTCCAATATCCGCATCAGGTGCTTCTGCTATGTTCTCAGTTTCTACTGCCTTTCTAGAACCTCATGCTTTCTCTTTCTTGCAAGCTTAACCAAACAATTTAGTTTTACAAATTGTATTAAAAGTAATGGCAAAAACAGCAATTACTTTTGCACCAACCTAATACATTGTTCAGAATGTCTAATTATAAAAGGTATGTAAATTTCAGGGTAGCCTAGTCTGCCTTAAATGCGTTTATTATATTAATGTTCTAAAAGTGTGAAATATAACACATATATAGATAGGTACACAAAATAAAAGTCTAAAGCCAATGATTTATCACATGCAAACATTCTCCTTTATCCTGTCTATACGGTGAATTATTTCGATTTTTGAATGCTAAATTACATTTGTATTATGGGAATAAAACCATCCTAGTTGTGTTGTATGCCCATTTACTATAAAGCTGGATATCTTTCTTTTCCTTTTTTTTTTTTTTTTTTTTTTGAGACAGAGTCTTGCTCTGTCTTGCCCAGGCTGGAGTGCAATGGCGTGCACTGCAACCTCTGCCTCCCCGGCTCAAGGATTCTCTTGCCTCAGCCTCCCAAGGAGTTGGGACTACAGGTGTCCACTACCATGCCCAGGTAATTTTTTTTTTGTATTTTAGTAGAAATGAGGTTTCACCATCTTGCCCAGGGTGTTCACAAACTCCTGAACTCAGGCAATCCGCCAGCCTCAGCCTCCCAAAGTGCTAGGATTACAGGTGTGAGCCACCGCACCCGACCAAGCTGGATTTCATGTTAACATTTTGCTTAGGACTTTTGCATCTATGTTCGTGCATGAGATTAGCCTATAATTTTTCTTTCCTGTAATGTCCTTTTCAGGTTTTGGTATCCAGGTAAAATAGAGAGGTCTTTCTTTCTTATTCTTTATAAGAGTTATGAACTATTAGCATCGTTTCCTTCTTTAGTGTTTGGTCATTGTCACTATTGAAGATATTAGGACCTGGAGTTTTCTGGATGGAAACATTTTTGATTTTTTTTCATGGTGATAGGATGGTTCAGATTTTTAATTTAGTCTAGTGTCAGGCTTTTTAAAAAATTTGCCCATTTGATCAATGTTTTTGTTTACTGGGGTAAGACTAGTTCATAAGCTTTTTTTTTACTGTTATTTGTAATGCTACTACATCTATAGCACATCCTTCTTTTCATTTCTGACATTGCTTATTTGTGCATTTAAATTCCTCTTTGATGAATCATTCTCCTCAGGGAATATTCCATTATATTGTGTGTCTTAAAGCACCAACTTATGGCTGGGCATGGTGGCTCAGTCTAGAATCCAAGCACTTTGGGAGGCCGAGGGGGTGTGAATCGCTTGAGCCCAGGAGTTTGAAACCAGCTTGGGCAACATGGTGAAACCCCATCTCTACAAATAATACCAAAAAAAAAAAAAAATTAGCTGGGAGTGGCAGCGTGCACCTAGAGTCCTGGGCAACATGGTGAAACCCCGTCTCTACAAATAATACCAAAAAAAAAAAAAATTAGCTGGGCGTGGTGGTGTGCACCTAGAGTCCCAGCTACTCGGGATGCTGAGGCCACTGGATTAC
>NW_012101365.1:11384791-11400054 GCF_000951045.1 Mandrillus leucophaeus | reverse complement strand
TCTTGATAATTGTAGCTTTATAGCAAGACTTGAAATCAGGTAGTGTGAGTGCTCCAACTTTGTTCCTTTCTTTCAAAAATCTTTTGGTTATTCCAGTGCATTTTTAAAAATATAAATCTTGAAATCAGATTGTTGATATCTATAAAAAATGTCCTGAGATATTTACTAAGAACAACTTGACTCTACAGATCAATTTTTAGAGAATTGACATCTCAATAATATTGTCTTCCAATCCAAGAATATAGTGTATTTCTCCACATTTTTAGGTCTTAGTTAATTTCTTTCATCATTGTTTTGGGTTTTCAGAATATACATACTAACCATATTTTATTAGATTTATACCTAAGTGTTTTGTACTTGTAAATGATACTATAAAAATTAGATTAGAATTGTTCATTACCATCACATAGAAATATAATTGATTTTTATATGTAAACCATGTTACTGTTATGAGTGGAGTGTTTGCACCTTCCCAAATTCATATACTGATGTCCTAACCCCCAGGGCAATGGTATTTGGCGATGGGGCCTTTTAGAGGTAATTAGGGTTAGATGAAGTCTTGAGGATGAGGCCCTCGTGATGGGATTAGTGATCTTACAAGAAGAGACACCTGAGGGCTGCTGAACAGTTAGCAATGTCCTCCCTTGTCTAAAGGTTTCACTTTTCCCAGTTTTAGTTACTCATGGTCAACCACAGAATGAAAATATCAAATGAAAAATTCCAGAAGTAAACAATTTGTAAGTTTAACATTGTGTCTTGTTCTGAGTGGCATGATATAATCTCAAGCCATCCTGCACCACCCTGCTCAGGCTGTGAATTATCCCTTTGTCCAGTGGATCCACAGAGTGGATGCTACCTGCCCATTCCTGTACAGGAAAAAACATAGTGTCTATAGGGGTCGGTACTCTCCCGGGTCTCAGGCAAACATAGTGTCTATAGGGGTCGGTACTCTCCCGGGTCTCAGGCATCCATGGTGGGATGAGGGTGTCTTGGAATCCATTCCCCATGGATAAGGGGGGACTACTGTGTTACCTCTGTGATAGTTCACGTTGTTTGTCAGCTTGACTGGATCACAGGACGATCCGGTACCTGGTTAAACAGGATTTCTGGCTGTGTCTGTGGAGGTGTTTCCAGAAGAGATTAACGTTTGAACTGCAAATTTAGTAAAGCAGACGGCCCTCCCTAATGTGGGTGGATATCATCCAATCCATTGAGGGTCTATTGAGGCTAGTATAATAGCACAAGAGGGCCGAGGAGGGGTGAATTAGCTATCTGCCTGATGGCTTGAGCTGGGACATCCATTTTCTCTCGCCCCTGGCACTGCTGGTTCTCAGACCCTCAGACTTGAACTGGAATCTCCACCATCAGCCTCTGGCTCTCAGGCTGTTGAACTACACCACCAGCTTTCCTGGGCCTCTGCTTGCAGAGGGTAGATGATAGGACATCTTAGCCTCCATAATTGTGTGAGCCCACACCTTATCTCTTTCCAGATACAGATATAAATATAGATATTTATTCTATTGATTCTGTTTCTCTGGAGAATCCTGACTAATACAACCTCTCAGCTCCAAACTCCACTGTTAAGTCCAGATCCTGTGTATTTTCCCTCCCAGGAGATGATGAGGCTCAAGTCACTCAAGGGAACAATGGGCCAAGAGTAGGAATCTCTGACTTCCTCTTGCTGTGCTGAGGGCAAATTCCTGGTTCTCTGTGCAATCACTGAGGATTTGCCCTGACTGAACATGTAAGGGGCTCCTGAAGGACCAGGACTCCCCCCGCACAGTGTAGCAGGCATGGGTGTGTGCCCTCAGGGATCATGTTCTCCCTTCACCCACTGAAAGCCCCCCACACTCTGAAAATGGTGCTCAGGTAACCAACAATTCAGTTGATGGTTCACGTACTGGCCACCCACCCCCAAAGGACAAAAATTTCTTTAAAAGTTTAGCTTATTCTAGTAGTGTTAACATTATTCAGAGCTTTTCTCAATTATTCTGAAAGCACTGAAGGATTGTGAGGTATCTACAAGTCCTAATTGTGATCATTTTGGGGTGCAAGTATTCAATAGTATTAGCTGACAGCAACTCTTTGTCTAAATAAATTTTACTCAGCTTTTGGGGCTCAGAGGTGAGCCCTCGGGATTCATGCTTTCCAGTTGGGTGACTTTAACTTTTCTGTGTCTTATAGTTTCTTCTTTTATTGAATGGGACTCCTAGTTTCTACACTGCTAGGTTACTGGAAGGATTAAATGATTAAATGAGATAACCCCATGACACAAGTTAAGCACCCTCTGTAGTGTTGACTGTTGGGTTTCAAGGCTGGACATCTAAATGATGTAGGAATGAGAAGGGGCTGATACATCAGCCATGTATGCTTTTGTAGGAATAGGCTGAAATCCCATGTGATTGAGTTTACCAATCTAGGAATGAGAATAAAACAAAGTGTATGAGATTAGAGAACACTTCAATAATCCAGGTAAATGCTTTAAAACAAACAACTGGGATTGTGTGTGTGTGTGTGTGCACACACGTGCCCTCACACACACATGCATGCATGTGAATGTATATGTGTACATCAAGATTTAGGGGAGACATTTTTGAATTTTAGTATAATTTGTTTTAAAGCAGTGGTCTGTGGGCTATGAGGTTTATCAGATTCTAGGTTTTACTGCTGTTCCTGGTTCATGGCTGGCTCAGTTCAAGTCCATTGGAAGCCAGTTAGGGAGAGACTGCTGAAGAGAAGAAGCAGAGTATAATGGGTTGAATCAGGTCATATGTTGAATTCCCAGTGCCTCCAAAGATATCTGGAGATAAGTCATATAAAGAGGTGATTAAATTAAAATGAGGCTGTTGTGGGCCAGGGGCTGATTCCACTGGTGTCCTTATGAGAAGACATTCGTACACAAAGAAAGATACCAGAGACACCAGGGATTTGCAGGCAGAGAAAAAAGGTCATGTGAGAGCTCAGAGAGAAGGCCGCTGTCTGCAAGCCAAGGAGGGAGGCCTGAGAAGAAAGCAAACCTACCAACATCTTGACCTTGGACTTCCAGCCTGTGGCCTTCCAGACTTGTGAATAAATACACTTCTATGTTGAAGCCACTCAGTCTGTAGCAGTTTGTTATGAAAGTCCGAGCAGACAAATACAGAAAGGTCTGAAGGCAGAGCTGAGGGGAACTGCCTGCAGATTTCTGTTCACGGAGTGGCAGCCTTTGTCAGGGCTGGTCAGTAGCAGCAAACCAGCACCCTCCAGAATTCAGGGTTTGGATAACAGGAAGAGGGTAAATGGCCAATAAGATAAAAGTAAATTGAAAAAGAAGAATTCACCATCACTTCTGTCAGAAACCCATTCCAGCCATTTTTTTTTTTTCCTTCAGAGATTTTTGGCTCCATCTTTCCCTTCTGCCTCGGACAAACCTTTCAAACCCATTCGTGTAAATGTTAGTTACAGAGTAGGGTTCCTCTAGAACATCCAGGTTGACTGCTTGAGACTAACATGTGCCGATTGTCTGCCTTCATTGATCTGCACTTCAGAGCCGGAGAAGGGCAAGGATGATTTAATGCCTATTTTCAAAGGATGAAGGATCTTATTTCAGCTCTTGCCAAGGAACAGACAAAGGAAATGGGCTTCACATGTAACACGAGGGGTTCCTGTTAGACAGGAGGGAGATTTATCAGGCAAGGAGGCCGAAGACACATGAGTGAGTTATGGTATCTCCTTACCTGGAGATCTTCAGAGTAAGATGTACTTCCCTCTGACAGGAGCAGTCAGGGTGGGGGTGGGGGCGGGATTCCTAGCTGGAGGCAGAGAAATGGACTTCAGTGACCTTTGAAGGTTGAGTCCAGCCTTCTGAGTCTAGGATAAACTAAGATGGGAAAATTTATGGTTTTGACATCTATCATGTGAATAAATCTGAGCCTCTGCTGGAGTTTCAGGAGAAAGAAGATTCCGGAAGCCTGCTCTGGCTTGATCTCTCTATCAGTCAGGGAACAGATGGCACATACAACTCAAGATGGTTTGAGAGGGGCTTAATACAGAGACTTTTTACAAAAGTGTGGACAAGATGTAAGGGAGAATACAAAGGACAGAGCAGTACCCCCAGAGCTTTTACTACCCCATGCCTGAAGGAATGAGGAGGGAGCAGTTATTAGAAAGTAGAAGGAGAAATTCGGGTCCAGAGACCCATCTTGAGAGGCGCTGTGGCCTTCTGTTGAAGAATGCCACCAGCCAGAGGAGAACCAGAGGGAGCCAGGGAAATACGATAAGTCTTCAAAAAGTTCGTGGAAAATGTGTATTAGGAAAAAACTATGCATGATTTTCAAAATGTTTACACCAAAATCAACTCATACTAACTGGTTATAACATGGCTGAATAGGATCAAGTTTGAGGCACTAAGAAGGATAAGACATTAGTTTTAAAAGAGCCCTATCAGAGCAGCACGAATTCTGCTGAAATGAAAGCAAGAAGTAACAAATGTATGGTGAAGTTGGATGGAAGAATGGTGAGATCACTGATGCAACCCAAAAAGTTTATGGGAACAATACCCCCCAGTAATAAGCAGTCTAGGCCAAGTGTGGTGGCTCATACCTGCGATCCCAGCACTTGGGAGGCTGAGGTGGGCGGATCACTTGGAGCCAGGAGTTCAGGACCAGACTGGCCAACATGGCAAAACCCCATCTCTACTAAAAATACAAAAATTAGCTGGGCGTGGTGGTGCACACCTGTAATCTCAGCTACTCAGGTGGCTGAGACATGAGAATTGTCTAAACCCGGGAGGCAGAGGTTGCAGTGAGCTGGGATTGGGCCACTGCACTCCAGCCAGGGTGACAGAGCAAGACCCTGTCTCTAAGAAAAAGAAATCAGCAGGCTGCAAATGGATGACTCATTTTAAGAAGGAAAGAAATAATGTTGAAGATAAGCCTACAGTGGCTGACTGTACACATCAATTTGTGAGGAAAAAAATGAACCCAGTTCATGCTCTAAATGAGGAGGACCAATGGTTAACAGCACAAAAATAGCCAGCCTCATAGACATCTCAACTGGTTCAGCTTACACAATTCTCAGAGTGAAAAATTACAGTTGCGTCACCTGTTCCACTCAATGGGTGCCAAAACAGATCAGCTGCAGACAAGAGCAGAGCTTTCAATGGAAATTTTAAACAAGTGGGATGAAGGCTCTGAAGCACATCTTCGAAGAACTGTAACAGGAGATGAGACACGGCTTTACCAGTATGATCCTGAAGACAAAGCACAAGCGAAGCAATGGCTACCAGCAGGTGGGAGTGTGCCAGGCACCGTGAATCACACCTGCAATCCCAGCACTTTGGGAGGCTGAGGTGGGAGGATCACTTGGGCCCAGAAGTTTGAGACCAGCCTAGGCAATATAGCAAGACTCCATCTCTACAAAAATAGAAAAAATTAGCCAGGCATGGTGGTGCGCTCTTGTAGTCCCAGGTACTCAGAAGCCTGAAGTAGGAGGATTGCTTAAGCTGAGGGAGCAGAAGTTTCAGTGACCTGTGATCATGCCACTGCACTCTGGCCTACGGAACAGAATAAGACCTTGTCTCTCAAAAAAAAAAAGTCAAGAAGTAGAAGTGTGTAGTCAAAGCAAAACTGTTCTGGTCAAGAGTAAAGGTCATGGCAACAGTTTTTGGGGGATGCTCAAGGCATTTTGCTTGTTGACGTTCTGGAGAGACAAAGAACAATAACATCTGCTTACTATGAGAGTGTTTGGAGAAAGTTAGCCAAAGTGTTCACAGAACACTCAGGAAAGCTCAGGAAAGCTTCACCAGAGAAGCATTTTCCAGCACGACAGTGCTCCTGCTCATTCCTCTCCTCAAACAAGGGCAAACTTTCTAAGAGTTTCAGTGGGATATCATTAGGCATCCACATCACAGTCCTGCTATGACTCTTTCTGACTTCCTTTCCTCTCCAAATCTTAAAAAAATATTTAAAGGGTACCCATTTTTGTCCAGTTAATAATGTAAGAAAGACTGCACTGACATGATTAAATTTCTGGGACCCTCAGTTCTCAAGGGATGGACTGAATGACTGCGATCATCCCTCACAAAAATGTCTTGAAATTGATGGAGCTCATGTTGAGAAACAAAGTTTGTAGTTTTAAAAAATTATTTTATCTTTTTTTGCAGCCTCCACCTCCTGGGTTCAAGCTAGTCTTCTGCCTCAGCCTCCCGAGTAGTTGGGATTCCAGGTGCCCACCACCACACCTGGCTAATTTTTATGTTTTTAGTAGAGACAGGGTTTCACCATGTTGGTCAGGCTGGTCTCGAACTCCTGACCTCAAGTTATCTGCCTGCCTCGGCCTCCCAAAGTGCTGAGATTACAGGCATGAGCCACCGTGCCCAGCCAAAAAATATTTTATCTTTTTAAAATGACCCCCAGAAAGGCATTATTTTTGTCTTTTAACTCCATTTCTCCACGAAATTTCTGTAGTCCCCTCATAAATACCTGACATCACTCTCCTCCAATCCACCAGTCTGTCAGCGCTTCCAATCTGCTGATCTCGATTGAAAGCTCTAGTTTAGGGAAGCCCATCGATGTGGTCCACACAGGTCAGCCTTCTGAGCATAGAGGATTTTGGAGAAAATTGGAGAGTGCATCTGGAGGGGCACGCAGGATAATAGGATACTCATCCCCTCACACTATAGAGTGCCTTTTATATGCCAAGCACTGTTCTGGGCATTGGGAAGAGCGCTGTCAACCAGACTTCCTTTTGGAATAAATTGTGATTTACACATGTCAGGCACTACACCCCATAAGCCTCTGAGTGTTTGCACTTTAAAGTCATACACAGGTAGCTATTAAGTAGGGAAGAAATGCTACTGAAACTGTGCCTCAGTATCCTCATCTGTACAACAGGGATAACAATGGTGTCTCTGTCACTGGGTTGAATTATATGTGCGAGTGCATGGAAAGCACTTAGAATAACACATAGTGTGAAGTTAAGGGTTCACTCAGTGCATGTGGTTGTTGTTACTGTTAGCGTCATTAATATCTTCCAGTCAATCTCTTGAACTCTTCCTCATCCTTGAAGTCCTGGACTGTGCAACTCTTCCTTGTAGCTTCCAGGGGCTCCCTGTAGAGCCCCTGCTCCTCCCTATTCTCTCTTCCTTAGGCATGGTTGGTTCCCAGATTACTTGGCCCGTGATGTCTTCCTGGTTCTTGCAAGGCTGTGGCGCAATTATTTGGTTTGCATGTCTGCTTCCTCTGCTAGACTCCACCCTTCTGGGATGATCTCAAACTCATCTCCTTCACTAGCCCCAAGTTCTGGCACATGGGAGCTACTCAAAGATGTTTGTTGTGTTTGTTTTGAATGACTTTACATAATGAGCTTTTGTAGTTTCATAGAAAAGAGTTGGCCCAGGTCAGTGTTAAGAGCCATGGTGGTGGAAGTGGAAGCAGCAAGTGAGCTAGAGAAGAAGTGATCTTAGGGCCTTCAAGAATCTAGCCCCACTGCTTCCACAGAGCCTGACCAGGAATTCTCTCTTCCCTGGCTAGCAAGTGACTTCCGGTCCCCAAGAGCACACATTGACAAAGGAAACAGGATGTTTATTGAACAAGGAGGCATGAAAAGACACATTTTATTTTTATTTTTATTTTATTTTATTTATTAATTTTTTTTGAGATGGAGTTTCGCTCTTGTTGCCTAGGCTGGAGTGCAATGGTGTGATCTTGGCTCACTGTAACCTCTGCCTCCCGGGTTCAAGCTATTCTCCTGCCTCAGCCTCCTGAGTAGCTGGGATGATAGGCATGCACCACTATGCACACTATGTATTTTTAGTAGAGATGGGATTTCTCCATGTTGGTTAGGCTGGTCTCGAACTCCTGACCTCAGGTGATCTGCCTGCCTTGGCCTCCCAGAGTGCTGGGACTACAGGTGTGAGCCACTGCACCTAGCCTATTTTTATTTTTTTGAGACGGAGTTTCCCTCTTGTTGCCCAGGCTGGAGTGCAATGGCATGATCTCTACTCACTGCAACCTCCACCTCCTGGGTTCAAGTGATTCTCCAGCCTCCGCCCCCCGATTAGCTGGGATTACAGGTGCCCGCCACCACACCTGGCTAATTTTTATTATTATTATTTTTGGTAGGTACGGGGTTTCACCATGTTGGCCAGGCTGGTCTTCAACTCCTGACCTCAGGTCATCTGCCCGACTTGGCCTCTCGAAGTGCTGGGATTACAGGCGTGAGCCAGTGTGCCCAGTTCAGACAGACTTTAATCTTGAGTTTTCAACCAGAATTATTTATCTTCTCCGTTAAGATGGAAACTATTTTTTTGTCTGTTTGTTTCTGTTTTTAATTATCAGTAGAAGGTGGCAAAGGAGGACAGGGTCCTTTGTCATTCAGTAGGCCCTCCCTTAGCCTTCACTCTCTCTGTTAGAGGAAACAATACAAAACAAAACAAAAATCAGCAGCGGAGAACTGCCCTGAAGCACCTCGCCCTTTGGGCCAGTTATTTGCCCACAGTTTCCAGAGAGTCAGGACACAAACCCAAGGGCAAGTCCCTTAGTCCTTCCCATGATTAATCTGTGAAACAGTCTTGGGATTTCATCCCATAGGGTCAGCTTCCAAGGCCGGGAATATGCTTCCAATTTGATGGTAGAACATGCTGAACTCTGTATGCCACATTGATGTCATCCACCAAATCCTGTGAAAAACTCTTCAGGACAAATGAAGAGTTTCTCAAGTAAATTGTTACAAGAAAAATACCGGAGAGGGAAGGAGACCCTATAGTTATAAAGACTTAAGGCATATACAAACCATTTAGTTAATTGATCTTATCTGGACAAACTAGTTTAAAAAATTATAAGATAGTTTTTAAAAAATGTTTGAACAGATTGGTTATTCGGTGATATTAAGAAATTATTGTTACTATTTTGAGGTATAAAATGGTATTTTGAGTACATCTTATAAAATAATTCTTGTCTTTTAGAGATATATTCTAAAAATTTATGGATGAAATGAAATTTATGGATATCTGGTATTTGTTTTAAAATACCCTGGGGGTGGTCAGTCAGGAAGTGGCTGGGGGGTAAGTGGGGAGCCATTGATTACAAGTAATGGACGATAGGTACCTATTAATTTGTTCATCAATTCTCTTTAATTTGTACATGCATATTTTTCCATAATAAAAAATTTAATGTGATAGTAGAGATAAATGTGCTTTTTATTTGTTTTACCAGGTTTCCTATAAAAGGACTTAAAATCCATACTGAGTGTGCCAGATGGAAAGCAAATTTACAATGGCCTAATGTGTTTCAGAGATGAACCAGAAGGTATTTCATTCCTCATAAGTCAGGGGAAGCCCCGCTTCTCCACCAGTGGGTTTTTACTATTTAGCCATGTTCTTTTTTTTTTTTTTTTCTTTTCTTTGAGACGGAGTCTTGCTCTGTCGCCCAGGCTGGAGTGCAGTGGCCGGATCTCAGCTCACTGCAAGCTCCGCCTCCTGGGTCTACGCCATTCTCCTGCCTCAGCCTCCCGAGTAGCTGGGACTACAGGCGCCCGCCACCTCGCCCGGCTAATTTTTTTTCATTTTTTTGGTAGAGACGGGGTTTCACCATGTTAGCCAGGCTGGTCTCGATCTTCTGACCTCGTGATCCGCCCGTCTCAGCCTCCCAAAGTGCTGGGATTACAGGCTTGAGCCACTGCACCTGGCCTATTTAGCCATGTTCTTATACCAAAGAGGCAGAGCGTGAAGGGTTAAAATGATGACTGGTGCCAGTCTCTTGGCCTCCTTTCCTTGCCTGTTAAGAGTGGATTTCCCTGGCAGTCAGAATACCATTGAGGAAAATAGGAACCAGAGCCAGGTGAGGCCATCTCTCTGGGTTCCATCCAATCTAGTCTGGTGTCTGATGCTTGCAACTGTGCTTTCCAGCACATTCTCATCTGCGTTCACTGAGCCATTCGGACTTCTCCCTCGAGGGAGGCAGAGATTGCTGCATTCATTTTACCGGTGAGGAAACTGAGACTCCGAGGTATAGTAACTTGCTCAGTGTTATATGGCCAGTAAATGGTGGAAGTGGGACTCACAATCCAGTCCTCTAGTTTCAAGCCAGGCTCCTTTCCACTATACAATACTGCCCTCCAGGGTGCCAGGGTTCTCCTTGGAGAGGCACCAAAGAGTAATTGTTGTTGTTATGTGACCGATACTGTGCTGGGTGTTTTATATGAATTAATTTTATTTAACCCTTTTAATGACCTTATAAGGTAGTTACTATCCTTATTCCCATTTTACAAACAGGGAAATTGAGGCCCCTAATATTGCAGAACTAATAAAATGACAAACCAAGGCTTAAACCGAGTGTGTCGGTTTCAGATCCTGGATTCATTTTTTTTCCTTTCATATTTCTATTAACTCTTAAAAATATTTTGAGTTAGCCAGCATGGTGGCTCATGCCTGTAATTCCAGCACTTTGGGAGGCTGAGGCGGGTGGATTGCCTGAGATCAGGAGTTCAAGACCAGTCTAGACAACATAGTGAAACCCCGTCTCTACTAAAAATACAAAAAATCAGCTGGGCGTGGTGGTGGGCACCTATACTCCCAGCTACTAGGGAGGCTGAAGCTGGAGAATCACTTGAACCTGGGAGGCGGGGGTTGTAGCGAGCTGAGATCGTGCCATTGCACTCCAGCTTGGGCAACAAGAGCGAAACTCCGTATAAATATATATATATATTAAGTTTTGGCTGGGTGCATGGTTCACGCCTATAATCCTGGTGGGCACTTTGGGAGGCTGAAGTGGGCAGATCACTTGGAGCCAGGAGTTGAAGACCAGCCTGGGCAACATGGCAAAACACCATCTCTAATAAAAACACAAAAAATAGCTGGGCATGGTGGCACACACCTGCTATCTCAGCTACTCAGGAGGCTGATGTGCGAGGATCAAGAATTGCTTGAACCCAGGAGGCAGAGGCTGCAGTGAGCCAAGACTGTGCCACTGTACTTCAGCCTGGGCAACAGAGTGAGATTCCATCTCAAAAAAAATTTTTAAGTTTTAAATTGATACATAATAATCATATATATTTATGGGGGTACATATGTTCTTTCAATGAATGTATACAACGTGTAATGATAAAATCAGGATAATTGAAATATCGATCACCTCCAACACTGATCATTTCTTTGTGTTGGTAACATTCAAAACCCTCTCTTCTAGCTATTTTGAAATGTACAATATATTATTGTTAGCCACATATATCCTACTATGCTATAAGAACACTATAACTTATTTCTCCTAATTGTAATTTTGTACCCATTAGCCAATTTGTTATCCTGCACACTCCGCTTTTCCCGCCTCTGGTCACCACTGTTCTACTCTCTACTTCTACAAGATCAACTTTTGCTTTCACATATGAGTGACAACATGCAGTATTTGTCTTTTTGTGCCTGGTTTATGTCACTTAACAATAATGCCCTTGGGCTCATCCGTGCTGCTGCAAATGGCAGGATTTCATTCTTTTATGGCTGAATAACATTCCGTTGTGGATATATACCAGATTTTCTTTATTCCTGGACTCATTTTGTATGCTACTTCCTCTTGCTTAGTTGAGGCAGGTGTTAGATGAAGGGTTTCAGAATTCACACAAATAGAGGCCTGAAAATGATCAGGAAGAGGAAGAAGGCTTATGCCAACGGTGCGCTGAAAGAATGCTTTATGTCTACATTTTGGAATCATTTGTTGAGTTAGTTACAGCGTTCACATAGCATTTACAATATGCCAAGCCACTGTTAACCACTTTATAAAATTTAACTCATCAAATATCTACATCAGCGCTGTGAAGTAGTTTGGTGCTGTTATAATTATTTCCATCTTACCAATGGGGAAACTGAGGCACTTGCCAACACCATAGAGCTAATAAAATGCAGAGCCAGGATTCAACCCAGGCTGTCTGGGCCTGAGTCCATGGTTTTGATCACTGCATTGCCTTCCCTTTGAGCCCAGTATTAAGCACCACTTTGTCACAGAGTATGTCAATAAAGGGGTGGTGTTGGCTGACCTTCATTCCAATTTCTTAACCCCAAATACTCAAGACTGAAATAAGATAGTGACTGATTTGGTCTAACTTAAACTCTAAGGCATGTACATGTGAAATTGCTCTATTCACTTGAGTCAGCAATGTGTTTTGAGGACTGACTACACCTTTCTGAGAGCTACAATAATAAGAGAGAACATACTCAATTTAATGGGATAAATCACCTATAGCACTTGGCACATGAAAGAGCTCAGTATGCAGTGGCTATTAATATCCGTATTAATCTCTCAAATCTATCCACTTCTCTTTCATTCTATCATGGGCACCACAGCCTGGGAATCTGTCATCTCTTCCATTGCTGCAGTAGCTTTTTTTTTTGGCGGCCCTCTCCACTCAGGTCATACTTCTCTCTCCTCTCTTAACTAGTTTGCAATCATGTTCTCTAAGCCTTCCGTGGGGAAGGACTATCCTTCTAGGTCCTGTCAAACCCAGGCATGGCCCGGCGACTTGCTCTGGCCAGTGCAATGTGAGCGGAGTGCTGTGTGTCAATTCCGGTTGGAATATTAAAAGCCAGCTATGTGCCTTGCTAACACATCCAGCAGTGGTCCAGATGGTAGCTACTTTTCACCCTGGGTCGCGGAATGAGATCCTGTGCAGAGGCCCCAGGCAACTTTGATAGACATGTAAAATCAGTGGTAAACCTTTATTGTTGTGAGCCACTGAGATTTTGGACTTATTTGTATGACAGCATAGACCTAGTCTAATCTGACTGATACATGTTTTATAAAGCTCTTAGAGGGTAGAACAAACCTGCCTGCAAGGTCCCACAATGTCTTGACTTAAATATCAAGCTTCATTTTGTACCGCATTTCCTCTCCGTTTCTCCTCTTCATCCAAATAAACCTTCTTCTAGCCCCTCACAGGTGCCGAGCTCCATTTGACTAAGGTTCTTTGTTTTTCTGCGCAGAATATTCTTTCTTCCCTCTTTTGCCTGGTTAATTTCTACCTATCATACTAGTCTCATTAGGCTTTCATGGCAATGTATATACCTCTTTTTAAACAAATTTATTTTGAGACAGGGTCTCGCTCTGTCACTCATATCTCACTGCAGCCTCAACCTTCCAAGTTCAAGCCCTCCTCCCACCTCAGCCTCCCAAGTAGCTGGAACCACAGGTGCACACCACCATGCTCAGCCAATTTTTAAATTTTTAAATTTTTGGTAGAGATGGGGTCTCCCTCTGTTGCCCAGGCTGGTCTTGAAATCTTGAGCTCATGGCATCCTCCTGCATCAATGTATATCATTTATGGCATGTATCACAACCACGTGCTTACCTTTGCTGCTGTTCAAACATTATTTGAATGTTTCTTTTGTCCACTAGAATGCATACTTTATCAGCATAGATGCCCAATCTTTACTTACTATTTCTAGCCCCTGGTATGGTCTCTGGTACACAGTAGGCACTCAATTAGTATTTATTGAATAAATAATTAAGAGTCAATATATTGCAGTGATTATAGGATGGAGGTTGGGGCCGGATTTCTTGGATTCAAATCCCACTGTGTCAATTACACACTATATGGCCTTGGATAAATTATTTAATCTCCCTCTGCCTTGGTTTCCTCATCTATAAGAGGATAAAAGCAGTACCTATCTCCCCAGGTGTGAGGTTTGAATGGACTGAGATATGTCTGCTGTTATTTATGTATCGTCTTGTCTCCAAGCTGTCTCATCTATATTCTGCTTCATGGGGTTGGTGCTGGTATTTTTCTCGTTACCTTTTCCAGACTCCCTTGCCTGATAGCTACCATTAGGTCCAGCCCATGGGAGACACAGGCAGGAGCCTAGAAGGAGGAGGAGGAAGAGGGCGAAGGGACTTCTTTCTGGTTTCAGTTTCTGTCCACAATGCCACCGCAGCAGAGGACAGCTGCACCTGCAGCCTCCAGCTCCTTTGGGCACTCTGGCACCAGCCACACCTCACCTTCTCAGAAGTACTAATCTCCCCTTCATTCCCCACAGTGATTCTAGCACCAGCACCCCATGTCTTCTCAGAGGTCTGGCCACTGGCCATGTGTTGTCCCCACCCTCGTGGTGACCACCCCCCTCAGAAAAGACCCAATTATCAGCTGTGTGGTGTCCCTCCTTGAGTGCCTAGGTTCTGGTAAGCCCGCCTTTCCCTTCAGTTTCCCCAGCTCCAGGGGTGGTGGCTGTATCCCACAGTTACTGATACCTAGGCAACTTTACAGCCCCTGTTGGAAAACCCACTGAATCCTATTCCTGATTCCCAACTGGGTCCCAACTGATACAATCTACATGACACTCAGAACAATATCAAGCACACAGTAAACACTACGTGAGTGTCAAGTCCTGTATTTGTCTAGGTAGGTGAAAAAATAACACTGCCCATCAGAACACAGCCAAGGATGCTATGTGCCTGACAAATCCCACGGTGCATAAAGACCATCTTCTGTGGGAGCCTCCAGTCCACACCCGTGACCGTCACTCAATCACCCAGGCATGCTGTAAAGCAAATGATGACACAGCTTCCATAGCATTAGCAATTTTTTATTTTTCCTTTTTTGTTGCATAGGAAATGCAGTACTTGCTTCCAGTAATTGTATTGTAATGTGAGAAGGTGGTAGCACTAATGGTTGAATACAAGAGTTAAACTAATCCACACCAGCTCAAAAAACCTGTGGAGATTTAGTTGAATAAGAATGGACGCCCACAGTGATTCTCAACCAATTACAAATTTTCACAGAACACAGTAAAACTAAAAGGGTAACTATGAGAGTCAATACAAGTATACTAGAGGCACAGGGGGCCCGGCTCATAAAAACAGATTTCAGACCAAGTTATTAACACGGGGGGTGTTTCGTTTCATAACAGATTTCTTACCATCACTGGAAGTGCTCCATCCCCTCCCCCTACAATTGGAAATGGAAAACGGAGGTATTCCGAGTGGACAGATTTCCATGTGTGGTGGGAAAAGTCCCCAGTGAATTTTGCTCTGGTGAGAGGGCAGGGCTAAGGGTGGGATGGGAGATCAGGGATTTGCCTTTGAGAGTCTTCCTAAAGGACCTCCTAGAACCTGATAAAGCTCCTAGTCTAGGTCTAGTTAGTATCTCAGTGGTGAGGCTACCAAATGCCTTCGCAGTGCAGAGACGACGGTCTGAGACCAGGGAGAAGGCACCGAGCTGGCAGCTCTCTCAAGCCTCCGTCCCAGCGGAGCGAGCGGCCTTATGACCTTCGGTTGCAATGTCAAAAAAAAAAAAAAAAAAAA
>NW_012101365.1:11315719-11384741 GCF_000951045.1 Mandrillus leucophaeus | reverse complement strand
AGACTATTACCAAAAAATAAAAATTTAAAAAATAAGAACAACACAAATAAAGTCAAAGGAAAAATAAAAGCTTTTTTCATTTTGAGAAGTTGAGTATAAAAACAGCAGGAAAAATGGCCCATATGTTGGACACTACATGCCCTTGAAACCACTACAGAGATACAAAAGTTCACATTGTACGACCTGGTGGGTATTTCCCACCATGAAGGTGCTCTGGTTAGATTAGAGGTAGCACTTCCACTGTATACTCTTGTGGTTCAGACACATTTTGGGAAAGTCTGTTTTTCTGAATCAAATAGGCTAATGCGTCTACATGTAAAACTCAGGATGCTAGGCACGCAGATGAGGTCCCACCCCGACACACTGCCTCCCTGTTCTCACGCCCAGCTGTGGGTGGTCCCCCTTATCTTTCTAAGCATTTCCACTATCTGCTCCCCACATGCCATCCCCCTAATCTGGGTAAGGTAACTCTTTGGGGAATAAAAGGCAGATGGGTGCTGGTTTAGGGAAAAAAAAAAATGAGATGAAATTTATTTAATTTGGAAAGCAAGTCATTTCAAATTTAGACCAAAAAAAGTATATTAAAAAAAATCCCGTGTTAATAGCAAACTTCTTTTTCTTATGAATCGGGCCCAAAGTTTGTACAGAGTTTTATTTTTGAAGAAGATATTGCAACTGTGCATGAAACTAAATAGCCATGTGATTTCTTAATTTTTTTTTCTTATTTTTCCTTTTAATATGAGGAGGTCTGGTGTGAAGACGGATCAAGCATGGGTACCTGGCTGAACATTGTCCATTAAGAAAATGTATCAGTCTCAGCACAGCGTCAGTTGAGGGTCAAGGAAAATGCCCCTGACTTGCAAATGTTCTCAGAGTGTCTTCACGGCACAGTTCTTGAAATTCAAATAGTCGTTTTGAGACAAAAACCTCGCCAGGTACTGATTTCTGAAATCAAACACCCATGCTTGTCCCCTAGGAAAAAGGAAACAAAAAACAAAAACAAAAACAAAACACAAGTAATACTGAATTTAAGTAAATGTATACCTCCAAAATACTGAAAACAGCCGAAATCAAGAAAAGACAGAATTTGCGTTCTCAGTGAAATACCTTTAAATCTAGCTGACAAGAACCAAGTCAGAAAAAAAGACTAACATAACTTTGAGTAATATTCATACAGTTCACTAAGCATTATGGAATAGCATGCATTAATATTGTACGGTTATTTTACATCACCTATACCAGAAGGTCCTGACTGACAGACAGCGAAGGCTACCGGTGTAGAAAAATCTTACTTCAGAAGAGCAATATAATACAGATTTCACAGGCACTACATTTTAATATATCAGGTATTATGCTGGTTTTCTTATAATTCTTTCTGTCCTAAAGCTGGCATTATAACAATGACCAAAAAGGCAAGGATTGGAGTAAACGGAAAGTAGATACCAAAGTTGATATAGTTTTTTTCTTCAGATAGATTAGTGCATAGTTCTCATGCAGATAAACACTGCTATGCATTTACACTGTTGGAAAGCAGAGTGAATTGAGCCCAAGTTGTCACATTTGTGTAAATCATTTTGTCAGCCTATAATAGCACCATGTAATGGATTTGCATTAAACATTAAATTGATTTCAAAATTGGTGACACAGTATTCACTACAGTTAAGTGCTATGGAATAGCTTCAATGTTACCTGCTATATATCAAAGCAATTTTCATCCCACTGCTTTTTTATTGGAAAAAATAAAAGGAAAACATACACGACGCTAATTAGACGAATGCACAGCCTTGGACGTGGAGAAGGCAGAGCGGGTTTACTGTCAAACAGTAAATACATGCATTGACTTCAAGACAGAATTGGCCTTGGAAGCCTATTTGAATGAAAGCCGAGCCGGTGGGCAGTGCAGCTTTCTGAGACTGTCTTTGGACAGATCTCGGAGGTGGGTTGTGAGGTGCCACTGAAGCTCTCCTTACATTACTATGGTGGTTGTGTTTTAGATTTGTTCTATGGAGGCCTGCTACCAAAAATAAAAAGAAAAGAAAGAATGAAGACAAGAAAGAAAACAGAAGCAAAGAAAGAAAGAAAGAGAGAGAGAGAGAGGGAGAGAGAGAGAGAGACCACCACCACTATGGACAAAGATATTTCCAGAGACATGAGGCAAAGTACATTAAATGACATTCTTAGAATCCCTTTCCCCTAAAAAAAAAAAAAAAAAAAAAAAATCACGCACAAAAAAGTTTTCCTTAATCCAGGTTTTGTCAATCCTTTATGCCACTGTAACTACAAGATTCAAAGCTTATGGGGCTAAGGGTTTGGACAAAAATGAAAGACAACCTTTTGGAGATGGGTCCTGCATATTCCTGTGGGCTGACTGAACACCGTGGCTCGGGGAAGTCTGGGTTCCTTCACACTTCGACTGTGAGAAAATGAAGATCACAAGCTTTGGGAGGTGCAACCTTGTCAGCCTGCCTAGAGCCCACACCTGGCGGCAGGGACGGGCCTGGGGAGCAGGCTGACCATACCTGTCATGCCAGAGTGTGAAGCAGCAGAACATCGGTTCAAACCTCAGAGGAAAGAGAAGGCTCTCTAGGATGGAGAGAGTGGCATTACTGGGAGGGCCTCTGCCCGCGAATGATCAGAAAAGGCGTGTTTTGCCGGCAGGGACAAGGGCCACAAGAAAAGGTCTACAGAAAAATGCTAAGATTTACTGCTCGTGCCTCTGACTTCAGTTCCCAAAGGGAAAAAAAAAAAAAAAAACCCCAAAAAAACACACACACAGAAATTTGAGGGACTCATCTTTGCCCAATGTTGTTAATGCCATTTGATGGGAGAGAAAAAATTCAAATGTGTCTCAGAGTCAAGGGCTGGGCCTTCAAATGCTGATAGCTCTCAGTCTGTCTGTCTACACACCCCAGGTAGCAAAGTCTTCCTCAAGCATCTTCACTATGCTTTTAAGCTAAAAAGCAAAAACACTGGAAACTGTTGGTGTTTCTTTTTTCCTGCTTGATCACAACTGAACTAGTTTCCTGCTGCTTTCTGGACAATGAAACATGAACAAAAATGTAACTTAGTGTATTTAATACTTAACCCCTGTTCGTTATCACCCTAGACTGCCTCCCTAATGTTTTAAAGCCTTTAAAACATTTTTTTTCCTGCAAATCTGTTCAGAGTTCCCTAATTTTAGCTTCATCAAACTTAATACAACGAAATACCTTCAAAAATACAGCATACCTGTAACGTCCATTTACAATGGTTTTTCAGTAGACCTACACTTCTCAAGCATAGGAATATGCTATACCATTGAGAGAAAAAAATAACTGTATTTAAATACTTACAAAAAAAAAAAAAAAGGAAACAGGAAAGTTTTAAACTTAAATCCAGTTCCCAAAGGGGGGGTAAAAAGAAAGAAAAGCAATTCTATGAACGCTGCCTTTATAATGAACAATCAGAAATTTCACTAGGCTAATTTGACAGAAATTTTTCCTCATTTAAACAACATTACAAAAGTCCTGCATTATAAAATAGGGTAGAATAAATCAGTGTAATCAATAAAACTATACAACAATACAAATTACATATCTTCTGAGTGGGCAGTTTATTCTCTCTCTTTGCAGTCATGACTACAACATGCTCACTAAAAACAACTAAAACTGCCCAAACTATTGCTTAGTTTGTTTTGTTTAAAAAAGGGTGCAATTTTATTGTATATACAACCAATTTACTGGTAATACCTTGGCTTATTGCAAGGTTCTGACAAAATGTTTGTCTAGGCTTTTTTCCCTTCACTGTGAAGCACTGAAAGCTGCTATTTTTTCTTTTTTTTTTTCTTTTTTTCCTTTTTTTTTTTTTTAGTGCACATATGTCATAATAAAGTAATGCCCAGCTAAGTGCTATAGGGGAAGGCAAAGTATGCTGGCTGGCTATAGGAAGTGACACCATACACTGACAATCACACCATACAACAGCGCCAAACGACTATTCAACCACTTATCAGACACATATGAAAATCCAAAATGTTTTATTTTATTTTTTTTTCCTTAAATAGAGATAACCAGTAAACAATTTTCAGAACTTGGAAGTTTAAAAACGTGCATATAAAAATGGGCATTATATACTTTTTATTGAATGTGGATTGACTGCAGTCTGCTAAGAAAAATGGGGTGTGGGAGCTGAAGAAAAAGGAAGTTGTCTTTTTTTTTTTTTTTTAAGGCTTGCTTGTGAAAGGAACAGTTGTAAAAACAAAATTGCTTGAAGCAGGGTCAGCTTAGTGCTTCACAGTTTGACTGCTTCTCTAAGAGGAGCCCTTCCTGCGCACGTGCATTCAAAAATCACAAAAAAGTACAAAGACAAACACCTAAAACACACTGCGCCAAGTGCAGCACCGACTTTGGTCAAATAAAAAAAAAGAAAAGAAAAATTAATAATTGCTAAGCTTTTCTACATGATATAAGCAGGTATTGCATATTTTCATATATCTGGGGGAAAATAAAGGAAGACTCCAAATAAATTGTAAAATGCAGCAACATCCAAAATACTGATATTCTAAGCATCTACAGATCTCAGAATAGCACTGCCACCGACCGTACAGGACAATAAAGACTACTCCTATCTGCGGAACAACTAGCTTTCTATTTAGTTCTAGATGTTGAAACTGACGATGGCTGACATAAAAGTCACATTTACAAAAAGTGTCTCCAAATGCTTGACTAGGGAAAAACCCCTTTCAATAGAGGAGCATGTGCAACAATTCCACAAATAATCGCTATCCAGGGCAAGGCACATTGATATGGAATTTTTGTTTTCGTGCAAATTAAGGAAAAAAAACAAAACAAAACAACATTGTTTCGGGGGGAAAGATGAGGAGCAAAGTGTCTTCCCAAGAATTTCAGTTACTTGATTGTATAGGACAGTAGTAGAACCCTTCTGAAGGGCTGAAAAACATAGTTTAAAGGCAAGTGCCTAGAGTAGGGATTACAATATTGTGTCTTAATGCACTCTACTTTATCCTACATTAACTATATAAAAATTAGTTACTAACACTAGAACATGCAGAGACTTTCTCTGATCAGCAGGGCTTGCCAACCAGAACGTATATATATGTATAGTATAGGAAACCTTCTTGAAGTCGCATGGGAAGCAAAGGGGTGCTTCGCTGTCTGGTAGAAAAATCACTTGCACTTTTTTTTATGTTTCTGTGGTTTTTTTGTTTTTTGTTTTTTTTTGTTTTTGTTTTTGTTTTTTTTTTTCATAAGATACAGGACATTTGGGGGTGCAAACTCTTTTTTTCCCTAACAAGTACCCCTTGATCTGAATGGGCACCAGCATTTGTGTCAGTATTGGTTTCATTATTATTATTATTGTTACTATTATTATTTCCCATAGCCCAGTTCAGGGACGCAAAGGTCTTTAAAACTTCTGGACAATCTCTGGTACAATGAGGTGTCTGATAACTGATAAATCCTATGATGCCAGATACGTGTAAAATTTTTTAGAATTGGCATAATCCATTATAGTGACTTCTAGCTTATAAAATTAACAGATACCATGATTTCATTTTAGTCATGTGCTTTGATAACAGAAAATAATTAATTAGCATTTAATGTAGTTAACATATTGTGGTAAAAGCACCATTAGATTTGTTTTTTTGTTTTTTTTTTTTAAATTTCCTTCAGTTTTTAAAGGGATACAAGTTTAACAATAAAAAACATAAAAAGCAAAAATAGCTCCCCTTTTTCTTGCAAGGCTGTTTTTTACCCCAATAATTTAGAGTCCTGGGGTGAAAGGACTTGAAAAACAAAAATAGAATTTTCAACAATCTCTATCTTACAAAGATATTTAGCTATCCAATGAAATTGCACTTTACTCAATTCAAAATTCGATTGTTTTGATTGATTCCTGTCAGTTTCTGTCAAAACAGACCATCTTCCCCATTTCCATGTGAATTTTTGTGTCATTGTTGAAATTGTTGAAAAAATGTTGTTGTTGTTTTTTTTTTAATGTAAGTGCAGCATTTCAAAACTTTTAAAAAACTGAACAGTAGTAGTAGTAGTTTGCCATTTTCGGAATTGTTCTGCAATGTGAGTGGATTCATTGTCCTTGCGGGCCATGTTATATACTTAACTGCTGACTGCTGAACCAAAACAAACTAAAAGAACAAATAAAAAAGGAATACAACTGCATTTTCTTTTTCCAATATGTTACAGAAAAACATTGCCCTTTGACTGTCCTGTAAGTTATATATTGCAGATCTCAGCTACTACAAAAGATTTAGTTCTCCATGTGCCTCCTCAATGCTCAAGGAGGATCACACCTGTGTGGGTAAATTCATGAAATACTGTGAAACAGCCGGGCTCCGTAAGGAAAGTGTGTTACAACAGGAAGTCAGTGAGCAAGGGTAGTCCTCTGCTAGCCACGTCACCTAATGCTCACGCTACCATGGAAACACTTCAAATGTTACAAAGCCCAACCATTTCCAGCACCATATGAGAAATTACAACAGTCCCTAAAGTATTTAAAAAAAAAAATCCCAAAAGGTTATGGCCTTTGCTGTTTGACCATAATGCTTGCTGTTTCCATGTACAAGTTGATTTGAATCGGTTTTTCTCCCCTTCCACTGACAGTGAAGTTGTAACTGCGCTGGGTTGAGGTTGCGTCCATGTTACAGAGTTGAGAAGGGGTCAGGTGGTCTGTCTGGTGGATGGTGGGACGCTGCAACTTTTATCCCAGGTACCAGGACTGGAAGACAAAAGGAAAAACATAATTAAAAGCACAATTTGCAAAAAAGTATGTTTTAGAAGTTGCCTTTTCAACCATGCAACCAGGATCTACGTTAGGGATGTGGGAGGGATTCGCTGGGAAAAGTAAAGTCATGACAGACAATAATAAATCCTGTGACATTGAAACTGATCTTCCTCTTCTGAAATTATAATTCATTGTCTTCGTTGGGGTTTTCTAACATTCTGAGCGTGTCTTACAAAATGAGGTATTTCTGTTCACTTGAAATACAAATAAGGGTTTCGTTATCTGATGGGGGCAGTTATAGGAGGGCAGGAAACTTGACCATCTTGTTTATCATTCAATCCTCAGTGCCTAGCCCAGTGCCTGGAATACAGAACGTTCTTAATGAAGAAGAGTTGAATGAATGGAGAATGGGTGAAGGGAGGGGCTTCATGTGGCAATGAATGGCTACTCTGATGATTTTCAACATCTCCTTTCAAATGAGGTGCAGGCACTAAATACATGATTGTGACACTCTCCTAACAGGCCCAGATGGTCAATAGTGATACAAGAGTAAGTGGAGGTAAGGTGGAAAAAGTGCTGGACCCAGTCTTCCTGGGTGATTTTGAGCAAGTCGCAGTATTTTTCTTTCCTTATATATGTCAGATTTTATGAGGGAAGATGCTCCTTTCAGCCCAATATATCTAAAATAGTATTTTCAAACATGAAACATAATAACTAAGTAGGATCAAGATTTTACTCTATTAAGTACCACACTGACCAAAGGAAAAATGAGGCCACTGCATACACTTCATTCATGCTTGCATTCATGCAGCATTTATTTAGAGCCTTCTGTGTACCTGCTGGGCCCAGTTACTGGTTACCTTTTCCTTTCGTAAATTCTTAGGTCATTAGCTTTGAGCAATTGTCTGATCATCTATCACTTTATCTGCTGGCATTTCTTTTTCTGTTAGCTAGACAGAATGAGCAATTATGGACTAACATCAGAGTTAATTTCTCCAGTGAAATAAAAAAGTATGTGGCTTTTGCCGACTTTTCTCTAGAGATACCTGACAAATTCACTACATTTATCATTATTTACAGAAAAATTACCAAAGCCTAACAAAAGTCAAGGCTTCTGAATTCTTAAGTTGACGGTATCAGAAAGGGTTCTAATTGGGTAGCTTCAGGCAGGTGAAGGATCATCCCTGTGGAAGAGATTCAATTAGGTAAAGTAAGGACTCGTTTGGTCCCCAGGGATGAATGGCTAAGTGATAGCTACATGGAGTTTGGTATAAGATTTCCTAGTCACACAAGCCACCTTTGATTTCCAGAGAAGTTTAAAAAACTGAAGCCCAAACCGAAAAACTACTCATCCTGTAGACTTTTAGATGTTACTCTTTGACCACATGCTTTGAGGAACACAATAAAGCCTCTTGTGTCCTGAAAGGAAATCAGCCTGGCAAATACACACGGCCTAAATCTAACTGGATAAAAGAAAGAAGAGGGGCAGAGAAAGGAGAGAGAAGGCGAGCCCCAAAGTGTGTTTCTAGTAGGCCTCTACCTAACAGCTGACTCTGATCCACGTTAGAGCTGCTTCCTCCCTTCTACAAAACGGGCTCAAACTTTGGGTGTGGGGAATAATGCTTACTATTTTTGTTTTCACACTTTCTAAGTCGGGTTGTGAAATTCCAGACTTCTTTAATCTGACACTAAGGTAGTTCTTGAAGCAAAGGCCTGGCACCCAGTGAGTCAGCAGGGGGAGCAGTTTTCCACACCACAGTTTGTGGAAGAGACCTCAGGGCACTACAAAAATCTGCAGTGCCTCTGCACTTCTCTTAAAAAGCAAAGCAAAAAAAAAAAAAAAAAAAAAAAAAAGTTTCTTCACACATCTTACTATTCAGTATGTGCCTTGCCGACAAGGTTACCCCAGAGCAGCTCTGTAATCCTTCACTGAAATAGGCTTTATTGATTGCTCTGGTCTATTGTTCTCTTTTCAAGTCCCCCAAGTTCAAGTTCATCCTGGTGTTACATCATGTCTGGTTGCTAAGAGCAACCAGACAGACCCAGACGTGACTATCATTAGCAAGAAACCCTCTGCTCTCCTCCCACCAACCTTCCAGTGGTTCTGACGTAGCAGGCCCACTGCAAACACATTGAAGTATTTATTCTGCCTAATTTATGACCTACACAGCAAGCAAGACCCCCACTCCAAAAACCAACACTGTTGTATATTTAATTAATCTGTCTTTCTCTGGCACTTGGGAAAGTTAGACAAAGGACTAATTATTGTGTTTCACTCTCCACACTTTTCTTTTGGGGGGTGGATATTTGCATGGGAAAGAAAACTACAAGGCCCAGCATCAGCCCCCCTCCTCTTTTTCTTTTTGCCCTATTGACATTTCATGAAATACTTTAGCTGCTTAAGGGAATTAGAAAAAAAAAATGCGATGTGAATGTTACTCCTTCTGAGTTGGTATTCAGTAACACAAATCAACTCATGACATGTTTAAATTTAAATGCTAACCACACACTCTCAGAGTTACTTTAAAGGTTAGTTTTTAATCAATAGAAGTTGCTGACTCCGGGTTTTTGAGCTGCGCGCTGCAACTCTTGGGCTTTTGTCTAACGCTAAAGCTTTCAAACTTTTTTTTTCCTTGAGATGATTTTAGCAATGATTTGCAGACACAGAAGGCTATTGTGCTCTGACCAGCAACATGTCAATAGAGGGGCTGAGCTGCCCTGTGGTGGGGTGTCAATATGACTCCTGAAGGCAGAGGTTGGGGGTCTTTAATAACCCGTGAAAAAACCTTAATTAACCCTTTCAGGCCCAAACCAAAACCTATTCTTAAACTTGTTCACTCCTATAATTTGACCATTAGTACTTATTTCAACATCACACTAATCTTCATGACAATTAACCCAGCTACTTGACCAAGGTTTTCCAGAATAGGAAGTTGGTTAGGGGAACCACACAGGGAAATTTTTTTTTTTTTTTGAAGTCTCTGATTAAATCACTTATTTGCAGAGATGGCAGATAGAGAGTTCTAATAATAATAATAATCACAATTCATACATCTCCCTGAATTTTCTCCTAATCAGTTTGTAGTTAAAGATACTCATAATCCCATTGGGATGAGTGTGACAGTCACACATGTGTAAGCCAATCAATTTCCAGAAACTTCTATGAGCTGCTAGTAACACCAGATGGACAATACAATGTTTGTAAAAGCCTACTTTTCTCTTGTGATATTTTCTTATAATTTCTATTATGCAAGCAGTACAAGTTTTAGAACATTAATTGAGGAATGGTTTTGCATATTTTCTTCCTGGGTCATATAGGAAAAACATAAAAGAAATCTGAGATTATTCGATTGTTGGGGTTGAGTAGCTAATCACTGGGAAAATGTTGACACATTAAACAAAGACCATCCTCAGACATTTAGTGACATAAGCTTAGGTTTCATATGGTTTTTGCCTTCGTACTTTATAGCCCCTTAATCTACTCTACTGTATCCAAATGGACTACAAAGGAATCTCCCTCCCTTATGTGCAGTGAGTGGCATTATTACAATACGATATAGGATGATGTTATCTTGATACATTTACATTAAGGAAGTAAACATAGAGCTTTGATCTATTTTTTCCTCAGGAACTTTCAGCTATAGTTGTTGTGGAGGTCCATAAATGCACACTCCCACCAAGGCTCCAGTTACGTAAAATTAGTTGGTAACATTCACAATGTCTACAGTTTGGGATGTGCTGAGCGGGAGTGGGGAAGGAAGGGGGGTGACTGTCCTCTTTCAGTGTTCAAGGTGAAACATCAAAAGAAATCTGCAGTCCAGGACAAGAGCTCAGCTTTCCTTTTCTCCAGTCAAATGAAGAAGTAATCTCATCAGGTTGGAAAAGTGCTGACTAAGGATTTAATAAAGTGCCTGCAGATGTGGCGTCTCTAAGGTATTCAACTCATGTAATGCAAAACAGCTCCACACTGAATGTGCTTATAAAATTTCATTTAACCATTGCAGCGCGACTTTTTCCCCCTCACAGTTCTCTGAGGAGTTTTATCACACTTGCCGCCCGTTAATTTACAGCTCCATGAAAGTTCGAATCCCATTCCGCTGGGATTCTGGAATACTCACAGTAGTCGGGTTTTATGAACCATAAACAATATCTATCCGACTGCATCCTAAACAGGAAGCCTCAAATGGCAGAAGGTACCTCTGACGGTGCCAATCTCTTCCATTTCTTACGCCTCACAGAGAGCAATCAGAACACGCGGGCCATCTTCCAAAATGTGGTCATGGGGCTGCCGAAGACACAGCTGATGAGGACCATGGCCTCAACCCCTGAGTTAACAACAAATGCTCCAATGTGTGCAACAACATTTTAAAAGGCTTTTTACATCCTCTTTTTACTAACAGGGCAGGATGCACATTCTAGAGGAAAAAGAAAAATGTCTGAGAAACATGTTTTCTATTTTCTATTTTACTTTACCCCCCAAAAGGAGCAGAGAGTGCTAGGGTGGCAGGGGCAGAGAGGGCAGAGAGGACTGTGATGCAGCAGAATCTGTTTTTCAGATTAAAAGCTTAAACAAAAGGCCTCAAGGGCAAAGTTGAACACTGCGGAAGGAGGTTGTTAATGTGGAATCCAGCACTGGGTGTGACACTTGGCTTTCTTCTGCAGGCAAGGTGGGTTATTTGAGGACATTCACACGCAGAAAACGGAAACGTGCAAACACAGGCTGGCCTCCCTGCACCCTGCAGGCCCAGCTCCTCATCAGCCCCCAAAGAGGCTCAGCCAACCAATAAGCCAAGACTCCAGGAGCTGCTGTCACTGCTGTGCATTCTCTCCTGGGGAGGCGCTAGCTTTGCTGGGTCACACTGCTCCAGTGGGTCATTTTTGGCTTCCCGCACTTGTGTGGATGGACTCAAGTCTACTGTTGAGCCCAAATGAGTTGTCCCTGGCAAATCAGCCAAAAGCCGGGTAGTCTCTTCTCCCCATCTCAATATGATGGAAGTGGACGGGGCCTCTGAGCGGACTTCAAGTTTCTCACATTCGCATAAACCATTTGGGAGCATTTATTCACTCATTCAATAAGCACTAAGGGCCTTCTATGTGCTAGGTGCTATGTACGCTGGCTCTGTGGATATAATGAGTAAAATATAGTCCCTGTCCTGAAGGACTTTCTTGTCTATCAGGAAGCAGGGGCTAGATTCTAGACCCTAAAGGATACCAGAGAGCCTGCTTTTCTCCCAATAGGATTTTGTAAACTTTTGGCAATGAACGATGCCCAGTATCCAGTGTCCAAAGGACTCAGGATTGGTGTCGCCTTTTCCACTGACCAGCAGTGTGACTTCAAGCAAGCCAGTCCCTGTCCTGGGAACCTCAGAGTCTTGTGAGGACCATTCTGTATTCGTAAGAGGCAGCAGTGATTTACACTGGTTTCTTCTGAAAAGGGGGTCATGCTGTACACAGGTGTTAGTTACTGGTACTGCCAGCCTTAGGCTTTGATCTCTGTAATCATTTTTCTTGCCTGATTTTATTTTCTTAATTAAAGAAAGTCTGTTTTCAGTAACTCCGAACCAAGACTTGTTTATTGTACAGAAAACTATTAAAACAGTAATGGGCCGGGACTGGCCCCAGGCACCTTTGTGGCCTTATCTTTTCACCACTTGTCCTCAACACTTGTGTTGCCTTAAACTTTTCCAGATCCCCCAAAGCCAAATGCTTCCTCCCTGCCAGGCCAGGGCTCAGGCTTTCCCTCTCCTTGGCTTTGCTAATGCTTGCTAGTCCCTGGGTTCTAAGATGAGATGTTCCTTCTTCAGAGGGGTCTTCTTGGGGCCTTTACCCTCAGGATTCTCCTCTGTCACAGTTGCTAAAGTTTAATTACCTGTTTTCATCCCAGGCAAGCTGGCTATCTAAGGGATGCCAGGGTAGGCATGTAATAAATACTGTTAAATAAATAAAGGAGGGAAGGAAGAACAAGCTGTATCCGAGGTTCTCAAAGCCTGGTGTCAGTCACCCCAACAAGTGCAAAGCAAGGCATCTGGATGGATGACTTCTAGCACGCTCGTGCCACATGACCATGTCTCCCCAAATGACAGACACTCTCCCTCGAGGGACACAAGTCTCCACAAGCCACTCCAGGCAGTTTCGATGGGAGAGTTGTTGCAACGGGGCCAACTGCGGCCAACTGCGTCAGTAGCATGTGCAATAGTTTTGTAACATGGACTGCTGCCTACTTACTACAAGCTCAGAGGAGTTGTCCAAACCACTGATCCCTGGAGAATGACTGTGCTGCTCCCAGCCAAGACCTCCGTTTTGGTTCAAACCTCAAGACGGGAAAACACTAATCTTTTTACCCAATAAGCCATCCAGTACCTCCAAACCTTGAGAGTGCATACAGAATCCAATTATTTTGACTGTTCACCCAGAGTCCGAATCTTTCACGAGATTCCAGCTTGCCCTAGTGTCTCTCTTACCACCAAGTACATTTTTCTTTTGGCCTCCCTTCCTTTCCATTTTTCATCAAGTAACCGTTTACCTCATGAAATCAAAGACTGCTGGATTAAACATTGCACTCTGGCCCACCTGCATTTGCTTCAAAATCTTACTAGAGAGCTGCGTGCACAGCTGTAAGAGCCAGGACTCTGGGGTCCGAATGACAAAAATCCTGGCACCATTATGAACTAGTTAGATACTACCTTAGGCAAGTTAGCATCACTAGGTCTCAGTTTTAGACTCCAGGAAATGGAGGTAACAACTTTATCAGTTTTTGTGCGGATTAAAAGCCTGGCTAGGGGTTACTACAGAAAACCAGGAAGCCAGAGTAGCTGGGTTCTCTCACTGTAAAAGGTTTCTGGGGCCTTAGGGTCCATGTGAGACCTCAAGTCCCCGGGAAAGCAAATCGCTCTACAAGGTGGCTTTCCCTTATTTAATGACATAATTTCTTAGTTAAAAGTAGCAGCTGTGTCAATTCCATTTCCCCAGTTGCAAGAGAAAGTTCTTGAGAAAATAAAAATCTGTCTTTAATTGCGATATTAAAATCAGAGCGGCGAAACCAACAACACAAAAGGAATTGGCTCAAGTTTATGAAAGGCATTTGGGCCCTTGCGTTGCAAGGCTAAACTGCACGCCTTGGAGGTTGGGGGTGAGGAGAAAAGGGGAGGAAGGGAGGGAGTAGTCAGGCAACCAAGTGGGACAGAAACAATCCTATTTTGGTTTTTGTTAGCGAATGGCATACTACATAGATCAGAGACTTCTTATAAAATACAAACCCCCACTGTACACAAAGCACAGGAAAATGTGAGGAAAAAAGGGAAAAACTAAAAGCAGCTTAGGGTGTGTTAACGCTGCTATTCTGTCAGCTTAAAGAGTATTTTATGCTTGATCAACAGCTCTTTTTTATTGTGCTTTTCTTTCATTCATTCAAGACATCAAAGCCGGGCACCACCAGCGTACCTGCCCTTCTGGAGCCGCTTATGACGGGGTTCTAATGAAGCACGACTCTGGGAGCCGGAGACCCCCGTGGACACGGCAGTTCAAAGGGAATATTTCAACAATGATTACATTTTGTAAATCTTTTTATGAAAGAGACAGCTTATTTCCTGCTTTTTCATGAAAAATAGATTCTATCCATTAAATTGAGCCCGCGCCACGGAAGCTGCTTGAGATCTGAGGTGCAGCGTGGAGATTAAGAGGACAATGACCCAATGAAATTGTCCAGAGTTCCTATCTCTTTGGTCATGATGGCACTGCCGGATTTTCTGGGTGGAGCCCAGACAGTGCAGTAGATGGCTCTGCTGCGGAAAATGCAGTGGCGAGGGGGTTTCGCGGCTTTATTTTTCCACTCGGGCCTCATGTTTATTATCTGTTTCTTTGTATTTATTGATTCCACAAAGTCCAACAAATATCAGAAGAGAGGCCACACTTTCTATCGCATAAGAGCAAGATAAAAGTTTTCAGTTGCAAATTCATTAAACGCTGTATTTTAATGCCCTGAAATGGGCCAAACCCTTTTCCATACGGGAAGTTAGCCATCAAAAAGCTGGCTCCTGGTCTGAAGACACAATACAGGCTTTCTGATTGGCTAATGTCTCCCCCAAAGGCAAAAAATAAAGAAGCAGCCTAGCCCTTTGTAATTTTTGATTTTCACATTAAAATAATCTTTTCCTTCGCAATTTTTTTTTTTTTTTTATTTTTTGGCAGGGGGAGAGTCGAGGAGAGTGGGGAAGGAAGGGAATATGACTTCCTGGGGAGCTATGAAATGAAAAAATGTATGTTTTCTACACATCGGATTCCAATTTTAATTAAATGCCTGTTGTCTAACAAGTGCAGACAGTCACACTTGGGGTTGGCCCAATGGTGGCCCAGGGAGGTAACCTTTCTTGTTTAAAAAGAGAGGCGTGGGAGTGGAGGCCGGAGCTCAGCAGAGCGTGGCCACATTGTAATAATCATTCCACGGCGTGCCTCCTCGCTCCTGCTCTTCCCAAACATGACTCAGGTTGAGAGCCTATCGATCGCGGAGACCTTAGTGTGGATTGTGCAGGAAGATAAAGTCCAGTTGGAGTGAAAATAACATTGAAGTAAAAAGTCCAGGTTATTTCAAAAATTCTCCCAGATACATCCTGCAATAGTATGCCAGAAGATCTGGCCTCTTGCCAGAAATGAATTCCCAAACTAACCTTTCCAGCCAAGAAGCCCTTCAGACACTGGATAGCATCTGCCACCTTTAGACTTCTCCACCCCAGCAGGCACTTCTATGCTCAAGCCCTGGCGCGAGTCTGCTCCTTACTTCTTTAATTCTCCCCTGTCCACCATTCCTGGTCTTTCTAGTTCCATTCTCTATCCCCTCCCACCCCTCAAGTTAGTGTCTCCCTCCCTCTCCACTTGTGTTTAATCCCTGTGCAGGAATCACGACAGACCCCTCTCTCTCCCAGGCCATGCAGACCAACAGTCCCTAAGGATTAAGAGGAAGTGAAGAAGGCCTTGAGCTGCAAACCACAAGCCCTGGAAGGCTTCTGTTGTGAGCCAAGGAAACAAGACATATAGGCAGCATTTGGAGAGAATGCAAAGGAAATTGTGGCATCTGCCTTTTCATTTTCATGAGAAAAGACAGTGAGAGTACAGTGAGATGTCACTGAGCACTGGACTGTGGGTCTGGTGGCCTGGTTCAAGTCCCAGTTCAGTCACTGGCTTGCTGAGGGGCCTGAACTTCACCAGACCTCTCTAAGGATACTACAAGATCCTGTTGCTATGCCTTTCTTTACCTTCTAGGAACACCTGCTTTTAGATATCACTGGTGCCAGAAATCGTTGTTGTTGTTGTTGTGTGTGTGTGTGTGTGTGTGTGTGTGTGTTTAAATCATTCACAGGGTAGATGGGATATTGGCAGAGGTAAAACTGTTCCTATCTTTCATTGAGGTCAGAATGAACTTGCCTATGGAAAAAGTCAGATCATGGAGTCAGAGATCTAAATCCTAGTCTGTAGCGAGTCAGTGATCCAACTTTAACTTTTCTGCAAAACAGGCCTCAGGATACTAGTTATCACAGCATTTGAGGGAAAAAATAAAAACACAAAATGACTTTCAGATACTGACCTAAAATGTAAGGAGCATAATTATGTGAGGCACTGATATGATCTAGATGGGAGGTGTGTGTGTGTCAGGGTTTCATCTGAACCAACAACCCTGGATAAAAACTGAACAATTTCCCTCTGCGCAGTCATAGCTCTGTGTATTATCCTAAAAGCCCAAACCCGGAACCAGTGAGCAATACTTTTCTCCTGCTTCTGAGGATGTGGTAGGATTTAGGGTTTTATGGCAACAAAACTTGTCTTTGTTAGGACGTGACTTGCAAAACAAACCCACATGGGAGAGTTTGCAGTTTCAAATGACAGTAATTTTTTTTTTTAATGCTGAAACAGCAAATGCTTTTTATGTTCAGATTTATTTCCTTCTAAATTTGTAGATTAAATTTACAACTAAGCAATATTCATTGCTACAAACAATTAGATTCCTCCCAAATATTTCCAGGGGATATGAGGGGGAGGCTTTCTGATGGGGTTGTGGTTGGGATTTGGGCAAGGTGAAGATCCTATAGCATTGACGGTCTCCGTGAAGGGCCTTCCTAACAACCTGGACTGTACATAGCATGTGTGATTGGCACAGCTACTTGGTTTCCCTGTCAGGGATCTATGCTTCTTGGCGGCAGGTAATATCATTCTAACACAGACAATTTAATTTATTTTTTACCTTTTTAGTAGTGACTTCTGAGATGGAGATCTCACAAGCAAAGATTATTGAAGACTGATTCACGAATGTGTGGTTTTTTTTTTTTTTTTTGGAGATAGAGTCTCGCTCTGTTGCCCAGGCTGGAGCACAGTGGCGTGATCTCAGCTCACGGCAAGCTCCGCCTCCCAGGTTCCTGCCATTCTCCTGCCTCAGCCTCTCGAGTAGCTGGGACTACAGGCGCCCACCACCACCACTGCGCTCGGCTAATTGTTTTGTATTTTTAGTAGAGACGGGGTTTCACCGTGTTAGCCAGGATGGTCTCAATCTTCTGACCTTGTGATCCACCTGCCTCGGCCTCCCAAAGTGCTGGGATTATAGGTGTGAGCCACCGCGCCCGGCCCACAAATGTGTTTTATAAAATTGAGCATGCGTACAAACTCATTCTCACTTTGTTTTCTGATGAATTCCACTTGGTAGTGCTCTACCAGTAACTGAGATTTGGGAACAAACTCCGAATATACACACACACAGTGCTAGTTTGAAACAGTCCCACACCTCTATTGTCACTTTATTATCAATTAATAAAATCAATTACAGATGGCATGACTATTATATATTGACAGGCTCTTTAAATATCCTCTTGTTAAATCACCATATGGATAGGAAATTCTATTGTTTATTTTGCAAGAATGGTGATAAGTTCAAATGATATATATACATATACACTTCCATTCTGACTCTGCAATACCAAAAATCTTGCAGACATGCCAATTTGTGCTATTCTAGAAGACAGTTCAATTAAGGAATACTTTAAGATATTTTCCTTCTTTTAAATTAGGAGCAAAACGTCTGAGCTAAAATATGACTTCCTGTTCTACTGCATCAACCTTTCTGTATTGTTCTCAAGGAACATGTTTACAAGTTCAAGTTCAGGTTTAAACTACTCAGGAGTTTATAACGGAGCCTCATTTACATGTGTTCCCTCTGAACTCTGCCGGCCTCTGTATGCTAGTTTCCAAGGCTTGGTGAAGGAATGTTTTACAGTTGGAATCTGGACTGCTTTCTCAGGCATTTCAGACTCAGAGGCTACGCGGCACCAAGTTCTCGTTAGTATTAAAAGTTTCCTCAGGTCTACTCCAGAGACAAAGAAAGACAGAGAGAAAGGCAGGGCAGGGGCCAAGAGAACTGTAGCTTCTTAATTTTCCCTAAAAGGCATTCTAGTTAACATTATAGTTGAAAAGTAAGCAATGGCTTCTAGATGTAGATTCTAGAATCTCGTGGCCATGACTTAAAATTTCTGTGCAATGATTTTCAGCTTTCTGTGGAAATGGTCAATGCACATTGATTCTCTTCAAATATTAAAACTAGGGTTTGCTTAAATTGTTTTTCTGCCTTGAAGATTAAGTTATGAAGAGAAATGTACCCACTCCAAAAAAGATCCTAAACCTAAGAGGTTTTTGAGGTCAAAAAGATCTCAGGGATTTTCCAGCCAATAAAGGTGCATTGGAGAGGAAGAAATGGCTATTTTTCATTTAGAAGCAGGAAGCACTGAAGGGGGTTCTCAGATGCCCACAGGGAACCAATCTGGAGAGAGATGATTTCCTGGCTTATTGAAATTAAGACTCAATCTTGTTGCTAAGCAAGGGTCCAAGAGTTCAGAGAAAGCAGCCATCATCTTCATGGGCAGAAATGGAAAGGGCATAGGAGAAAGAGGACCAAGGACTCTGCTTCTCAACTTCTCTCTGAATCGGAGTTTATCTATAGTAGCAAGAAAGTAGGTTCAGCAGTAATAAATCAATGATGCTAACAGTAACTGTAACCTTAGGGCAATGCTCAAGAGCTACTTTATAGCATCTTTTCATACTGGAGCAGTCCTTTCCTGATAGGTGAGCATACCCGGCAAAACTGTAGGTTGTGGCATCCCCAGTACTCAGAGTCAGCAGCTGCATCCCTGCAGAGTGACGTGTGATGAGTCAGACAAACAGTTCAAGAGTAAGCACTACGGTAGGGGGGTTCAGAGAAGCAACTGCATGGCTGGGTGTGGATGGACTAGGAGTGTGTGGTGAATCTGGATCTCAGTTTGCACCTCTGCTAAGAAGGGAGGAAGACCACCTTGCTAGCATGGTGTTTGTAAGGATGAAATGAACTAATACATGTGTTTTGTCTCCTAATAGGACTGTAATGCAGAGCTGATGCTTTTTTATTTTTGGAGTTGTTGGGGTGGGGGAAGGATATTCCTCTCTGTCTTGGAGGAAGACAGAAACCTCATCTTCATGTGCTAGATCATGGCCTTTTCTTAACCTAGTTCAATATTGAGCCGTCACTTTTCTTGCATAAAGTTCAATAATAGCATGAGCATGCTAGCTACATGCAAAGCTTTTAGTCTTTTTTCTCAATCCCCTGAACTCAACCTAGCTCAACGCTAAAAAACATTAAGCGTTTTCTAAAACCAAATAAATGTGAATATGCTTCTAAATAAAACCCTCTGCTGCAAAAATCAGAAGGTTCCTCTTACTGGATAAGGACATGAAGGAAAGAAGAATCCATTTAGAGGATGTTCTGCAGAAATGGATGATAAAAATGGTTTCTTTGGGAGCAGCAGTTTAGTTACAGTGATTGGGTGGAATTGGGGCTTGCAACTCTTAAGAGTTTCTCAGCCTTTAGCCAGGACTGATTGGCTGATTTCCAGAAAGAAGATAATTTGCCTAAGAGATAAATTCTCATTGGTCAGTCAACTCCAAATGACTGAAAATCATGTGTTCTTTGTGTATTTTTTCTTCTTTCTTTTTCAGAAATATCTATCAAACTTTGGTTCATTTTCCACTATCCTTTGGACCCCTGCCAATAATGGCTGCTATAGGAAGCCTATTAAACATAACTGCTAACGTTCCTTTTTTTTTTTTAAGCAACTCTGACAAAATGGTGAACAGGAGAAATTTGAAACAAAATGGTTTGCAGATTTTCCTGAGGATTTAATTTATCCACGTGGATCCTAATGGTTTTGAAGACAAAATAATTTTTTAGTTGATTTAATAGTTGATAGTTCAAAGTGTTTCACACTTGTTCATGTGTGGGTAGGCAGATTCAGAGCTAATCTCATTTCATTTATGCTGATTCTTCTGGTAAAACAGTAGTTTCATTCACCTGTAATCTTTTTTAAGAAACAGAGGGCACCAACTTTGGAAGCGTGCTTGCTTGATCAAGCTATGTGAAAGGTGTGTGATGAAGAGGGGAAACTATTTCCTGGAAGTGAATCCGGCACCAGGAGGAGCAACGCTTCTGTCCTCTACCCGCTTACAGTTACCTACTCAGCGCCTGGCATCCCTCGTCGGGGCTTCATTCTGTGCCTGCTTCTGACTCAAAGCAAGCAGCCAGGAAGGGGTGCAAGGGTACAGTCCAGATTTGACAGTATTGACCCCAGGGCTGAGGAGCATTAGCGAATTCCATAAGGAGTTTCATCCAGCAGTTGTTGGCTTACAAAGGTCACTGTGATGCAAAGCCCAGGGGATGAGCCAAGCAAACCGCCTTCCTGGAAGACGGTGGGGGTGGGGGAAAGGGAACAATGATGTTAATATGGGGGTGGTGTGAAGGGAGTTTGGTACATCTTTAGACTTCAAGACAGGAAAAAAATATTTGGGAAGAGGCCAACTGAGAGATACAGCGTGGCCCTAGCTAAATAGTAATGATGTAACAAAGAGCAATATTCAGCACTATCCAGATATCACAGAGAACAACTGGTGGATACTAAAGTCATTATAAGACGTGAAATTATACCTCTCACTGCTTCATTATCACTATATTTCATAATATTTGTCTAGAAAGGCACACAAAGCCTATCAGGTTAAATTAATCCTAATGATCAATTTTAGTTTTATTCTAATTAAATAATTTCAATTAATTAATGCTAGCACAGAAATTAGTCAAAATTACAAATGTAAATGCTGAACTTTAAATCAAAGGTCCTCCCTACGACCTGCCTCATGTAGAAGCACTTTGAAGTGTTTGCCTGTGAAGGTAGATGGGAATTTTGACCTTTGTCTGCACTGTGAAGATCAGAAGATAGAAAAATATACAACAAAAATCTGTCCAGGAGCATAGACAGAAGCACAGGTTACACACACACACACACACACACACACACACACACCCCTGCATGGCAGTCTATGAAAGTAAATCCTGCAAAGTGAACTTCTGAATTACATGCATTTGTTTCTTGGAATTCCAATGCATTTGAGTCAGTCTAATGGATATTGGGCTTTTATAAAACACCTTTGTAAAATGGAAACCATGCTCCCATTTTCTAAGCCACATATTAAACCACTAGTCCCTTCCTTCACTCATGGCAGGTCCCTGCATTTCAGTCCTGCTCTGTCTCTGATTAGCTTTGGGGCCTTGCAAGTTGTTTCAGTTCCCCAGGCTTTGGCCCTCTTATTTGGAGGTGCTACTTTATTAAAATGATATGAACTTTATTTCAAAATATTCTTAAAGCTGTATCTGAAAAATGACGGGAGTCTGGAGTAGATAATCTTTAAGGAAATTACCAGCTTCAGTGTACTGTATTCTAAAACTTTGAAAAATACTGGCATCTTAAAATGGATTTGAAAATGGTACAGGGCACATGTGTCTGAGTCATCATATAAAGACATTTAAATATCCTTTCTTCCCTCTTCATAAAAATCCAAAGTAGACAGTATTCAGAGCTCAAAAAATTTGTGGAAAAAGGAATCTGGCAAAATAGACGTTCTTTTTTCCCAAAGAAAAGAAAAGAAAAGAAAAGGTGGGGAGGATGATACAAAAATCTGAAAGGGAAAAAAAAAAAAACCCCCCCCCCCCCCCATTAAGGGGAATTCCTTTTTTTTTTTTGTATTTAAAAAAACATGTACTGATGAATTATACTTAATAACAGGTCTGTAGTGCCACTCACTCTTCATCTTAAAAGAACATTCTACACTATCACTGTTATCCATAAAATAGTCACAACTTCTTTCCTCAAAAGGAGGCCTTCATCCATGATCCTCCATCTCAACTTGTTCTCAACTGTATATGAGAACTATTTGTAGCAATCAATTCACTATTACTGTTTGGGGACATTACAGAACAGCAGAGTAATTTAATAATATAGTTGATTAGTATAATAATCATCATTAAATTTAGTAATGATAGTGGGATTCCCCTTAACTTGGTTAATGATCATGGACAATTCATTTCTTGACTGCCAGTGGTAGAAATGGTTTTTGAAATATTAACTTCTGCCCCATGGGAATGACACTTAGCCCATCACATTTAATTTTTGACCTTCACTGAGCAGCACGATCCTAATCCCTTTGATTTTATAATCTTAACTAGGAAACATTAAAATATGGATTGACTCCAGTTGGCAGGAATCTTTATGTTCTTTTCACTAAAAAAGCTATAAATTCAATGGTTGACCTTTTATTTCCAGGTCACAAATGACACCCACTCAGTTTTGTCCGTTCACACAGGATTTATGTTAGGGTCTACAGGTATAAGCCATGAAAGTTGAACTTTAATGAAATGTCTTTCAAAGATGTGCACTTAACCAAAAATTCCTCACAAAAAAATTAGCAGGTGGCCTTTTAAAAACAGCCATTATGTCCTCAGGTTCATTGCTGGCCTCCACTAAGTCTATTTTTCACTTGTAATAAGTTTCTCCTAATATCATTTTTCAGGGGGTACAAATTACGCTTGTGTTTGGGATGACAATAATACCTTAGTTCCCAATTCAGGCTTCTAACCTGAAAGATTTCTGAGGTGCTCTCTTTCCCATAACCACAATTCATCTCTCTCCAGTTGAAAAATGTTCCTTGTCCTTTTCACAAAATCAATCGTATTGATGGGAGGTATTCTGTGTTGTCAATCAGGGAAATGTGATTTGATGGGACCCCAAAGCAGCAAGACAGGGAGAGGAATACCAAACCTGCTCAGGTCCACACCATCGGAGTGAGATCGATGTTTCCCATAATACTCATCCTGTCATGTGGCACCCTGTCACAATTAATAATGTAGAAGGAGCTGATTAACTTAAGTAAAGTGCTCTCTGCTGTGTAAACACATAAAGATCTATGAGGCAAAAAAGCGGGGGAGGGGGCAGGAGAGAACAAAACGTCATTTTTATTTTTCACGTGTACACGTTCTCACTTTCTATTCTTCTCTTGTAACAATTACTGTACCAGCCACTCTAGCAGAGTCAATAAATTGATCTGGGTCTTGACGCAGCAGCAAGGCAGACTAATCTGATACACCATGATCTGCACTGGAGAATGCTGGGGGCTCGGGGGTACACTCAGGTAACACAGGGCAAAGAGAAGGAAGTAAAGGCCAGCCAGCCTTACTCTAGATAGGTAATTAATGTTCAGTGTGGAGCTTCTAGACTAGATGGATGCATATGTAGCAGGTGTGTGTGTGTGTGTGTGTGTGTGTGTGTGTGTGTGTGCATGCGTGTTAGGAAAACGAAGCCTTCACCCTGGCTAAAGGATGCAGCCTAAGTAATACCGTATGCACCACTTATTTAAGTCCCTGCGGTATTTCAGTCACTCATACCAATCTGCAATTCAATGAGGATCACCACCCCATTAGAACTAATCATGTCAGCTGTGTATCTGACAAAATAAACATTCAGAAACTGTGCTCCTAGGTTCAGAACTTGTTTCTGCACTGGGATATTTTTTTCCTTCCCTCCCTGATCCAGTATAAAATTTAATCTTTTTTTATATGAAATTATAAGACACACAGAAGCTCTCCGTATGGATTCCTCAGTGTATCCTGACAACGAGAAAGTGGCGATGTTAGCTGAACTTTAACTTGCTCCTTGGGAGTATGCTAAGTATGATCTCAATAATAAATATCATTCCACTGGGTAATGAGAGAATTAATGGCACAACTTATGGAAAATGGACACGGGAGGATGGGGTGAGAAGAGACTCAGCTCAGGGACAACGTTACCAGATTACATCTGGGGTTACCATTTCTGTTTCTTCTTCATCGTCACAGGCCCCTTGTCCTAAAGATAAATGAGCAGCACCCTGCCTCCAGTGCTCACAGAGCTTCCCTCCTGAGGGCTGCAAAGGCAGCACCACACATTGGCTGGGCAGGGTGCTGAGGGCTTTACATCCTAACCAGACTGAGTCTTTACACAACTCTAAGTAGAATGCAGGCATTCATTTATAATTTTATAGATGGGACATCTGAAGGTCAGAAAGGCTAAAAATTATTCCAGCGTCACATACTGAGATCAAACTCAGGTCTGTCTCCCTCCAAAGCTTCTACTTTTTCCACTGCCCAGAAGAGGAAGGTACCTCATGACCATAGGTCTCAATGCTACTACTGCCTGTAAAATCCTATATCTCATGAGGGTTGAACATAGCAAGGCAGAGGTTTCTTCACATATAGAGATCCCACTGTGCCCGTCACCTGCTTCCTATCTCCCACAGAATAAAGTCCAAGTGCTTTACTACCCCTGAATAAAGGTATGTATTTATTCATGACTAGACCCTGATCTAATGTTTCTACCATCTACTATAAACTGACAGACACACCAAACAGAATAGGGTTCTTTAGACACACACCGCTATTTCTTTGCATGCACTGTTCCTCCTGCCTGGTCTGGAATGTTCTCCTCCCCAAGTATATCTGTCTCCTTCAAAACCACTCATGTGTCTTCTCTTCTGGCATATCTTCCATGTGCTCCATGCTTCTCCCCAGAGTTAGTTACTGAATCTTCTGCATGGATTATACCTATTTCAATTTCTTCACCGATCACATCTTAGTTTCTTTACTTTTCTTTCTATGAGCTATGTATGGCGGAGATGGAATAATGTACATCTTTAGCCTCCCTTCCAGCTTAGTATGGTGCCAGGAATATAGTAGGTGTTCAATACATTCTGGCTTCTTTCTCCTCCTTAAGATCAATCATGTAGCTGGCGGGTGGGAGAGATGAGCTAGGAATCCAGGTATTTTGATTCCTAGTCCAGGATTTCTCTGTGTACCAAGATGCACAAGTCCCTCCTGTGGTCAGTTCCCTTCCTAGACCTACTGTGTTGTTCTTCTATCCCCCCAGTACCACTCCTTCCCCATATATGCACAGACACACTGCCAGAGACCAGTGGAAGGAAGACTGTGCTTGAGAGGGACAGAAGCTGTGTGTCGTAAGGGCTGGTCTTACGTTTCCCTTCACTAGTCAAGGCAACAGGAGATATGCAGCACAGTCCAGTCCTGGAGGGCAGCAAAGGGTGCGTCCCACATTATTAAGGCAGCACTGTGAGGGTCCGAGGTTGCCCTGTGCTGAGAACAACTGTGCCCGGTGGCATCCCCATTATCCCAACACATTCAGACTCTGAGGAAGGAGGGTGTTGAGGGTGAGAAACACAGGGCCAGGACAGCCTGTCCTAACAACCCAGTGTCCCTGATCCAAGACAAGGGATCCGGCTTATCACAAGCTCATGTGACTCATTAGTTAAATGTGTATAGTGTTTGGGAAGTGAAAAGCCAATCAGAAGTGCTAGGTTATATCATCTCTGCTGTAAAGGGAGCAATGTGAGACCTTAAGAAAAATTCTCATGCAAATATTTTGGGGGAGGCGTGTGCTGTGGAATGTAATTCAATGAATAGACTCAATAGAAAGGCTATATCCCAAAAAGACAGGCCACTGATCAAAGAATGTGCCTAAGTCCTCAATAAACAAACAAGAAGGCAAGCAGGTGGCTGTGAGAAAAGTGGACAGGAAGAATCACTGAGACCTCGCGTGAGATCTTCGATGGATCTCACATTAGACAGCAAGCTCTGGGCTTGAAACTGTGTGTGTCAGTGGAACGTTCAAGGCCTTAGACTCATTAGAAGCCTGAGAAAGCCTATGTCCAAAAGGATTCCTAATGCTGAATCCCTTCCTTATGTGAACAGTCATTATTTACAGTGTAGAAATATTCGGTAAGGCCAATTCCTTGGGCATGAGATTTCCACAAGCAAGGACTTTGTGGACAGTGAGAACACCACCTGTATTGCATTCTCTCCTCAAAGTTCATGCAGCAGGGCCAGTCAACTCATTTTCCTGTTCTCTGAACTCCTGTTGACTCAAGCTCTGCAAAACCAGGCTCTTTTCTTTTGCAAAGGAAGCATCTGGTTCCAAGTCATAAAAGAGAAACCCAGAACCTATTGCTGCCTGTTTGGTAAGTACTCTGGAGGGCACCCGGGGGCACTGTTTCACAGAGCTCCCCTGCAACCACAAAGGCACATATACTCCAACTCAGCCTTTTCAGAGTCTATGTTTAACCAGTACACGGTGACCCAGCCCCATGGGAGCTTGTCTGCACAGAACACCAGGACTTCTGCCCAAATCCTGGACCTCAAACAGAGGCTGAAAAGAAATGACCTTTGCACAGTCACATGCATAGCATATACGTCTCCTAAACACATAGGGAGTGTGTGGAGGAAAGGCAGAGTAATAAGCCAAGCATTCAGAGACAAGAGGGTCAAGTGCAACTACTGGAGTTGAAAAGTGCATGAAACCTATCAGGGAACAGGAAAAAAGAACACGGCAGATCCTATTAACAATCTATCCACTATCTACTGCCCCTTCTTCCTTGGGACAATTTTGCTTAGAGAGGCAAATGTGACTGGTCCTAGGTGATGGGTCATGATTTCAGCCAATCAAGATAATCTGCTGGTTTTCTCAGCATCCTTTGCAGCTAGAGATTAAAATGTGACCCAGATTTAGCCAATGAGACCTACAAAGAAATTTGCTAGCAGGGTGCAGAGGAGGAATAGCAGGGCCTTTTCCCTGATATTAGAGGAAAAATAAGGTATGATATGTCTATGCTATTTGGAGCTGCAGCAGCCGTGTTGCAGTCAGAGGCTCTAAGCATGAGGCTGAAAAGGCAGCATACTGAGGAAGGCAGAGCAGAATGTTAGGAAGGGCATGGGTTCCTGCTGGCCTCGTGCAGCACTGAAACAATGCTAACACCCATTCACTCACAGATTTCTTGTTACGTGTGAAAAATAATCCTGACTGCCTTACACCACACTTAATTGGGGTTTCTTCTATGAGGTAGATACTATTATTGCCTCCATTTCACAGATGAGGAAGCTGAATTTTAAAGGGTAAGATACACGAGACCACTGAGATAAATGGCACAGCCACGATGTCAGAACAGGTCTGTCCTACTCCTCAAATCCTCACTTTTCCTCCTGTTCCCCCAGAGAAACCTGCTGAGTACCCAGTACCTTTCCCTTAGTACCCTGGAATGTCACTGATCAGAAGCATTGTTATGGAGACCCATCTAACAGCTAGAAATGTTGATGGCATTTCTGCACTTGGCACTATGGTTTTCTAAGTTCCATGCACGGCTATCATCAACTTCTAATCTACTTCCTGTCAGTTCTCTCCACCAACTCACAGCTCCTTTCTCCAACCGTTTTCCTGACATCATTTTCTGTCCCCCTTTTCCCACAGTTCCAAGTGCTAATTGAATGGATAGCAGATTTTTGGTCTTTTCCCTTCTTCTCCCATACAATGTAAAATTTCCTGTGAAATCTCTTTTTTACCTTCCCCTTCTCTACTGCCACTGTTCTCATTTTAATACTAAAAAAAAGGAAGCAAGAAGGGAAGCAGTATTTACTGAGCACCTATTGTGTGCCAGATACTATGGTAGAGACCTTAATTATTACAATAATCATCAATCTGTTTCAACTAAGAAGATCCCCCAAATCTTTGTGAAGCAAAGGTGACAGGAAGAATAGGAATGGAGAGAAAAGGTGAACAGTATCTAGAATTAATGGCTGGAACTTTGTCCAGAAGTGAAGTTTGTGGCATGTCTACAACATGCTGCCAAATTAAAACCTGAAAGACAAAGACTCTGTTTATTGAAAAATTTATTTTAAGAGTGTCTCATAGCCTGTCAGTGAGTCAGCCGCCAAGTGTATGTGAAGAGAATGTGTCAAGAACTTACAGGTTGGTGTGGGAGCTGGGGAAGCTGGGACGATTCACTCCTGCCCACAGTAGTACGGAGGGAGGCGAAGCAGATTGCATGAGTAACTCAACTCTGCGAGGTGTTGCTTACTATTCAACACCTGCTACTGGAGCTGAGAACATACGAGAAAAAATGACCAGGCACCACCTCGATTTAGGTACCTCCTTTCCCTTTAGATTCTGGGTGGATGCATTCACTTCCTGCCGGTCCTTACCACTCTCAGAGACATCATCTCCCCTTGGGAAGGCCCTTCTCAGGCACAATTTAGCATAAGGGGAGAAACAGTGCACTTATGCTGCTGCCTGTACAAGGGAAGAATAGCCGTGCCCAATTTAAATAGGCTTTTGGGCACCTTTAAGGCTGATGCTCAGTGGAGCAACCTACAGGGTTAGGATCTTGCAGGGGGTAGGGGGAGGCTTCCTAATTTGTTAGATGGTTGCTTTTGGTAAGTAGGTTCTGACCATAGAACAGTAGGTGCTGAATGGCTGATACACAAGTCCTTCCTTCATAGGACATGTGGAATCAGAAGTGGATTTGTGTCCTGGCTCTACCGACCTCTTGATATGTGGTTCTGGGAAAGTCACTTCCTTTCTTTAAACTTCAGTTTTTTTAACCTATACAGTGGGGATAACAATAATAATAGCTCTGCCTACTTCAAAGGTTAACTCTTATAATCAAATGAGAAAATACTTTGTAATCCAGAAAGTAAGAGTTTAGTTATTAACCAAACAATGAAAGCTATCATTTGTTAGGTGTTCATTAGGTGTTAAACACTTTTTTTATACTAACAGAATTTAAGACTCAAAACCATAGGGTTGTGTGTGTGTATATATATATACACACATATTTATATCTCACTATTTTCACTATTTTACAGTTAAAAAAAACTAGACTAGATAAATTGAATTACTATGAAAAAAAAAAACAAAAACCCAAAAACAACAAAAATAAAACACAGAGAATGCTTCTAAGTGATGGAATAAAGCTTCAACTAAAATCTGAAAATAAAGGAGTTATCTTAGCTGCTCTGCTATCTGGTCTCTGGACAAAGGCTAGCTGTTCTCACAGATGCAGACTAATATCATTAGTAAAGGTCTTCTTCCCAGGCAGGATGAGAGAATGAATTCAGTCTTGGTTTTACAGAGACATAAGCAGGAGACTGGGGCAGATCTTCAGAAGAACCAAGTTCAGCATAGTTCCACTGGAGCCAGGCAGCACTGGGACTAACCTCAAGGCTTCTGATTCCTTGATATAAGAGTGTGAGTCAATCTTAGACTCTTTTAAAGAGAAAATGGTCAGTAACCTTTCACTACAAACAATTGGGGATGCAGATAAGTATTTGGGAAAAACATAAGTTTTGGAGACTGGTTCAAATCTCAGCTACCTCAATTACCAAGGGACAAATGTACTCCTCTGAGACTTCAGTTTCCTCATCTGTAAAATGGAGATGTAGCACCAACTTTAGAGGGCTCTTGAGTATTGTAGCGAGTGTAGACACAGAACCTAGCATGCATGGGTGCCGTAGAATACTCATTTGGCCAATAAGACATTGAACTTGGCTCAAAGTCAGGAGAAAATGGAATTTTATCTGCCATTCCTCTCTAATCTTGGGAGTTTTCAGCTGTGTGGGCTTGAAACTGAAATGCTCAAATCCACTTCTAATTAGAAGATGAAGTAGGGTTGCAGGGTGGGAAGGAGAGAGAGAGAGAGAGAGAGAGAGAAATTTATTTATTGTATATAATAATGAATAAATATTTATTATTCTTTATTTAATAATTATAATTATTATTTATTATCATAATAAATAATATACATTTGTTACAATAATAAATTTTAAAATATATTTTATATAATAAATATATATATAAATTATATATATATAATTTTTTTTTTTTCTCTAAGGAAACCTGAGTTTCCTGCCTTTGTAACTCTCCAGCTGCTCCTTGAACTTCTGTGTGCTAACTAACCTTCTACACCCAGGCAGCTCCTGTCAGGGTGGGCAGGAGCCCGGGAATGGCTTCAGCTAACTCAAATGCAATCTCAAGTGAGCTTGGGAGGGCAAGTGAGGATGTACCACTAGGAGGGGGTGTTTCTTGGAAATGAGGGGTGAAGGGGTTACTGGTTGAGCCTTGTGCAGCAGTAAAGGAGTCTAATTTTATCTGGTCCAGAGAAGATAGAACTGAACATGTCTCTCTTATTGGGATGGGCTAAAACACGATCTACCATCTGATTCGCAAAAGTTAAAAGCAGGGAAAAGTGTACAAGAACTATATCATTAGGCCCAAGCTAGACAAGGACAAGGACAAGGACAGAAAAACTATCCAGCCTCTTCCGCTGCTTCCACTCTTTGGAAAGTTCTTATACCCAACTCTGCTGTCTTAAAGCCTCTTAGACAAATCCTTACAGTACTGGTATTGCACTGCATTATTGATGTTGATGTTGTCATTACTATTATTTCTTCACATATGTTTCCTCTGCTAGACTTCGAACAACTCGGGGAGAGTTTTTATTCCCTGTACTTTGTAGGTGTTGAGGCTATATTAAGTAATTAAGTAAACACTAAATGATTGAAGAAAGGAACTTATGAAGAGTTCCACAGATGGCCTAAGCTTTGGTTTCTCAGGTAGAGCTTCAGGAATATGACATACAGAATGGCAACAGCTCAAAATGCTCTCCAAGATCTCTACCTCTCCCATGCTGGGTGCACCCCCACCAGAGGCAGACAATGGGTGTCATGACCATACTTTAGCTATGCAGGGACCTCACCAGATCAGCCGGCTTCCAACACAGTGAAGTGTGTGGCTTGTGCATACATTTGTAAATTTCATGAGGCAAAGGCAATCACACTGCTTGCAAGTCAGGCAGCTAAATGATTTATTAAGCAAAAGTTATAGCACCTGTGCCTTTTTGTCAACAAATCGGGCCCATGCCATGCCAAGTGATTCTTCTAATAGTCTGAATGGTAATTTGGTTTTAAACAGCATTTCGGATACCACGATTCTGTTGATGCAAAACAGTGATAGATTTGGGTGGTAAGGAGGAAATGCCTGTTTTTAATATTGTTTGCACTCATTTTTCATTTTAAAGAATTAGTCCTCATTGGAGTTCTGCAGGTGAAGCATTTTATTTAAACCTTTTGATTAAACTAGAACCTGAATCAAAATGAGTTCTTTGCTCAGTCCTCCTGTGTGGAAATTGGTATTTCTATTTATTACCTGATGATGAAATATTAACTTTTTTTTTCTTTAAATAAATGCCTCCTCTTAATGGTTCTCATTTTCAGGGATCAGATTAAGTTATGGGATGCAACTGAAATGGCCATTGACTTTCTGCTATTTGAAACAATGGCAGGTTCCCTATCATTACATTATATCATTCAGTGGGCGTGCAGGGCACGTTAACAGTGTCTAAAGTGAAGTAAATACTGTATACCCCAGAGACCTTTCTATAGGTTAATATCAGCTGTCACGGGACAATGTTGAAAAATAAGAGATTCAAGGTGGGACAAGCGGCCACAGTTTCTCAGTGTTGATGGTTGTTCTAAAGGCTGTAAGGAGGTGGCCACCTCTCACCTTAATGATCAGTTACGATATGGAGAAGGAGGAAGAAAAACGAGAGGCAAATGATGGTAGCAGAGGTAGCAGACAAGTGAGGCAAAAGAATGGGACAGATAAGGCAGGAATGTTCGAACAAAGCCGAAAGCCAGGGCGAGATATGCAATGCAACTGGAAGGCAGTTTGAAAGAAAACTAGCTCAAGGCAAGGCTAAAGAGAAGGCAGTTCTGCTTCAGTCAAGGGAGGAATTCTCTGGAGAAAAAAACAGACTACAAGCGAAAGAGGAGGAAAAATGGCTTTCAATTATCCATGTTATCTTTCCCTACCAATCATTACAGATGATGAATAGATGCAATAAAAGCCAATATTCAATTTTTCCAATTTACATGGTAAGAAGGCCATAATATACTGTTAAGGGGAAGAAACAGCAGGCTACCAAACAATGTATATAATATGATCTCACTTTTTGCAATATATTTGTATGCACAGAAACACTCCGGATGGATTTATATAGAAATGTTAATAGTAGGACTACAAGTGATTTTTATCCTTTTTCTCATCTGTATTTTCCACAATTAACATGTATTACGAATATAATAAGAAAAAGTCATATTTTGTAAAGTTCCTTCTGAACCATTTAGACTCAGCCAATGTATGCGGAGTACCCACTATGTGCTGGGCATGATCATTAGCGCTTTTCTGAGCAGTCAGCACATGATTACTCTGATCAACAGTCTACTTGCCCTGACTGTTTCACAGAATTTTTAACTCCTAAGAGGTGAAAAGGACTTTAGAGCTTATTTAATGATTCTGTTTTAAAAATTGTGGTGAAATACACACAATGTAACATTTACCATCTTAACCATTTTTGAGTGTACAGTTCAGTGGGATTCGGTACGTTCATGTTGTTGTGCAAACATCACCAACATTCATCTCCAGAACTCTTTTCATCTTGCAAAGCTGAAACTCCGCACCCCTTTAACACTGACTCCCCATTCTGCCCTCCCCCTAACCCCTGGCAGCCACTACTCGACTTTCCATTTCTATGAATTTGACTACTCTAGGTACCTCACATCCGTAGAATCATATAGTATTTATTTTGTTGTGACTGGCTTATTTCACTGAGCATAATGTCTTCAAGATTCATCCACGTTGTGGCGTACGTCAGAATTTCCTTCCTTTTAAAGGCTGAGTAATATTCCATTCTACGTACACAACATGTTTTGTTTATCTATTCGTCTGTCATTGGACACCTGGGTTGCTTCTACCTTTTGGCTATCGTGGAGAATGCTGCTACAACCATAAGCAAACAAATATCTCTTTGAAACTTTGCTTTCCATTTTTGGGGGTATACACTCAAGATTAGATTTGAATGCAGTCTCAGGGATAAAAGCAGGGACTCCACCAGTAGTATTCCTGAGAAGTGAGCATCAGAGTCTGTTGGAAAATCCCCAGGGAAAAGAGCTCACCAGCTCATGAGGCGGTAACATAGTACAGTGGTTAGAGGGCATAGGCCTTGGTGTCAGACAGAACTGGGTACAAATTCTTGCTCCACTCCTGACTATAGTATGGCCTTGGGAAAATCAACAGTCTCCTTAGTCTCAGCTTCCACATCTATAAAGTAGAGATCTAGCCTATTAGGTGACTATAAAGATTAGGTGCATCACATACTTGATGGACTTAGTACATAGAAAATGCCCCGTAGAAGCTATATACAATCAAATAACTCTTTTTCTTAAAAAAGATCTTATGATAGTCGGAAAGCTGCCTACTTATAATGCCTGCATTGGTTCAATTTCTACCCACTTGAAAAAACAGAGACCCCATCAATTCCATCTTCTACAGGATGATGCTTCAGGCATTTTAAGAGATTTCCACTGGAAACTGGTCTTTGGGAGCAGAAAGGCCATTTTAGTTTGCATTTGTTTATAGATTTATGTACAAGATACTGCTTCTACATTTAGAAAGCTTAAGTATCTGCTTGGGTGACGCTTCAATTCTTATTCTTCCATAGGTAGAAAGCAAAATTTTGTTTTCCCAGATAACTTTTCCTGTAATTCAATTAATATAAATGTCATGCTATATATAACAAGGGTATCAATATAGAAAAACACAAGTTTGCCTAGGAAATATGCAGACCATGTTCTAATTATATTTTTAAAAATTCTTGTCAAAAATTCCTCTTCTGAACAATGTCCTCTTGAAAGGGAACTTCTTTTTTCAGGTATATTATTATTTTTATTATCTACATTTACATATATCTAACACTTTAAGTGGTTCCAGAAAATAATCCCTCATTTAAGGAAAGAGTTAATATATATGCTTTAAAATTAAAATATTTAGAATACATAATTTTTACCTCAAGATATCTTTTTTGGGGGGGAAAATGACAACTCTATTAGCATAGTTTCTCATTAGACAATTGGGAATGACTTTCTTCAAGCCAAATGTGGCAGGTGTCATTGTGGTAAGAAAAATTTAAGCTGTTGTCCCCATGATGCCAAATATTTAACAGAAACCAAAAAAAAAAAAAAAAAAAATTCAGTTCCAGATGCCAATATTGGGCCTACATGACATCATTCATCCAGATGCGTGGAAAATCTGGATTTTTAGGAATTGAATTTTTGTGGTCAGCATTACGAAAACTCAGATTCTGGGTTAAGTGAGGCATTTGTGAAGGAAAGCCACAGTGGAATATAATACATTTCGATTACAGAGAGAGAAATTGAATGGAACACAGCGTACAATTTCAGGGCTGTGAATCACAGCTTATATAAAAAATACTATGTAAAATACAGACAGGACATTTCAAAGCTGCATTTTAAAGGCTCTTAATGAAGCAACTTGAGGACATTCGTGCTTTGGGAAAATGAATCATCCAATATAGAGCCACTATCTCCAGTTCTCCCCCTCTCATTGAACTTGGACACTTACGCCAAATGTACAGAATTAAATTATGTTCTTCCGTTTTAATGCTTTACAGGTAATTATGCAACTTCAAATTCACCAGAAAAGTGTTTGAATATTTGAAGGTATGTTTAAAATAAGCAAATAACTGAAAGAATTTTATGGGAGGTACTGAATAGGAGATTTTAATCTCAGATGCCATGTGCAGGCCAGTTTAAGAAGAAACAACAGAGGTGGGAAATTCAAGAGTTAACCTTCTCTCTTCCATTTTGGCTCCCCCTCTCCTCCCAGCTGCCTTCTCTGCTGATGCTGTACTTTCTGTGACCCTGCTTCAGTGTGAGGAAGGCTTCAGATACAATGCAGTTTAACCTGTGCTGTCGACATAGCAATAAACCAAAGCCCTTTACAGAGGGAGCAAAGGGACCCAGGAAGGCAAATCTATTCCATTCATATGCACCTGGCCATAGTTTTATAAACGGAGGCGAATAGTTATAAATTAGGCATCTGGAGATTCCACACACAGGCATGTGCACAAAATTGCTCCAAGAATGTTTTCAAACACCGTGCTAAGAACCTTACAGAGAAAATACTTTCCTTAGGTTAATTATGATAAAATATGGTCATGTTCTAATTAGGAAATCAGAGAGTAGTTTATTTCAAAACGTGAATGTAATTCTATTTCATAAACCTCTAAATGCCTCTACCTATACTAACTTTGAACTTAAAAAGTCTTTTACTGTTTCTCAATATACAGCAGCCATTCCAAAACTTTTCAAAAAGATTTCTTCTCCTTGACCTGGACTAGCACAAAACACAACTGTCTATGGGCAGACAAGCTCTGGACGTCTGGGCAGTCCTCTTCTCTCAATCACCTGCTTCAGATATGACTCATACACACCCCTCACCACCCACCGCACCTTGCTCCCCCGTGGCCAGCAGTAACCACTAACAAACACGTCTTATTTCTGGACCAACACCAGCAACTTAATAGGGCTCATGCACCCTTTTCCCCTCTCTCTTTCAGAAAGCTTGCCAGGTTCCTGGGGACCCTCTAATGAATACAGAGGAGTGGCTGGTCCCTCCATGCCCAGCATGCACTCTGATGTCACTGGTTTTACTTTCAGGTTCTGTAGGGGCCTGCTTCTGTCTGCTTGCATTTACAGCGCCATGAATTCCTAAGAGGGAACACACACTAGCTAACCCTGGGAAACCTTTTTTGCCATAGCTAAAACAGCTCTTCTTCTACCCACTCAATACAAGAAGCAAAAACTGCAGGCAAAGTTTTCTGTGATTTCTGAGAACACATGGAAATGTGGCTGGGATCAGGAGGAAAGGGAAGACTGGACAGGGTCTGGAAAATGCGGCCTTTTGTGCCAAAAGACAAGTTAAAATGCACCTGATGAATAATACAAGCTGCACCACATACAGAAAAGATGAGAGCGGCCCACCTGTGTCTGTTGAGGGATATTTACAAAGCTTGGATCCCGTGGTCCAACACTGACGAATCGGTTTGCGGGGGAGGTGCTGGGTGTCGAGTAGGCTGTGAAGGGAAGGGACACATGCGTTCAGGAAGCGGCACGAGATTGCACACACAAACAACACCAAAACACACAGTCTCTGAGCCGACGCAGCTGATTAACAAGGAAATGTGCAAACACTGTAGCTAGCAAAGGGGTCTGGCTAGCAAGGGCATTTTAGATAGTCAAAAAAGGGGGAAGGCGGATTGGCTTCCAAAGACCGTTGAGATATAATGATGTCAAACTGATGCTCAGACGAGCTATTTTCTCCTTCTACCATACAAATTAGAACATGCAGGACATTTGCAAAGTATACTTTCTGAGTTAAACATGAGCTCTGGGGTCAGAAAGAGATATCCTAGTCTTTAGAGCAGAGGGAGAAAGAAATTAGGTAGGAAGGGGAGGAAAGCAGTTCATTTTACAAGCTTGCTTTTCACACCGTTACACTCCTAAAAAATCATGAAATGGTCCTGTGCCTCTACAGCTAGAGATGGGAGAGGAATCTTTACAGAAGGAACTAATGGGCTCTCCAGGAAGGAGGTAGAAAACCATTTCAGAATAAGCTGTCTTTATAGGCCCAGCTGTGTCTAGAACCTTTATGATGCACAAAATATGCTTTTCATATTAACATTTGTAGTCTTCTCATCCTAGGACCTTTCTGTTCAGGCATAAACTATCAAGACCCTTTGTGAATTAAGATATCACACTGGAACCTCAGGTAACACACTTCAGTTTACTATCCTTTCTTGGCTCATGGAAGTTTTGTTGTTGGTTTTCGTGTTTGTACTTAACAGCTTCTTTCTACTTTAGTGGGAAAAAATTCAGTGGCTTTGGTGTTTCACTGGCTCATAAATCCAAAAGTACATTTTGTCTTTTGGTGTCCTGCAATTCACTTCTTTATCACCAACTCCAAGGATTTGTTCACATTCTTCCTCTGAGCTAGAATCTTTAGACAGTTACTTAAAAATTTCAAATGTCTTAACAATAATTAAAAAGGCCTAAGGTTTTTAAACTAACTCTAGACACATACCATCTAAGAAACAATCTAGGTTTTTAAGCTAACTCTAGACAAACACCATGTAAGAAACAATCAGGATATGCAACTTTTTAAAACACAGATAATTGAGGGCATGATATCAAATTCCTGCCAGATTTTTTTTTTCCTTATTGACATCATCTGCTCCTCTTACTCTGGCTTTCTGTTTTACAGAAAATTGCTCATACTTCTTGTTTCTCTCATTAAACAACTCTAGGGATAAAATTTCCACCATCTGGCCCAGGCCCTGTTGGTTGTCTTTGGTAAGAGCTAAGCCACCCAAACAGATCTGCAATGGTCATGTGGATGTGGACGTGGCTGTGTTAAAATGGCACTGAACAGAGGTTGAGCATGAGGGTCCTTGATGTCTCATTTAAATAAGAAACTTTTTGTGATAATAGTATTTGTTTAAGGAGGATCTATTCAGTAATGACTTTATTTAAAATGATCTAAATGTATATGTCATACTGTCTAGCAATGTGGATCTACTGATTTTGTCTCTAGCCCACGCTATGCCAGATTAATTTGAATAGATTTGAGAAATACCTCCGCCTTTAGCCATTCTGCATGTACCTCTCACTTACTGGCATGGGGGTAATTTAATTTTTTTAAAAGCTCAGTAAAATAATCTATATTAAGTGTTCCATTCACCCCATGGCTTTATTGATATGCTTTGAGAAACAGCAACATAAAGTTTATAAATTGAAAATGATAGAGTACAATTATCTGATAGTGTGTTCCCCTGCTCTTAGAGCACAAAGAGGATGTGGGAGGGATAAAGAGGCAGCTAGGAGGTGAAATAACCTGTTGAACCTGTTAGTGGTTAGGGAAAAAAGTGTTCTTTCACACATGAATAGGTAGGTAGGTTGAGAAGGAACAAAAAGGAATGAAGGGTATATTAATGTATGAAGGCTGAGTGATTGATGACAGACGCTGAAACGTGAGTCCATGTTTGATGGCCCTAATAGAACAGTGTGCACCCGCCTGCTGCTCATCATAGACGCACAGCAGGATTTCCTATGACATTCTTACCATACTGGGGACATCCAAAACAAGCATGCTAACTGATCCCAACACAGAAGCCATTCTGGGGGTTGGGGGGGGTGTCATTTTTTTGTGAAGACAGTTTCACTATAGCAAGCTTACTAAATCGGGAAAGGTATCTATATTATATCCCATCATCTATTTTTGCTTAACCTCAATTTCTCCATTTGAAAGAAGATTTAGCATACAAATACTTTAGCTATGCAAAATTTCTATGAGGCCAACAATCAGATACTTTCCCTTCTTCAGTCATGGGACAAAACTTGCAGTCTTAGTTTTACAACATCCCAGAAGCCCTTTCATACTCTCAAGGCCTACCAGAGCTTCTCCAAATTTTATTCTAGTTCTTTAAAAAAGAGAACAATGGTAAGAGAGGTGCTAGTGGGTTTGCATTTATATATATATAAACTACAAAAGTCTACTAGTCTTTGAGTACCCAAGTGAAACAATGGGACAAATGGTGCCCAGGCAAATTTATTCCATAGAAAGCTAGCTTCTGGGAAAAGCACACAGGGAAAATAAAGGAAGGAAGAATGAAATTCTGACTCATCTTCTATTATTCCAGCAGGGTGGTCACCTATAACAGGATGTAGTCCCAAAAAAGATACAACATAAGTTGAATTTGATTTTCCTAGAGAAACTATTGAATAAGGGAATTACACTGTTGAATAAAACCTTAATTGAAACTTTTTGTTAAAACAATCACATTTACCATAGTGAATCAATTATACATGCACAGTTAAGAGCTTACAACATGAATATCAAGTAAAGGGGCAATAAGGTAATTCATTACATACAACTGTGTATACTATGATATATCATATTCATATCCTTCTTAATTATAATTCTTGACTTATTTACAACAGCAATAATCAAAGCTGTAGGTAGAGCTATGAAAAATCATAAAATCCAGAAAATTCTGGGGAGATTACTGTAGGACATTTTTGAGAATTCTGGAGGGGAGATTCAGAAGTGCTTGATGACTTATTGATAAAGTCAACAGGGAAATCAACTTGGCTACATAATCTCATTATAAGAATCCTCAAGGCAAACATGACTATTAAAAATCAAATAATTGATTATTTGGCTGCTTCTGAAACAGAAAGTGTTTGCTTTTTGTTTTAGCAGCCATTTTACCTATATTAGTGATAGTGCTATGAACCATTTTCCTAACATTGAAGAATGTTCCTATAAGAAGCTTCTGGCAAGCTCTCATTTACACTAATCTGACCATATTTTGTCTCTCTCTCTCTAATGTATTTCTTCACATTATCCAAGAGTCTTAGTTTGGCCAGTACTACAGCAGTAAGTTTCAAAATTCCAAACCAGAATTTGATCCCATATCCAGAAAATTTGCGTTCTTTCTGTGTTACCCTCTTAGGGTAGGCATTGCTAATTCTCTAATCCTTCACTTAGACAATACCGGTCCTGCCTTCCTAAGATCAGTTGGGGAATGGCTCAAGAACAGTTCTCTCTTTATGAACAATAGTTTGACAGGGCCTCTGAGGATGCTAGGAATTATCTCTAGGGGCATTGTGGGGTACATGGACACGAGGGAGTGGGGTGGAGAGGGTTAGTAGGGGGAATCACCCATCAGTGCTGCTTTTTTTTCTAAATAGTGATCAGGGTCTCCCCATGCTGCTCAGGCTTGTCTCAAACTCTTGAGCTCAGACAATCCTCCCGCCTTGGCCTCCCAAGGTGCTGGGACCAAGCACTGCTCTTTATCATGGCGGATGTCCCTGAGAGGACCGAACCGCCTCTACGTCCTCAGAAATGAATGTGGCTCACTGACTGCTAGCCAAACAAATTCCAGTTTTTGTTGCTCCTGTGGTAGGTTTCCTTTTTTCTTCTCCCAAATGGGAAGGTATAAGGGATATATCCGCAAAAAGGAACCATGGCATTTCCAGATGAATTAGTTTGGAGTCTGTAATAGCCTTCACTCAACAATTACACCTGAACATGGTGTTGAGAACGTGGTCAAACTGATTTGAGTGGAGATGCTTTTGTCTTGTCTTTGGAAAAAATATGACTGAAGAAGAAGATATTAAGATACTAAAATATTTATGCCGATGTCAGTTGATATTTCTTTATTATTTTTGAGATGGAGTCTGGTTCTGTCGCCCAGGCTAGAGTGCAGTGGCATGAACATGGCTTACTGAAGCCTTGACCTCCTGAGCTCAAATGATTCTTGTACTTCAACTTCCTGAGTAGCTGGGACTACAGGCATGTGCCATCATGCCCTTTTAATTTTTAAAATTATTTGTGGAGATGAGGTCTCCCTATGTTGCCCAGGCTGGTCTCAAACTCCTGGGCTCAAGTGATCCTCCCACCTTGGCCTCCCAAAGTGCTGGGATTACAGGCATGAGCCACTACACTCAGCCAGTTGATGTTTCTTTAAGATAAAAATAATATTAATAAAATTCCCCAAAACTGATAAACTAGAAAATGTGAGTTCATATTGGTTGGTTTTGAAAGCAGGCAGTTAGTTTCAAGGTTTAGTTCAAATTTAGCAATCACTAAAATACATGTAATCACAGAAAGGCAGAAAAGGGAGAAAATTTAGCCAGATTTCTTCTGTGTAAAGGGTAAACCTGAAAGGAGAGCTGCTCTTTGAACAAACAGCCCTCCATATACCCACAGGGTGCCCAGAAGGAGGCTAAGTGGCTGGTTTCACCTGGGGCTGACCTACTTGAGTGACAGCCAGCTCCTCTGGCCGCAGCTAGGAGGAAAATGTGAGGAACCTTGGCAGAAAATATACGGCAGGGTGAGCTTTGAGGTTCTGAATTTACTTCCAGATGCAGGAAGCGATGAGGTACCCTAAACCCTGGCAGCCTGGTCTATAAACCGACATGAAGTTTGAAGAAAAATTGGTCTGTTTTATCAAAGACTCCAAATATACGGAAGTAGCAAACATTCACCCCCTCTTCATTCCCTTAAACTCGATCCACCAAGTCTAGCTTCCGCAGTGCATCATAGAGACATTTTAATAGATTCATTTTTTTCCTCTCTCTCCAAGAGATATTTCAACACTTGCTACGTGCCAGGCTCTGTACTGAGCACTATGGAGGCTGCAAAGGCGAGTGAGACACACTGTTATCCCTAACATGTTAGAGCCTAATGGGGAGAGATAAGTACAGAAGATGGAAACACGAGTGCCTAAAAGTAATATAAATAAAACTCTGCAGGGTGTAAAGGACAGAAAAGTGACACTGGCAGGAGGAACAGGACAAGCTTTACAGGGGAGATGGAGAGGGCTTCTGGGGTGGGCTGTGAAAGATGTGTTGGTTGACAGGTTCCAGTGGACTGAGGCCACCAAGGGCACAGCACAATTGGAGGAACAGAGGCAGGGAATGGAGCTAGCAATTGCAGAGGGAAAGGAGAAAACAGGGAACTTGCAAATTACATTTTGCCATACAGCAAGGAAAGGTAGCATTTCAATGATCAGGGACCTGAATGTTTCAAATGACAGGGAAGAAGCCTGTTGAATTTATTTTTAGAGGAGGAAATAATTTACAAAATAAACAGACACCAAATTTCAATTCTAATCACTGTTAAGGCAACTAGACATTCCTCCACTCCAAACCTTTCTCTGCTCATCTCAAATACCAAGATGCACCTTCATGTGTTCCCTCATTTTCAGAAACTCAGACATATTCATGTGTGGGAGCCTCCCTCTAAAGCTAGTCGAAAATTCAATTTCATTCAAAATAGTCTTACTATATGATTCTACTACCTGCTCAAAATTTGCCAGTTATTAGACAAAAGTAATCAAAACAAGTTCAGGAATATAGACTTAAACAGAATCCTGGGTATTCAAATTGCAGTTTTATTAAATGTTTATCAGTGACTCCTGGCAGTAAAGGAAATGTGCCTAAGAAGCATTCAGTTGCAAACTGAAACAGGGAGGTGGCTAAATACCTCATTGAAATAATTTCCCAAATCTTTTAACTGCACTGTCACGCTATTAAAAAAAAAAAAAGGCCCTGTGAGAAAACTTTCGTGTCTAAAAAAGATGCAGAAACTGTTAGAAAATAGATTGGCTAATTTCTAAATGAAACCATTACAACTGAACTCACTTAAAAATCTGACCAGCACTATTTCTTACAAGGTCACAAAAGAAATGCTGGAAAATATCGGAATGTTTCTCCTTCAAAGAAATCAATTGGTATTGACAAGTTTACAAGGCCTGGGCTAGTATTATTAATATCATTATAGAGCTAGAGAAACAGCCTTTTAAAAATCTACAGGCCTTACTTACACATGATCCAATATTCAGAGGTTTCAAAATCCCCACAAGATGGAATGGATGTTGTTTTTATCCAGATGTTTAGCATCTAGAGGACGACTACGCCGAATTTCTATTATTTTGATCACATCTGTACAGCTACCTCATCCTATTATTTCTGCAAATCTTTTGTCTTTACGAACAAGTTACCAACAGCAACAACAAAAACTCACAACCCTCAGGGCACAGAATGAAAGCCTCCTTATCGCTAGTCAATTATTACAGAACAACATGCCCACAAGCTTCCTTCCTGAAAAGCTAATGAATTCTAACTTTAATATATTAGCATTGCTTAACGTGTATGATAACTATTTGCATGGCATGTCTAAGGTGCCAAGAACTCACAAAAATCATGAAAAGAAATAGTCTGGCCAGATGGCTTTGCTCTGTGGGTATTTCTGTTTGTATTAAGGATCCTAAGGGCAGTAGGAGGTCAAGCTATCTCAGAATTTGGGGTAAAAAGTATAGAAAAGGAGGTGCAAGACAATTCATGCTATAATGTGCACACAGAGAGGAGACCAGAGAGACCTTTCAACTGGAGGTGATTTGACCTTATGTGACCAAAATCTGTGCAAGAAGAAGGCACTTTACAATGAGTGCAATGAGTGTTTCCTGTAGCCAATCTTTTTTTTTTTGTTTGGTTTTTTTTTAGAGACAGGGTCTTATTCTGTCACCCAGGCTGGAGTACGGTGCAGTGGTGTCATTATAGCTCACTGCAGCCTCAAATTCCTGGGGGCTCCAGTGATCTTCCCACCTCAGCTTTTCCAGTAGTTAGGACTACAAGCACGTGCCATGGTGCCCAGCTAATTTTTTTACTTTTATTTTTTGCAGAGGTAGCGGTCTCGCTATGTTGCTCAGGCTGGTTTGGAACTCCTGGTTTCAAGCAATCTTCCTGTGATGGCCTCCCAAAGTGCTGGGATTACAGGGGCAAGCAACTGCACCTGGCCCACAGTCTGTCTGTTTGAACTGCCTGTAACATTCTTCCTCATAATAGTTTTTAAAGGTTAAGAATACAACTTTGTTTCAGTTCATTTAAATTTATTTCTGATGGCGAATCCAAATTCTATGACTGTCATTTATTTTTATGTGTATGCTGTGTGTTGCTCAATTGAAAGAAAATATTTATTGATCAGAAGCAACCATGTATATGGGTAGGGACAGGGGAAAGTTATATTAAATAGCCACAGGGAATAAACCCTGGATTTGGCTGGGGTTTGCTAAAAAAAGAAACTTTGATCAATATATTGGATTGCTCCCTCTTGAAAGACTTCTGCAGCCTCTCAAAAGGCAGTGCAACTCTGGAAATCTACTTCGGGAATTTATCCTCCACAAATACTAACAATACAGATAAAGGTTTATGCTACAAGATGTTCATTACATCACTACTTATAAGAGCAACAAATTGGAACCAACTTATAAGTTAATGCTTCATCCATACATTGGAATATTTTGCAGCCATTAATAGTATCTTAAAATAATAGTTAATGACATTGTAATGTGTTTATAAGATGAAATAAGAATCATTTACAAAACTGTATAATACACACATACACACATATATCATGATCAATTATGATTAAAATATGCACAGAAAATGACTGGAAAATATGCACAGAGGGTGATTATCTTTGAAGTCTGGGATTATGGATGATTTTTTTTTCTTTTTTGAAATGGGTCTTGCTCTGTTGCCCAGGCTAGAGTGCAGTGGCTTTAACATGGCTCACTGCAGCCTTGACCTGCTGGGCTCAAGTGATCCTCCTCCTGCCTCAGTCTCCCGAGTAGCTGGGACCACAGATGTGTGCCACACGCCTGGAAAATTTTATTTTTTGTAGAGGCACTGTCTCATTATATTGCCCAGGCTGGTCTTGAACTCCTGGGCTCAAGTGATCTTCCTGTCTCAGCTTCCCAACGTGCTGGGATTACAGATGTGTGCCATCGTACCCAGCCAGATTATGGATGATTTTTAAATAACTTCTAGTAATTTTTAATCTTAAACACAAATGGAACCTAAAAATCTCAAATAATACTTTTTTTGGAGACAGTGCAACACAGTCAATAGAAAATAAATTTTAAAAACCAGCAAATCCTGGATTGAATTCATTAGATCTCTTACTAGAAATGTGATCTTGGCAAGTCTGAACCTCTCTGAACTTCTCTATATAGAGTCCAGTATAATGGACATTATTTACTCCAATCTCCCAGCCCTTCAACTAAGGCTTTACCCCTCTGTGATGTCCAACAGGTCATTCTCTTCACAGGAACAGTCCAAAGGGTGATCCCTATGGAGAGGCTTTGCAAATAGGATGGGAAATCCCTAGAATTCCAATTTTAATATAATTTAATACGAGTAAAGAAAAACACTAAAATCATTTCATCAGGGACTACTTATTCTAATATCTGATAAGGGACATTATATCCCCAACACATCTGCCTTCCAACAACTAAAAATGATAACACCCAAACTTCTCAAGAGTTAACGTTATGATCATACTCGTATGCAATTTGAAAACACACAAATTGGCACAACCTTTCTGAAAGCAATGCAGTAATGTGTATCAAGAGGAATGTTCATACTGTTTGGATTAGCAATTCAAATTCTAGAACTATATCCTAAAAAAATTATTAGAGTTGGGGACAAAAATATGTCTAAGGATATGCTGCAGCATACTTCATAGGTTGGAAGAAAAGTTAATGTTCTATAGTGGAAATGTAGTAAAAATTATTTAAAATCCCATTTCTTAACTTTTTTTTGAGTAAGAAAGGCATAAAATTTGAATTAATGGCATACTAAATATTATATTCAGTATGGTCGCAATCATCTTATATGTGTATAAACACACCCACACACAGACACACACACAAGATAAGGAAACAAGACCAAAATGTTAATAGTTGATAATGGGAGAATATAATTTTCTTTTTTATGCTTTTCTGTATTTTGCAAATTTCTTAAAATGCCATATATTATCTTCATAAATAGAGACTTAAACTCATCTGTCATCTGAAACAATAAAAAACTAAGGTGAACACAAGAGTTGACTGGGTTATGACAACCCAAATGAATGGAATCGTCCAAAGTTCTGTTCTTTTTCCTATTCTTTTTTTGCAATGCTTATCTCTTAATCTTTTTCCTGCCTTGGTTTCCGTTTTTTCATCTATTTCAACGTACCCAGGATGGTGTTATTCTTGATGCAATGTAAAACATTTTTAATGGGGCGTTTTATGATTTTCAAGGGAAAGCTGCATGATATGACATCTCTAAACATAACACGTGTCCTGGTAGAGTAGAAAATACTGGGCTTTGGAGTCCAACAGACTGGGATCTGAACTTTTGCTCAGTTTCATCTTCTTTAAAAGAGCTAACAATTCCAGTGGTGCAGATTTATAATAACAAATGCAACTAAGGTAATGCATATGAAAATACCTATCAAAATGCTTGATTTTTAATAATTCTCTTTCTTTCCATTTAAAAAATTTAAACACTAAAATATTAGACTACACAAAATTAAAATGCTCTAAAAAGCATTTATAACAAATTATGTTATAAGATAGTACAAGTACATTTATATTTAATGGGTTCGTAAGGCAGAACCTGTAACCAACTAATAGCTACTGTGAATGAAAATGCTCACCTTACACTGAACCCCATGCGCTCTGTGAGGGGGAAAAGAGTATTATTCATTACTAGAAAAATCACACATTTTTGGAATCACTCCAAAAGTTCAGGTTAGTACAGCTAAAAGCTAGATGTATAAAAATTGCCAAGGATTTTATGAACTCCCCCATGTGTGAGTATGTGGTTTTGATCACTGTCATCATTTTAGTATAAACAAGATTATTATTAGATCACTAGACAAATATTTTTAAGAATAAAGAAATCATAATATTTGATATAAAAGGAGGATTGAAAACTTAGCAATATCTTTCTCACTGGATAAGGCACCAAAAAGTTGTCTGCCAACAACCTTGTCCCTTTCCCTGGAGTAAACCACTATTAGTTTCTATCCTTCCACATACAATCCAATTTGTACATGCATCCCCTCTCCGATGCAGCATTCCATACATATTTCTTAGCACTCTCCTTTGCTGAATTAATATAACAATATAACTCAACGATTAGTCCATGAATTCACGGAGATAGACCTATCTTTTTATTTTTAAAGGGTTCCTAAGGTACAGTACTCACTTGGTGGGTGTTTCAGTTATTACCAGTCTCTTATTGTAATCAATGTTGCAATCAATACTTTATGTACAGTTTTGTTCATATGTCCAAACCAAGTATGCACAGCTTACAAGTAAAATTTATATATGTACTAATATAGGGACAAAATTTAAACGTTAATGTTTTTGTGTTATAAAGTTTATTACGCACATTTAAATTTTATATATATATAAAACTAAAATGTCCTCTGAAGAGGTTGAACCAATTTACAGTCCTTTAACAGCATAAGAGAATGTCTGTTTTCCACATACTTACCAATATTGTGTTAAGACACCTTTTGATCTGTTAATATAATAGATGAAAATATCATTCAAGTTTTAATCAGTATTGCTCTCATGCTACATGAATGAGATGTCTTTTAAATGTTTTCCTTTTCTCTCTGTTTATATCCTTTTCTCGTCTTTCTATTGGATTGTTGGTCTTTCTCTTACTCACTTTTAAAAATAATTTATATGTTAGATAATTTAGCCCCGTCACGTATGTTTACACTTTTTCTTCTATCTTTTGTCTTTTGACTTTACTCATGGTGTTTTTTCCATGCATAAATTTTGGATACTTTCCTTTCATGGCTGCTGGTTTTTGGGCATTATTTAGAAAGCCCTTCTTTACTCCAACATTATAAAAATTTATCCTGTATTTTCTTGTGCTATTTTATGGCTTAACATCATATTTTTGGTTCCAGCTGAAATTTATCTTGATGCAAGAAATATTTTTTCCAGACTCTCCCAATATACTTGACTGACTAACCCTTTTTGCTCCTCTAATATAAAATGCCACTGTTACCATAGATTAAAATACTGTATGTATTTGGGTCTCTTTCATAATCTCTTAATTTTTGAAACATGATGGGATAGCAGCAGCACTGATAGGGGAATTAAAATCAATGTGGAAATCGAGCAAAGTAAAATAAGCTCCCTGGCACTAAGTGACATCAGACATTAAACTAAGAGTAGGTGAGAACAATGAGAGAGTTTGGGTATTGTTCTGTATCCTGTCTGTGGTGTTGGTTACAAGAATGTTATTAACATTCACAGAGCTGTACATTAAAGAGTGAATTTTATTGAATGTAAAATTTTAAAATTAAGAAAAAGAACAGTAACATAGTCCAGGCATCGCTAATGAAAAAAAAAAAGTTCCGTGAATGGAAGTCACTAACTCCTTTTTTTCATTCTTTCTTAAAATCTACTGCTGCTTCTCTGACAGAGGAAACACAGTCCTTATGTCTCCCCTCAAACTTTCTGCTCTCTTCCTTTACCTGCTAATAAGACGCACTCTCTGGAACAGAAACCAATTCATACTGAAGTACAAACAACTACTAACATCTTCCTCTATATTTCTGTCATTGGGTTTTCACTGGGAAAAAAAAAAAAAAAAAAAAGGAGCTTTGGGCTGAAGCAAAGATCCTCATGTTACAGCCAAGCCTATGAGCTCTAGGTTGAAGGTGAATTGGATGGAAATCATGACTCTGGCACCCTGGTTAAGTGACCTTGAGAAAGTTACCTTATCTCTCCATGCTTTGTCTTTCTCAATCTGGGTAACAAGAGAATTTATTTCATAGGATTATTCTGAGGACGAAGTGAGATAATACATATATAAAAACATTTTGTAAAGTAGGCCGGGCACAGTGGCTAACACCTGTAATCCCAGCACTTTGGGAGGCTGAGGAAGGTGGACTGCTTGAAGCCAGGAGTTTGAGACTAGCCTGGCCAACATGACGAAACCCTGTCTTTACTAAAAATACAAAAATTAGCTGGGTGTGGTGGTGGGCACCTGTCATCCCAGATACCCAGGAGGCTGAGGCATGAGAATCACTTGAACCACAAAGATGGAGGTTGCAGTGAGCTGAGATTGCACCACTGCACTCCAGCCTGGGTGACAGAGACTCTGTTGCAGAAAAACAAACAAACAAACAAACAAACAATTTGTAAAGTGCCTGACACATCCGTAAAAGCAAAATACTTGGGCTGGGTGCAGTAGCTCATTCCTGTAATCCCAGCACTTTGGGAGGCTGAGGTGGGAGGATCATAAGGTCAGGAGTTCGAGACCAGTCTGGCCAATATGGTGAAACTCTGTCTCTACTAAAAAATATAAAAATTAAGACAGGTATGGTGGCGGGCACCTGTAGTCCCATCTACTCGGGAGGCTGAGGCAGGAGAATCGCTTGAATCCGCAAGGTAGAGGTTACAGTGAGTTGAGACAGTGCCACTGCACTCCAGCCTGGGTGACAAAGTGAGACTCCGTCTCAAAAAAAAAAAAAAAAAGGCAAAATACTTTGTTGTTGTTAATTTCAGACAGTAGCAGACAGCTGTGGTTCCCCCAGAACCAGAAATCTAGTCACATTGTTTGTAATTTGTTCAGTGACAGTATGAGGTAGTAGAAAGAGCATGGAAAGGCCTGTGTTTGAGTCCCTACCAAACTAACCTGGGAATGTAACCTCCATCTTCCGATCTCAGTTTCTTTGCCTATGAAATCCTGACCTCATAGGAGGGTTGAGAAGATGGGATGAGATAATATATATGTAAAAAGAGCTTTGCTAACCAAAAAGCATTCAACACATGTTAATTATTATATGAGAAATTTTAAATCCCAGTCACAGATTATTGTTATGTTCTTGGCTAATGAATTCATATTCATTTGTATAATAAATATATACAAGATTCATCAAAGATATAAAAATAAATAATAAAGGTAACTTATTATATGCTTCTATTTTAATAGAATTCTAGTTGAAAAAAATCCAAAGTTCATAGTGAAGAAGGCATGGAGAAACATGTTGATAGGTCTTTTATGCATTTTTAAATTGAGTTTTTGTGTTCCTAATTAATTAAAAAAAGAAAATATGCATGTTTTATCTTCCATCATAATTCAAAAGTGTTTCTTCTCTTTCTATTATATTTCTAGATTATGATGCCAATCTTCATTTTTTTCTGGAAAAGTTCATTTTTATAGTATGTTGATTCCAATCTACAATATAAAAATTGGAACTTAAAAGTACAATTAACAGAAAGAATTGTATATTTTGAATTACCACAGCACAAACAGACCCAGACATAATGAAAGATTTCCTCCATGCCCTGAGCTGTTCTCAGGACTCTTAGTCTGTTCATTAATTGTATTACATGTTCAAAAAGGAGTCCCTTCTCAATTTAATGAGATGATGCACACAGAAAAACCCAGTCACCTGCAAACAGCTGCAATAGGCAGCAGGTTATTATGACTAGTCCAGCAATAAGATGTCTAATAGGCATCTCAAACATAATTTGGTCAAACCGAACTTCTGATCTCCACCCCTCACCCAGAGATGCCCCTCCCATGGTCTTCCCAATCTCAGTTGCTGGCAACTCTATCCCAGTTGCTCAGGTCATAAACCTAGGCATCATCACCAATTCTTCTCAACCCATATCTAATGTGTCAGTAAGTCTTGTCAGCTCTACCTTTCAAATATACCTGGAACCCACTTACTTCTCATCACCCCTATTGCTCCCACGTTGGTGCGGGTCATTAGCAACTCTTGCCTGGGTGATTGCAATAGTGCCCCTCCCCATCAACCCTGCCTGTTTTAGTTTTCTCCATTGTACTTACTGGTCCTTAACTCACTAATTTACTTATACTTTAATTATTGTTTATCCCCTTCCACTAAAATGTAAGCTCCACCAGGGCAGGGGATTTTTGCCTGTTTTGTTCACTTTTATATCCCTTGTACCTAGAATACTGGCTGGCATGTAGAAGATGCTCATTTTATTTATTGGAAAAACCCAGTTTTTTAACTCCCTGTTTTAATTCTTTAATTCTTGCTCCTGGCAATCTATTTTCAACAAAACCTTCGGGATGTATCTATTAAAATCTAGGTGGTATTACCTCTCTGCCCCATCTCACTCAGGGTAAATGCTGAAGTCCTTACAAGAGCCTGTAAGAACCGGTGTGATTTACATCCCCGAGGCCCCAAATGCATCCTCACTGCACTCTGACCTCACCCCCTGCTTTCATTCCCTGATCTCAGCACATTGGTCTGCCTTTCTACTGGCTGGTCCTTCTGCTTGGAAACCTCTCCTCCTACAGCATCCTGGCTCATGCTCTCATCTTTGTCCAGGCTTTGTTCAAATTTGCCCTTCTCAAATAGCCCTCCTCTGATCACCCTGCTTAGAGCTGCATCCCTCCTCTCTCGGCTTGATTTCCCTATGTAGCACTTACATCCTACCTACCTTTCATACTCACTGTTTCATTCACTGTCTTTCTTCCCTCTCTAGAATCAAAGTTCCATAAGGCCAGGGATTCCCTGCTGAACCTTACCACCTAGAAGAGTGCTTGGCACATAGCTGATGCTCAATAAACATTTATTGAATAAATAAAAGAAGTGGTCTTTTTTCAGTAGGTATCAAAACCCACACAGGTCGTTAATCTGTGGGAATGGAGCACATTGGTTGTGAAATGCTCTTACAGGTCATGCTTCCATTTGTCATAGTATCCTAAAGACACCTAGCATAGTCTAGCAATCTTTCTCCAAACAAATCAACAGTATAAAAATTCTTCTTGCTCCATTCCCATTTCCCTGTTTCTTAGGGCACTGGTAAGGATTATTCCCATTAAAATGTATTTATTTCATAGGAATTATTTTCCCCCCAGATCTGCCTTCCCCCTGTTTTTCTGGCCACAGCTGCAAAGTTTAGTATTAGTGCCAGAGGCAACTGATTAGTGAAAAAATACATACTCTGCTCCAGGCTGGCATCCATTTGTATTTCATTATAAGAGGATATTAAAAATGATGCCTTGGACTTTTAACTGTCTACAGCACAGCACATCTGTTACCCCATTTGTTCTGCTAATCTGACTATGAGAGTGAGTAGAGCAGTTAGTGTTATTTCCACTAACACATAAGGGAGTTGAGACCTAGAAAAGTTGATAATACAGAAGGCACTTGGCATGTTTTCCTACTTTTATTTTCATTATATATATATTTTTTGAAACAGGGTCTCACTCTGTCACCCAGGCTTGAGTGCAGTGGCGTGATCTTGGTTCACTGCAGCCTCGACCTCCCGGGCTCAAGCAATTTTCCTGCCTCAGCCTCCCAAGTAGCTGAAACTACAGGTGCACGCCACCACGCCCAACTAATTTTTGTATTTTTTGTAGAGATGGGGTTTCACCATGTTGTCCAGGCTGGTCTCGAACGCCTGAGCTCCAGCAATCTGCCCCTCCTAGGCTTCCCAAAGGGTTGGGTCTGCAGGCATGAGCCACCAAGCCCGGTCCCTATATTTACTTTTAGAATTGTATTGTATGGCAAGTCATCTCAAACTCCTAAATAGAAAAGGCTGTCTTACGTCACACAGTATACATTTTTGAGAAGAGCCTCCATTTCAGACATCAAACTGTTGGGATGCTGAGCACATGTACTGAATACCCTGTCATGATGTTCCTTCTTGCTAAAGTTGAGCTCTGATAAACTGACAAGATAAACAGAATCCGCTCAACCTGTGTTTTTAATTTCTAAGAAAGTACCTGATTTCTGAAACTATAGTTTTGCCCTACATTTTTATCTAGTGGTAATCCAATTTTAGGCCACCAAGCTGGTTTCAGAAGAAAAGTTCTATATTCTCTTAAGACACCAGGATGTTATCCCTACTAAACAGCTTAGAAGTCAACTCCTCTAAAATATGTTTACCTGGAGGCCCACACTGGACCAAACTCCCTCCCATGTCTTCTTGTGGCACCTATACACAACTTTATGCCAGTGTCATCCTGTATAAACTGCCTGTTTACGTGTCCCTCAACAGATGCCCATTTCTTGAGAGTAGGGATCCATCATCTCTGAATCCCACGCGCTAATACAGCCGTGATGCATCATAGGTGCCTGATAGGTGCAGGCTGAATAAATAAATGAAAAAAGGCAGTCGTCAAAGATGAATGCTAAGGGAGGGGGAAGCTACTTCACTCCTGATATTTATTCCCTTCCATCTACTCTTGTCTTCTCTCCACCCTCTCACCTATTACTCTCTAGGTTGTAGAGCTACGAAGGAAAAACTGGACATGACTAGTCCCCACCACCCCACGCCGTCTCTTCCTCTTCGGGGACAGGTGCTGGTGGGAAGCACACTGCCACCCACACCTTCATGCCATCAGCTTTATAGGCTAGGGCGGATCACATGTAAGAAGGGCTGCTGTGGTCTAGCCCTGCCAGTGACCAGGTAGCTATGATGGTGTAATTGGGGGTTCAGTGTTAGGAAGTGCCCTGGCCACAGTTCTAAACTAAATTCTCTCACAATAAAGGTGATATTTTGTCTTCTGATTTTTAAAAAGTATTTTATTTATCAATTGGTTTAGAAATCAGGGCATGGGAGAGGACTCTTTAAATTGAGGGCCCTTAAATCCCCTCCAAATAAGGATGAGTGAGATTCAAGATTTTTAATTTGAAAGACTTCTCCTACGCTATAAATTACAGCTCTCCCAGCCTAACACCATCTTGTTAAGAAAGCAGAAAATGGTAAGCAATAGTATGCTGTGAAACTACATATTACTATGAATTCATCATACCCTAGAAAAGCCTTTAGCTGAATAAGGGCTAAAATGAATGATGATAAAAACCTTTCTGTGTCATCAGTAGAACATTTTGTTTTGTCTATATTTCTAGAATCCCATGATTCAAAAAGTATCAAATCTGTATCAAGCTCTGGGACTCTTTCTGCTGATATTCTCTCATCCCCACCCTACCCCAAATCTTAAGTGCTGCTCTAACATGCAACCGTATGAGTTGGATCTGCCAAGACTCCCTCTGCCCTTCTCCCCTTAGTGCTGACAAGATGCCTGAGGCTGGGCACAAGAGAATGATAGGTATTATCTTATACATAGTGCTTGGTTCAATCCATGGAGTGGAGTCCAGAACTATGGATCCAAAGACATCAACTCAATTTAGGGGTTGAGTAGCTTCTCCAAGTCCTACAGATATATTTTACCATTACCCAAGCCTGGAGCCTTCCACTATGTAAGAGTTTAGGCAGATAATAAAATACTTCAATGATCAGAACTGATCTCACACAAATATCTACCGCCAGGTAGATATTATCATCTACATTTTACAGAAGAGGAAATTGATTCAAAGAGAAACCCAGTTAGTAATTTGAAAGGTGGGCATTTGAGCCCCCATCCTTCAGACTTGAACAGCCACACATTGCTATTTCCACTCTTCTGCCGTGCCTCAGCAGAGCCTCATTCCCATTACTGAAAAACTCATGACACATGAGCCATTGAGAGTGGAGGTGAGGATCTGTTTCCACGGAATTGATGGCATATTACTATGCAGCTTTTAAAAGACTGGCAATGTCCTGCACAGACAGGGAGAAGACGAGCAGCAAATGGTATGCGGAGGCATGGACAGGGCACAATAGGCATAATCTGTAAGCCAACATCCTCATGGAACAGATATAAGTAAAGTCTGGGGCAGTTATTTCTCTGAGTTGTTTAAAGATGTTACATAAATACACAACAAGCAGGGCACTTATTGTGTATTTATGTGACATCTTTGAAGAAGCCTCAATCCTCTGAGAAGCAGAGGCTTTCTTTCTAAGCTGAGCTTCTAAGATCCATGGGCCAAGCCCAGCTTGCTTCTCTGACATTGGACGCTTACGGTTTTCTCCTTTGTTGACAAGTGTTGTACCACATCTTACCAAGAGAAGTGGTTCTCCCCTAGATTGCCCGTGGACCTTCAATCTTTTGGCTATTGATACAGAATCCATGCACAGTGCTGCTCATTTCTGCGTATATTATCAAAATGCATAAATACTGGATAATCCAAAGCTCACTCTCTGATGTGTCCATGAGGGCCTCTAGCCATTTGGGTTCCGTGCCTCCAGAATCAAATTCTATGAACATGGCATAAACAGGGGCTCAGTTTTCCTCTTTCTCTCTTTCTTCCTGTATTCAATATCATTATTATTCCAATACTGAAGGTAAGGAAGCTGAGAGGCCCAGAATCTTCATTCACTGTATTCACCCAGAGGACGGCCCAATCCCAACGCTTATGTCTACAAAACACTCCCCACCATGTCCTGTTCCATTCTACATCTATCACTGTGGTTCAAGTTCTTGGCCTTAACACTCATTTCCTACACTGCTCTTACATCCTTTCCTCTATAGATTCCTTGCCTCAGTCTCACCTCTTTTGACAACCCCCTTGAAAGCTTCCCTTAGGGTCACACTGTCACAGTTCCTATCCTTCTCTTATACTTTGCTGCCTCTTTACAGCTTTAGGGAAGGTGCTCATCACACCATCTATCAAGACTAGGGCATCCATCCCCTAGGAACTCCAGTCATCAGTCTTTTTGTCATTATTCCAGGCATTAATAAAAGCCACATTTGTGCATTCAAACTATTTCCATCCCCTTGCCACCTCTAAAACATCCGGGAATATCTGGAGAATTATTCTCTCTCTAGTTCAAGTAATCATTCCCATCACCTAAAAGGGTTGTGAAATCTTATATTCTTTGATTAAATGTTCTCAGACTGTTCAGAGAAGAGCCAAGAGTTCTCTCCTGCTTCCATCCTACTCTCCCCTCTATCTCCATCCCCCATCCCCCACCCCAACCTCTGCCAAACCTCACCATGCAACAGCCAGGGCTACTAGCACTGATCTTCTGCCAGGCTCTTACTCTTAGCGAATGGTCAGTGTACACACCTTTGAGTTGATGCTTTGATCTAGACATTTTCTCCTATTGATGTATGAGGTATATAACTTTCAAGTGCATTTCTCTTAGACTGCAAGTTCCTGGAAGGCAGGGCTGTCCGTAAGAATGAGGAACTTTTTCTAAGCAGAATCCATGCAAGTAGCTGCTGCTTGACGACGGGAAGAGCATTTGAAGTCCCTCAAATAATATACAAAATGTAATAGCTCGTAACTTGATTTCAGTCCTAGGTATGTAGCTACACCATCTCATCCACCCAACACCCAGTGTTTTCCTCATCTGGTAGAGTACCCAAGAGTCGTGTTCACTTTGATTCTTACTCTGGTAAACTCATGCTACAACATCACTGGGGATCTGTGCCTCTTTCTAGAGCCTATACAGTGAGGGACAAAGCCTAAGTGTGGATTCCAGTGCATACAGCTTTATAAGTGACCGGCGCCTTGTCACAGCCATACTTACTTGGTGACGTGGGGGAGGCTGCACCTCCTTCTGTTGACGTGGTCGGAGGCTTCGTGTCTGGCACCGGCAGAGGCACAGGCCTGGCCATCGGTGGTGGTGGTGGCGGTGGCAACATTGGGGTGGGAAGGAATGGGTTGTGCACCTTGCCTTGGCTGCTCCCATTGGGCTGTGAGGGTGGGGGCAGAAAACACACATACAAGAAAAAGAAGAAAGAGACAGCAACCATTAGCTGCTTCTGAAAACAAAATATTCATCAGGCACCTTTAATGTAAATTACTAAGTATCTAGCTGCTTGAATTCTTCCATAAGTCCGTATAGAAATGTCCATTGTTGGGTTCTGTTCTTCAGGCATTTCACAAAAGTACTGTTAGCCGCATGCGCTCCATGCATCCTAAACTTATTTCTTTAACTACATTGTCCTTCTTTGCATCTGATTTCATAAAACCACCTGCCAGTCATCACTCTGCATTTGTCACCTGAGTAAAACTTTTGCTTGGAATGTTTTATATTTTTCTGTTATTAAATGCTACCTTCATTATCTTCCTCATGATTATTAAATATTTAACATCTAAGTGTTTTATGGACTGTGCTATTATTCCACTATATTTCTTTACATAGATATAGCAAAGTTTCCTAAATATGCACTTGAGAAAAAAAATATTTTATTTTCACTCTTTAAAGTTGATATTATATAACATTTAATAAACGTGTTAAGTGAACATAGAAAATTTTGTTCACATATTGTATAACATCAGGCACACAAACTTTAGAATTCAGCTGTCAGAAGTCTGCTAGGGAAAAATATCACTTCTAATTTTGATTTAAATTATATAAGCATATGCCGTAAGAGTCATATTTATTTTGCTGCCTGATGTTAAAACAACCAAATAACAGCTCTTTAACAAAAAAATTCCCCTCTAAAGAGAGCAATAAAACTCATTTTATTTTCAATTTTTTCAAAATAGTTTCATGAAGAGACCTGCCTTAAGTCCTATAAAATTTTGATCAAAATGCTAAACTGGGCATTTGACAGTTATATAGGGTGTCAGGACTATTAAAAAAATGGTTAAAAATTTAGAAGTCGGATGCTTGATGCTAGTGATCAGTTCAGTTTTTTCACTGTTTCCCAAGAGGCCTCTATTCAACCAACAACAACAGTTCACATTTAGTCCCCAATCAAAATTCGGTTGAAGGAGATTCTGCTGTCCCAGGCTTTTACATTTAAGCTTAATAATTCTACAGAGGCAGTCTCACTCCCCCATCAACATTTACTTATACATTTAGTATTGCTCCTCAAAGACTACCACGTCTGATGATCAGAACGCTGTGCTTTCTTGCCAGCAACCTTGCCTTTGCGTTATTTCTGAGTGTGCTGAGAGTCCATAAGTGAATGCTTTAGAATAAGCCAAGCAAATGAATATACAAGCAAAAAGAAAAGAGGCACCATATTGATTTGTTGTCTAGACAGAAATGTATCTGCTAACACATCACCAGACATTAGTCAAAGCTGCCTGTTCTGGCTCAGAGATGCAGAATCAGGTATTTCTGCAAGTGAAAAAATCAGTGACAGGATGGTGTGACATACTATCCTAAATTAGCCAGTAATAATTATGGCTAATCTGTGACTTCATGCACAGTTATTAGTAGAAAAGGAAAATCAAATTTGGCTTTATGCTGGCCACTGTTTATTATTATTGGCCTTGGGATACAGCTATATACTGTAAACATCTAATCCTATATTTGAAATAAAACTTCTGATTTTTAAAAATCACTTTTATATTTGGAATGCCATTTCAAATTGTGATTATTTGGTTTATTTGAAGAAAAATAAAAACATTCACATGAAGCTATTGAACACTGTTTAGCTTTATACCAAGATAAGTGGGAAAGATAATGACTTGCAGAAATAACAAACCATAATAAACTGTACTTTCAGCATCTTGAGTTCAAGTACTGGTCAACTTGATCTAAAGTGTTAGAAGACTGTATTTTTCAAAAATATCAACTTAGTTGATCTGAAACATCTGTCCCCTTCATCTCCCTACCTCTCTCTACCGCCCCAAATCATTATTTAAAACTATTTGGTCTTTCTATTTTGTTAACTGTATGAGCCCTGGGGTTAGAATGCACGAGGTGGAATGATCAGCCCACAGAACTTAGAAGGTTATATAGTTCACCCTTGAGCTGATTTATATCCATAAACTTGACAGTTGCAAACTTAACACAAACACTGTTTTTAAACCCTGACTAATCACTCTTAGACCAAATTAACTTTCCCACAATCTAGAATAAATATGACATTTGTCTGCAGTCAGTCAGCACAACATTAGAGCACAATGTCACATGATCATAAGGTCTCCCCTTGTTATTTTTATATTCGGCTAACATTTCTAAAGAAATGGAAAAAAAAGAGGTTTCCTTACATTGAGGAACCCCACCTGTCCAGCCTGCTGACCAGCATCAGGGCAGACAAGTTGGACAAATTCTTTCAGCGTCTCCTGAGGGTGATAGCGGATGGCTGGGTGTGAGAAGTAAGGCCCAGGCTGCTGGATAATGGGTGATGTCGGGAAATGAAGAGTCGACGGTGTTGCATGTGGACTTGCTGCAGGAAAAGAAAACATCAGGGTTATGAAAAGACAGACCTGCTTTGTCATAGCTGAACCCGATTCAACTTCCTCCTTTATTTCTCTTCCTGGCCTGATTCACAATATTGCTCATGTGACTGAATTTAACACTGGATAGGTCTGACAGATTTTCTTCCTTATGGCTCTAAGACAAACATGGAGGTTAGATTAGGGTAGAGTTTCAAGCTGTCTTTCTATTTTCAGTGGACATGAGTTATAAAGGCATTAATAATCCTTGGTGAGGCTGAAGATTATTCATTACCTTAAGAGCTTTTTTAATGAAGCAAGCAATAAAAAATGTATTTGGTAGATTAGACCTGACTTAACTGACATTACATATGACAAATTCTAGTTTGCACATATGGATCCCCTTTCACGCTGAGCTATCCATAGACAATAATTCATTGTTAAAGCTCTTATACCCCTTTCAAGGAAATTTCTAGGGACTAATTCAGGATGAAAATTTTTTGAAGTATGTAGTAAATGATCACTTAATGAACCCATGCAATTTGGGTGCCTCACTTTACACGGATGGTTTATGTCGCCTTCAGATGATATTTCAAAGCCAAACTCAGAAATGCATATATGTTAGAGCAGGGGAACCCACAGGGTAAGCAGGCAGTGGCCCCTGCTAAAATGTTGGCCCTGTGCCCACAAAAACTGATAAAAGACTCAGACAACTACTACTCCCTTACATTTGAACCCTGGTAAATTTCATGAGAACAAGAAGATTACATTAGATTAAAAAAAAACTTATGTGAGGTGCCTAATAACTTCTCTAAGAGAACTTTCGCCCTTGAATTAGAAGGATGATTGATAAAACTGGCTGGAGGATAAGAGCAGTGCATGGGAAGGTTGAAGATATTCAAACTAAGTCAAGCCAAGATAGCAGCTCTTACTTCTCAATGAGAGCCAGAGAAACCTCTCCCAAATTAGAGATGAGAGTATTTATCTTTACTTTATTTTCTTCAGTTTAAAACTTTAAACTAAAAATCACAGGAATGTCCACATTTTGGAAAATAAGACCTTTCTTATACCAAGAATGACTCATAATACTGAAGAGAAACCCAGTAACACAGGCCACCACTTCTACCACTATCCCACTTGCATGGGTAAGGGCTGTAAAAAAGAATGCATCTGTATTAGTTGCTGGACATGGGTTCTTTGTTTCCTACCGGGATTTCTTTATGATTGGGGCACTTTCTGACTCATGACTGAAATGGCTCATACTGTGGGGTTCAGAGTGACATCTGTAGTTTTCAAAGACTGGAAATAGGCGATTGGAGTGGAAACAACTTTCCAATCCATGTCTTGCAGGTGGTCTGATGAAACCCTTTAATTCATGCAATCTTTAATCTGCCCAATAAATATTCATAGGCTCCTACTATGGCCTTAAGAAACAAATCTGAGCTGAAACAGATGAAATTTTGCCCTCGGTCATACAATTGAGGATTTCTCAAACATAGCCTATTTGAATCCGAATTTTCATTACCTTCTTCTCTCAAGCTTACGATTCTCCCAGTCTTCTCCATCTTTGTAAATAGCTTTTCCACCCACTGCAATATCCCCAGAACTGAGTCTGGCACTCAATAAATATTTGTTGAATGTGCAGTGAATGACTGAAAGTTTAAACAGAGGTTAATAAGATAATCATACCACTAAACATAGAATAAAATTTGCCAAAACCAAAACTCGGTTTTTCCACCTGGCCAAGAACCAGGGAGCTTTTAGAAAAATGGGTAAAACTGGCCGGGTATGGTGGCTCATGCATGTAATCCCAGCACTTTGGGAGGCCGAGGCAGGTGGATCATGAGGTCAGGAGATCGAGACCATCCTGGTTAACACGGTGAAATCCCATCTCTATTAAAAATACAAAAAATTAGCTGGGCGTGGTGGCGGGTGCCTGTAGTCCCAGCTACTCAGGAGCCTGAGGCAGGAGAATGGTGTGAACCTGGGAGGTGGATCTTGCAGTGAGTCAAGATCGCACCACTGCCCTGTAGCTTGGGTGACAGAGCAAGATCCTGTCTCAAAAAAAAAAAAAAAAAAAAAAAAAAAAGAAAAGAAAAGAAAAAAAAGAAAAATGAGCAAAACTTAGGACTTCCTACAATGAATGATAAATCTTGGAATCTATTGTTGTTGCTGAGTTAAAACCCACAAGCTAAAAAGTTAAATGGCTCTGGTCATCTCTTACTCTGCAAATTATGCTACTGGCTTTAAAAAATCAAAGGAATTTTTTCATCTAACATGGTACAGTCCTCCTTGCTGGTGGCAAGAAACTTTCACTCGGTACCCTGCATCTGATGGAACAGTCACTAGTTAAGGACAGAATGTGGTATTTCCCAAACTAGGCTGAGGATGTACTGAGCCTAACTAAACAAAACACTCAACTTTTGCAGGGTGTCAAACACAAAGGTGTCGATCTGCTGCCAAGAGCCCCTGGTAGGCTGACTTTGAAGATAAAGTGCTGCTGCCTCGTGCTCAATGGAAAGTGATGGGAAATTGTTAGATTACGAAATCATGGTGGCCAACAGAGAACGCTGCCCAAACAAAATTCACTTGAGCAAAGATCAAGCAGAACTGATCTTTAAAGAAATGAGACAAAAGAAATAACTCAAAAGCACCCTGTCATCTCCCCATTAACTGTTAATAAACATCCTTTCTCTCATTTTGTTGTTGTCGTTAAATACCTAAAAGACAATCATTAGCAACTTAAATTTAGACCTTCATTTCTTTATTTTACTAAAAACAATTTATTCACTATTTCCTTGTGGAATAGAGTTTAACACAAACACAAGAACATATGGTACTGTATGGAATTAATTCTACAATGACTGATTTATAAAAATCAATTCTTAATTAATACCAGGAAATCATTTAGCCTGTAGTTTCAAATTAGGCAATTGCCGAGTCTGCATTTTAAAGTGTCATCTTTTGCAACCCTTACTTTCTCATGCTTTGGACTTCCTGGTTCAGTTGTCAGTTCACTGTGCAACTGGAAGAAATCATTCCAGATCCTGAGCCTTCATTTCTTCAAACAGAAAATAGTTACGTTACTGACATCACAAAGCTCTAGTAATTATTATTAAATAGATGCTGTTTCTCCGGATAACCTGCTATATTCCTCGTCTACCAGACAATGAAACCCACTGAAACTCAGAATTAAGATTTCATCAATGCCTGCCTAACTTTGTTTTTCTTCTCTCCTATTTCTTGTTTTCTCTCTTCTTCTTGGATATTTTTACTGTACCTAAGTTTTTATTTGTCTCAAATCATTTTAGAAAGAGCCATTGGGGTTAAATCAATTTAAGAGTAAAATTCATCAAACATATTTTGAGATGGCCAGATCACGTTTTATAGAAAAAAAACTACCATTATGAATTTGGCATGATGCTAATGGAATGCACAAAGAATGGTATGAGTCCAGATTTTTGACGAAGAAAAACATGTCTTATGGATGTGTGCGTGTGAGTAGTTGACATGATAAAAAATTATAGCACATTATGTAAATGCATATTTAGATCCTTTAAAATGTGCATTATTTACTTGAGAGTCAATAAAGGCTTTTCTCAAGTGGTTACAGTTTATTGCAGTGCATCCATCTGTATCCATGTTGATGTTAATACAATTTTGTGTATTAAAAGACACTACAAAATTGGCTGCTTCCGGCATCTCATACTCTTAGTACCCTAGGCCAGGAGCAGCAGAAAGTGTCAGAAACACTTCACTCCTGATGGATCTCACTACTAGTTCAAACTTTAACGAGTGGCCAGACTTGTTTAAAACAACTGCTTGGGCTTTTCACAAAGAATACAAATAAGATGGGAAGGAAGGAAATTTGATCAGGTTTCTCTGGCTGCAATGGCACTGCCTACACATCCTGAACAAAGTAGCCACAATGAAAGAAACAGAGAGCCAGAATTTCCCAAAGGTGTAATACTCAGCTGTATCTTACCGAATGATCATATCACTGCATACTTTAAAAAAAAGAAAGCAGGTCAGTCAGGTTGGTTTACTTGTTCACTCCCCTCCCTACCAGTCCAGCAGCCCACCGGTTCTTGAAAATCCTCTCTTGGTTTTAGTTTGAAGGAAAAAAAGTTAAAAATTCAAACAATTGAAAAAATACATATACATATTTAACTCAAAAATGCTTCTTCTGTTAAAAGCAGAATTTATGAAGACTGAGAAAGGAGGTCAAGATCATTATGGTATTATTGGATATGTTGCGAGGCTTCTATAATACCACCAGGGATTCTCGGTCTGAGAGTCCACTATGAGGATGAGGTCTTGTAGACACATACAGTGCTCTTAAGAGGAGTCAGAACTAGTTAGAACATCTAAGTGTGGGCCATATGAAATAAGATGGTATCAGGGAGCTATGTCCAGACAAGCTTGGAATCTTGCATTTTTCTGCTTTTATAAGTCTCAGGGAAGAAAAAGAGATAGAAGAAAGTAATCTCTCAGTATTTCCAGTAGTTTTTCTCAAGCTCAACCTCCAAGAACTCTAATAACCCTCACACATTTTCCCTCAAACCAAAATTTTACGGGTTGAAATATGTTCTTCTGTATTATAACCCTGACATTGCCTTAATTGCTTTATTCCTTGTCCATGAACCGTTGCAGATTCTCACACACTGGACAGAGACTTGGATTCTTTTCACATTAGCTTTTGCTTTCTGGCATCAGCCTTTAAATCCCAGTCTCTCTTCTATGGGAGGCTCCAAAGAAAAGCTGTCAAGAGAGCAACACAAACAATAAAATCTAATCCTCCTTCAGGTGCAGTGTGGTCTTAAGGCAGTGTTATATACAGGCTTCTTCCGTCACAAGAGCAAAGAATCGCTCCTGAGCCCTGGCATCTGCAAAACTTCACAGTCTCAGTGTTAATCAATACAAAGGCAGTGGCAACAGGTGAGATTCCAAACACTTTTTCATTGTTAGCGCCATTATAAGAAAAATCTTCTTCTCTGTCTTCAGAAGTCAGATGTTCTTTAGATGAAAGTCACTATTTCCATAGAGTAAGGGTGGCATTAAGAACTCTTGACTACTCATAATTAGAAGTAAAAATTTGTAATAAGGCAAAGCCTCAAAAGGAAAAGAAAATCGAAGAAAAATATTCCACTTAAAAAACAAAAGAAGCTTTCCATAAGGGTAAATAGAACTTAAAAATGGCTTGGGTTGTCAACTACTATGTACCTTGCTTCTTCAGAAATCTATCTTAATGGTCCATAGCCCTAATTTATAAATCATGCATGAATCAGGCCTGCCATTTATGAAAGCTGAGAAGTTTGGAGTCATGGGATTTATTTTAACAGAGACACAAAGAAAGAAGAATTGGCAATGGTTTTCAAACCTTTAAGAGGTGATGCCTTTTCTAAATAACAAAGCTTTTGACTCAAGGTGAGCCAAGGTTTTTGAAAACATTTGGTACATATCTTTTAACATCACGAACATGCACGTGAAAGGACTCGGATATGTCAATTGAGAGAAATATATGACATTGCTTGATAGCTTGCAAAACACCAGTGTTTTTGTATTCCTGCTACCAGACAAAGTAACTTTATGCCACGGTTAGTTTCCAAGATGGTTGATAAGAGTCTATTCCATTTGAATTGAGAGGATCTTCTAAGAGATCAAATTCTAATGTCTTTTGGAAAAACAGAAAGAAAAAGAAAGGCCCACACAAGAAAATGAAAGGCCAAAGTCTTTTAAAATTTTTATGTAGATCAATTTTAGCTACTTCAAGACCTTTGTTGCTCAAGGCCCTGGCTAGGCCAGGAGTTGGCAAACATTTTCTGTAAAGACCAGATACTAAATAGTTTAGACTTTGCAGGCTATATGGTCTCTGTTGTAACTGCTCAACTCTGCTGCTACAGTGCAGAAGCAGTCATAGACATTACATAAACAAATGAGTGTGGCTGTGTTCCAATAAAACTTTATTTTCAAATACAGGCAAAGGGCTATTGGAGTTGTGGGCCCAGGCATAGTTTTCCAGATCCACAAAATTTTTGTTCACTCTCCAAGCACCTGCCAAGCTCTGTGAGTCAGACACCTGACAATCACTACTACTTCCACCTCAGCTTTCTGAAGCTTTCCAAAGCAATCTGGTCGCTTTTGATATCTCATTAGCTCTCCATGGTAGCCTTTTGATTGTCTGTCTTCACCATTACTTAACATGCCTTGGTCTGTGCTGGCTGACCACATCCGTGTGTGTGTGTGTTTGTGTGTGTGTGTATAATTCTAAGTTAAATATGACTCAGAAAAGCAGTGCAGTATAATATAAGGACCAGGGCTTTGGAGTCAGATAGACATGAGTTTAAATGCTAAGCTCTATCACTTACGAGCTATGCTTCAGTTGCTGAGCTTCTCTATAACTCAGTTTTGGCATCTGTATAATGGGGCTAATAATACCTCATAGAGCTGTTGTGAAGATTAAGTGAGACAATGTATATAAGGCACATGGCACAGTTTCTCACCATACAATTAAGTGATCATTAGCTTCTTTTATTAGTATGATAGTACTATCATAGACAAGAATGGGATAGGCAATGAATAAACTGAAATTTGCTCCTGTGTGCTAGGACCTGTTCTGATTGTAGAATAAATGAAAGAAAGGAGTGGTGGAACAAGAGGTACTTGTTGCTTGCCTGTCTCTTGGACAAAAAAGTACATAAATATTGATAAAATAGTATATACTATCAGTATGGATATGACATGAGGGCCTTGAAAATAATTCCACAAACAACAAAATGAAAAGTAAAAGCAACAATAGCAGTAGCAACAATCTTGACTTAATAATCATAGATACCATAGATATCTAAGTAAAGATAAAAGCTCTTTAAAGACCTAGACCGATAAAGAGTCTTTGCTGACCAAATATACTGTGAATCCCTGCCTTTACTAAACATTTCAGACTGTGAGACTTAACCCAGAAGCTTAGAACTATGGGGCCATCTCCCTCTAGACGCTATTTTTTACTTAGACCTATAATCTTTGAGTGTCCACACTGACCTCCCTCTTCACCATGTAGGCCCCTGCCAACCAGGCATCATTATTATTATTATTATTATTATTATTATTATTATTTTTAGAGACAGAGTTTCACTCTGTGACGTAGGATGGAGTGCAGTGGCGCAATCTCAGCTCACTGCAACCTCTGCCTTCCGGGTTCAAGTAATTCTCCTGCCTCAGCCTCCCGAGTAGCTGGGACTACAGGTGCCTGCCACCACGCCCAACTAATTTTTGTATTTTTTTAGTAGAGACAGGGTTTCACCATGTTGCCCAGCGTTGTCTTGAACTCCTGAGCTCAGGCAATATGCCCGCTTCGGCCTCCCCAAGTGCTAGGATTACAGGCATGAGCCACTGTGCCTGACCCCAGGCACATTTCTTACCACACCACATTCTGAGCATGGCCTCCCAAAACATGGAAATAGTGGAAATCTCTATCACTTCCCTTGAAAGTCCCACCGTTTTAGTTATTGGGAGTTTGCTTATCAGAAATCTAATACACATGGACTACTAGAAACACTTTTTGGCTGGGTGTGATGGCTCACACCTGTAACCCCAGCTACTCAGAAGGCTGAGGCAGGAGAATCACTGGAGCCCAGGAGTTTGAGACCACCCTGGGCAATACAGTGAGATCTCATCTCTACACAAAATTGAAAAATGTAGCCAAGTGTGGTGGCAGGTGCCTGTAATCCCAGCTACTTGGAGGCTGAGGTGGGAGGATTGCTTAAGCCCAGGAGTTTGAGGCTGCTGTGAGCCATGATCATAGCACTGCACTCTAGCCTGGGTGACAGAGCAACACCCTGTATCTAAAACAAAACAAAAACAGAAAACAAACAAAAAAACAGTAACAAAAACAAATGCTTTTCAGAAGATCTAGGACATTTTTTTAGGAATATTTTCAGATTAGATAAAGGGACTTGGGATTTAACTTAGTTTCTGCTGCTACCTGGCATATTATAAATGTGGGTGGCTTCTCTCTCCTTTGGTCTCTCTTCTCACAATAAGCAGTTTGAACTAAATACTCTCTGAAGCTCATCTAGTTTAAGCCCTAGTGGATGTATAGAATTCAGTCTCTGAGATTACATTTACAAATAGTACAACTGATCCATAAAAATAAAATTAAAATCTAAAAATCTAAAATAAGGAAGCCTTTTAAAAGAAATTATTTTAAAAATGTTTATGAGATATTAAGTTATACGGTATATCTAGACTCAGTCTTTAAGATACTTTGCCTTTGGGGAGACTGTAATATTTAGAGTTTAAAAAACCCTGAGTGTGCTACTTTAAGCTCTGTGAAATAGAGCCCCAGCCTTTGTCCTGACAGGGCCTCTTTGAATCAAAATTGACCATATTCTCACACTAATTGCCTAAGCTTCCATGATGGCTGATGTGAAATGTGTTCAAACGCCACGCAACAGCTGTGATTATTGGAAATATTTAGAGTGATGGTTTAATAGGCAAAGTTGACAAGAATCCAGTTCCATGAAGGGAACTTGAACTTTTACGTAACATGTAAGCGATACTACTGTGAGACTAAATGAAGAATGAAAAACAAATCAAAACAATTACTTGAGAAGAAAACTAACGACCATAGATTGAATGATTCCAGAGATTAACATAAAAAGGGAGGGAATCATCCAATGACCTGTTGGAAGTGAAATGGAATTACAAACTGCAGTCCTGTGAAAGAGGACTTCAAAAAACAAGATCCAGGCAGATGCTTCTTGGATAACGACCAAGTGCTGGATCTAGGCTGTTGCAAGTCTTTCCCTGCATTAAAAACAAAACAAAACAACAACAAAAAAACTAAACACACACACACAGGAAATAAGCAGACAAAAAAAGCAAATCTCATAACGAACATAAAGCCATGGGTTATTTTGCAGCATTTCTCTCCACTAAATTGTCAGATTTATACTGAAATAGAAGCCTCTATTTCCGTGCAACATGATTACTAAAGCATAGACCACTTTTCTCTCTCTCTCTCTCTCTCTCCGCCCCCCCTTCTCTCTCTCTCTTTCTCTCTCTGAGACAGGGTTTTGCTCTCACCCAGGTTGGAGGGCAGCAATGCAATCTAGGTTCACTGCAACCTCTGCTTCCTGGGCTCAAGCAATCCTCCCACTTCAGCCCCCAAGTGGCTGAGACTACAAGCATGCGCCACTATGCCCGGCTAACTTTTATATTTTTAGTAGAGACGGGGTTTCATTGTCGCCCAGGCAGGTTGCAAACTCCTGAACTGAAACGATCCACCTGCCTGGGTCTCCCAACATGTTGGGATTACAGGTGTGAGCCACTGCTACCAGCCAAACACTACTTTCAAGGCATCCTCCTGAACTCGAAGTATCTTTCTGAATTCATCCCATAGGATTTGAGGATTAATCCTACTGTGGGTAGATTTCACAGAAGGAATGGAATAAGCAACAGAATAATCAGTCTAGTGATTAAAGTCAGGGGACCAAGTTTTAATTCCAGCTTGGGTTTCGACTAGCAAGATGCCAGCCTCTTATATTCCTTAGTTTCCTCTACTACAAAATGACCTTGACTCTTCTGGCTTTAAAATCATTCACTCCCTGTGTTAACCTGGGCAAAGTTATTTAACATTTCCAAACCTACATTTTCTTATCTTTAAGTTTCTTATCTTTAAATAGTAGCAGCAATTGGTCAGGCATGGTGGCTCACGCCTGTAATCCCAGTACTTTGGGAGGCTGAGGTGGGCAGATCACAAGGTCAGGAGTTTGAGACCAGCCTGGTCAACGTGGTGAAACCCCATCTCTACTAAAAATACAAAAAATTAGCTGGGCATGGTGGCGTGTACCTGTAGTCCCAGATACTCAAGAGGCTGAGGTAGGAGAATCGCTTGAACCTGGAAGGCAGAGGTTGCAGTGAGCCAAGATCGTGCCACTGCACTCCAGCCTGGGCAACAGAGCAAGACTGTGTCTTGGGGAAAAAAAAAGAAAGAAAGAATAGCAGCAATTTAAAAGGCTTTTCTGAGGATTAGAATTAATGTACACAGGTGCCTCATTCAATAAATGTGTTGAGAATCTACTATGTGCCAAACAGTATGCTAGACTCTGGGTTATTTAATATTCTTAGGATTGTTTTTAGAATAAATTCAGATACATGAAAAGTAATCTGGATTATACAGTGCAATGAGGCAACACCAGAGAACTAAGAATCAAGAGCCGAACTGTTTTCAAGTTACCCTGGGGGTCTACTGCACGAACAAATAGGCCTGGGTTTTTCTTGTGCTCTGCAAATGCTAACTGCAGGAACAAGCCACAGCTAGTGAGTAAGCTGAGCCCATTGGCCAGCGCTCAGGCCAGCTTTGCTGTTATCTCCTGCAGTGGGTAGCTATTATTTTTGCCTGCCCAGCAGTTCTTTACCCCTTCTTCTGGAAACAGAGCTCTAATGTTTCTTTGGGGAACTCTTTGTCCCTCAGCCTCAGCCTATGTGGTTAGGGTGGACTTGACTTAACCCGCTGACTCCACGGGTGGACAGGGAAGCCGGCTCACACCAATGAGGCACTCCGTTGTCTTTTAAACATAAGGATTGTTTTAAAAGTGAGCAAATGACCCAAACCCGAATAATCAGAATCATAAGCATCCAGGAGTAGGCCCTTCCCCAGATCTATTGTTGAAAAGCTGCTCTTTTTTCTCTTGAGATTATTAAATTGGTGGAAATTAAGCCTGGAGCTGCTCACACTATCTGGGCCACAGTCTGAGGATATTTAGCCTAAGAATAAAGCTCATACAGAGAATAGCAGACCTGGGGGG